>NC_134413.1:7328113-7645358 GCF_038048845.1 Mixophyes fleayi | reverse complement strand
TTACGTAGCTGGTTCTAAAACGTCCTCAGGTCGTCCTCGTGTTTTTTGCCAGTGGCTCCGTATGCAAATGGGAGTGATGAGACCGATGCGGCAGATCCACTTCAATATAGCCAATGTGCAGGATTGTATCTTCAAGTGACATACAGCAAGTGGTAACATGCAATATACAATCCTCTGCAAGCTCACAGCGATCTGCCGTAGAACAAGGCTTGTTGGATTGGAATCAAATATATTCCCACAGGCCGTTCCTAAACTTGAACAGACCTCGATTTAGCGAAGCCCTTGGACATCTCTGATAATGCTATAAGTAGTTTTGTCAGACCTGATCTGCAACACTCCGACTAAAATAAAATAACATATACATATTTCGTTTTAATTTCCTGTTTGATACGGCCAATCCGCTTCCTCTTTCATGTGTTGTATTCTTTATGGCAACTTTGCTCTGGTACTCTTATTTTTGAGTTATTTGGCCATTCTCGTATTAGGCTAATTTGCATAAACCCGACACAATAGGAAGCTTGTACGTGATTGCACTTATATTCAGGGGACATCATTGAAAATAACAGGTGCCCAGGATATTGCTGTAAACTTTAACAACCATTTAGACACTGGGGTCATGAGTTCGATTCCCGACCATGGCCTTATATGTGTGGAAATTGTATGTTCTCCCCGTGTTTGCGTGGGTTTCCTCCGTGTGCTTTGGTTTCTTCCCACACTCCAAAAACATACTAGTAGGTTAATTGGCTGCTATTAAATTGACTTTAGTCTCTGTCTGTCTGTGTGTGTGTGTGTGTGTTAGGAAATTTAGACTGTAAGCTCCAATGGGGCAGGGACTGATGTGAGCGAGTTCTCTGTACAGCGCTGCGGAATTAGTGGCGCTATATAAAGAGTTGATAATGAGGGTGGAGGGCAGGTGTTGAGAGAGATACCCCCTCTTAGGAGACAAGGCATCTGTCATTAGGCCGTATATGAAAATATATTAAAGGACCAGTAAACCTAACATACAAGACTCTTTTTATAAAAGTTACTAATCGCATGCATAAATATATATGTGAAAGTTCTTAAACCTTGATTGAACTTGTGACATTTGACAGAAAATTTACCTTTTTGTTGGGCCGCTGAATACAAACCATTCTCTGTTCTCTGCTGGGAGCAGCGTCCCTTAATGGGAGAAGTAATGGAAATGTGCTGTGTGCAGGAAAATATCTTCAGTATCCTAACTCATGCAGCTCTTATGTCATTTCTGCATCAGAAATGACACGCGAAGAGGGACAGACTGTTATCTGCTTCAGTTACAGGCAGGAAGTCTGCTGTCCGTCCGCTAAACCCCTCCCTTCATCATAAGAAAATGCTTTCTTCAAAACATTTTTTGTGGTTAAGGACATCAAGTATACGAGTATATAGCATTGCAAATTTTGTATTCTCTATTTTCTTTTTTATAAAAAATATTGACTTTTACCAATAAACAAGGCATTATATCTTTATGAGAAGGGATATCCTTTTTATAGGACAATCAATCTGCATGGCAAATATACTTCACTTATAGTTAAAAGTTCTTTGTTTACCCCCATTGATCAGTCTTGCATCCTTTTTAGCTTTGTTTGGTCTGTTAGGATTGGTTTTCCTAGGCTTTGCAGACATTGTTTTAGTGTTTTATAATCTGGTGGTTCTGATTAACACAAGTGCGTTGTAAGTCACTAAGTAATCACTTATCACCTCCCTGAGCTATGTGATACCTTGACAGTAGACCACTCCCGTTAAAAGTTAAGGTTTAACTGAGTTGCTTCTTCCCCTTAGTTGAGCTCTGGGATCTGCACGCTGTGTCAGATTTTTCACGGGGCTTCAGCTGTGCGTCTTCCAATTGGTTCTTCCGCAACACTCCCATTTCCAACGACCATATTGAAATAGCAATTAAGCAGCACCCCCCCCCCTCTAACCAGAAGTGTTCCTTTTCATCTAGAATAATCAGTTTATGCAGAATGCCATGCACTTGTCTTTTTGTCTTTTGTGACCTTTATGTTGGTGGCTGGCTGTTTGCTGTAAAGGTCTTCTATGATGACAGCGGGAAATGTGATCTGCAAGTGGAACCTGAATAAATGGCACTAATCTGTGTGCGAGAGATTTGCGCTAGTTGTATAGACTCGAAGTGTCCAGGGACAAACTGTAGGCTTCACCTAGTTATGGTGCCTGCAGCTTTACCTCTTTTTATTATTTTTTATTCATTATAGTTTAATTTATTTTGTTGCCTTCTGATGAAAAGCAGTTTGCACTCTCAGTTTTTCTTCAATACGAAGACGAGGGCTATACTTCTGAATGGAATCCCTTTTGTGAGTGCAGATCAAATTCTGGGTAGATTTTTTTTTTTTTTTAGTTTGTGTCTTTTTCAGCAGGTCCAGATCCTGCTTAGATAAGCAGCATCCCTATCGGACAATCTAGGTGGACTAGCGCCCCTTATTTGTGTGTTTGTTATACTCTGGGGAGATTGGCCTCTTTATATAAACATCTACACATCTCTCTATACTGCGGATGAGATTGCAGGCGCCTCTATTCCTTCTGTTGGTTGCAGGATAGTCTGCTTTCTAGGTGGTCATGGGGACTGTTGATCCCGAATTGTCAGGCATAGGGGGAAATGGAGGTGAAAGATGGCAGAGCTCACGGCCTGTGGGCACCGAGGTCTTCTGACCGCACTAACAGGCCGCAGTGAAGCAGAGATCTAGCACTTGACTTGAGAAACTTACAACTGAATCTTATCCAATCTGCATGCCGAAGTGTGTGGCCAAATCGAATGTTGCTCCTGTCTTTCGCCTCTCAGGTGACGCAGCAGGATCCACACGTGACCACCTTATGCTTGTTGAGAAACTAATCTTACATGGTTTTGACCAGTGATTTTCACATTAGGGTGACAGTTCACAAGGTCGACAGATTTGTTGGGTCGCCAATCGGAATGTAGACAGTATTGTTGGGTCGCCAATCGGAATGTAGACAGTATTGTTGGGTCGCCAATCGGAATGTAGACAGAATTGTTGGGTCGCCAATCGGAATGTAGACAGTATTGTTGGGTCGACATTCGAAATGTAGACAGTATTATATGGCTAGCGTTAGGGATAGGTTTAGGGTTAGGGATATTATTGTTGATCTAATAACACTGTCAGTCATTATTGTCGACTTTCCAACCATGTCTACCTTATGGTGTTGACCAATATAAATGTCGATCAAGTAACTGTCGCAAGTATGCATCACACCCCTTCAAAGTGGCAACGTACGTTTAGTATTAAAAGGTGACTACACACAAAACCGATGGCGTTCTTCTGGCGTCTGCTTTTCCCAACCTGTCCAGTAATGAGATCTTCGATTTATATTATGGATTCCATAATTGCCCAATATTTCAGTGTGTGGCTAACTTAATGGTGAGGATAGAAGTGTAATTTGTAGCAGCGGGCACACAATTTCCTCTTTGAAAAGAAACCTCTTCAATTTGTCTTATTGTGACATTGGCGAGTGGCAGAATTTGAACATGCCCTTTAATTGCTTTTTAAAGAATATTATGGAATTTTGAACCAGAATCAATTGCAAACTAATTTTCTAGCAGCCATGCAATTCTTTGGGAAATTCCTGGAAAAGAATTTCAAGGTGGACTGTGGTACACCTAAATGGATGCTCTGTGTACTGAATATAACTCTCGGTATCTGCTCTCACTTTGCACACTGTGGTGTAGATGGCGAACGAGCATTAATCATTAGCACTGTGTGACAGGATGGACCACCTATGCCACCCTGTCTGTTGTTGCTAGGAACCGGCTACGCTTACTTTGCCACTGTTCCCTTTCGTTATCCCAAATGTGCCCTCTTGCCGCAGTAGGAGGGGCTTACACGTGCTGCCACCACTGGACTCTTCATCGGCACTTAACTGATGCTGCGAGTGTACTCCATTACTGGTGTACCTGGGCTGGTACTCCTGACCTCTTACTATGGATCAGGGTTGCTGTGGATGGATCCCCCTGGCCTATCACACTGACCAGGACTGCATGGGTAGCAGGCAGAGCGGTGGTACTGGAAAGCTGGGTCCAAATCTCAGAAACAGCCGGAGAACGGATTCAATTTAGGGTCTAATCTGCAGATCACAGGAATACAGCAATAATGAAGATGTTTTCAAGCAGGTCTTTGAAGCAAGTGATGTTTATTTGCTCTCACACTGATTTGAGGTACCAGTGATCAGGTCAGATGAAATCAGAAGAACAAGTTTTCAATACAAGCCAGTGCCTTTTATACAGTTCAGACACAGGCTATTTTTAGAATCAGGATGTAACCTGTTTACACAAACACGGATTTACATGCATTTCAAAGCCATCAATATTTAAACTTGGCTATGAAATTCTTAAAAACCTTGCTGTGATATCCTGCGTCTTATTTCAGAGGCAAGATATCTACTAGCAAGTTAAAAGGTCTAACTGGCATTAATACTTCAGACAGTAGCAGAATACACATTACCAAAGAAAAAGTACAAACATCAAAACAAGCCATTTCCTCACATCACAATACACAAAAGGCTTTGTAAACAAAGGCTCATTGTATCAGATATATACATCAGAAATGAGACATTTGCTTTAGAAAGGTTAGACAGAAAAAACAAATTTTCTACCTTTGTCTCAGAAATAACGATTTCCTATCTCACAATATCAAAAATAAGTGCATGTGCAATTATATACATAAGCGCCCTACGCTATTTCCTTTTAATAAATTTATACCAGAAGTGCTTTGATCACATGATCGTGTCTGTGCTCGATATCTTTAGAGTGCACTGAATATGACCTGTATAAACGCACCTGCTCGACAGCAGACCGCCCCGGGACCTTGCATCAACTACGTTGCTGCAACTCGGCTTTAAGTGCGCTTTGAAGTATTTTCCATTACTAATCTGTACGTTGGATATAATCAAAAGCTTTCAGGCCGTTTTAAAACACGCAGCCTTCCAGAGAATACATATTTGTCTGGCCCGTCACCTGTGGACGGGTCCATAAATAGCAGCTGTTGCAGTGGATATTGTGCGCTTGTCCAATTTTAGCACAGGGCACGCTATAAACAGTTTCAATTGAAATGCAAGAATGAGGAGTAGCAGATGCAGAGCAGGAGGACTCTGCAGCACCGAATATGACCCGGGAGAGAGCAGAGTGGGGGGTAAGGGGGTGGGGGGTGTTTCTGGGATTTTTTAAAATCTGCATTTTGTAAATTGCTCAAATTAAAATAAAAACACTGCAATTGTGTTTTGCATTATAATTTAAAGGACATCTATATTGTTAGTAGTAAGGGTGTTAGGTGGTGCTGTCATTGTACGCTGTATAGCAGCCAGTCATACTTCTGTGTATGCATGGGTTATCACACAGTGAAAGAGAATGACCATCTTGGATAAGAATAAAACCTGTAATATTCAGTGGTAGAACATAACTTACTGGAGCCTTTAGCAGTATGTGTTCTGCAGTCGTGGCTTGCCTGTGCATACCTATCTAGTTAGTCTCTCCCGGTTGTCAGGGAAACTGTGCAGCTGCAACTGGGTCGGTGATGGTGCTGGGAATGTCAATCAGTGGGACTCAACTAATACGGCTTTTTAAGTGGGGGGGGGGGGATGTTCATAGCTGGCTGGCCGCAGGTGAAGGCTCAGAGGGCCACATGCGGCCCCGGGGCCGCCAGTTGTCCATTACTAGGATAGAGATATAATAATGACAAAAGTGTATGTGTGTGTGTGTGTGTATGTATATGTATGAATGTATGTGTGTGTGTGTGTATATATATATATATATATATATATATATATATATATATATATATATATATATATATATATATATAATATATTATGTATGTATGTTTGAGAAGCTTTAACCCAAAGCGCCAGACACGTCCTCTGTCTGCCCTCCATTCACTTGTATTGTCTTTGTACTAAAAAGTATATTTTATTGACTGTACAATGCAAAATCTGCATCTTTCACATGGCAAAGGCTTGTTTCAGTTAGTTGTAGGTGGCCGTCTGCTTAAAATGCAGCCCAGAGACAGGCTTTTACAGAGGAGCGAATCTTGGGTTTTTACTCTAGCTAAGTACTACAACCAAGTCACTCATGTGGAAGCAGATGTCGTAGGTGTATGAAATACTACTAAGTTGGGAACACTGTATTTAAACGATGGGCCACAGGCCGTTCGCGGGCTGTCTGCGGCCCACCAAGCCCTCCCCAAAGCGCCAACTGACTTTAGCGTGACCACCTCTGCACAGTGCAAAGAGAAGCTACATGTGTAGAATAAACTCCAGGGTCCTAAAATGTGTGACACTAAATTATTTGGTTAAAAGAACATATACTTTCTTAAAAAAACATTAACACTGGTGTAAATAAGGGAGGAGGGGGGATAAATTGTAATGTTGAATAATGGGCCAGGAGATCCCGAAACGCGCCAAAAGTTTTGAAATGCTTTGCTCTTTCTTCATGAACGCAGCACCTGTGATATCCAAACGTATTCCAGGACAGCAGGATTTGCTTTTTTTTTTAAAAAACTTTGCACATTCTTTAGACTTGTTGCTGCTTGTACCTTTTTGCTGTTTGGATTTTGCAGTAGGGATCATAGAGCAATTTGAATTCATGGTGTCGTTCACCCTGCATAATAACCGCACTTCATGATGTAGCGTAATGTGCGCTCTGTCTGCTGAAGCTTAAACGCGTTTTCAGACACTTGACACTTCTAGGGGTCTACACATATTTATTTATTTTTGGTCCCGGCGCAGTGTACCACGTATACAAAGCCTTCTGTTGAAATTACTCCTACATGACGAAATAACACCTGTAGATTGTTCTGCCTCAGTATACCGGATGGCGGCCGGTTACAGCCCCGTCATACCCAGTAAAGTGACCTGGATTCAGCTAAATGTCACCGGCTAGGGTATTATGTTAAGTAGCAGTGTCATTTTATGTGTCTGATCTCTCTATTTAAATGAACCGGTTAACCTTTGGCTAATATGATGTATTGATCAGAAAAACGTGTTCCAAGAACTCTATTATCCATATTTCTTTTTCTATATACAGTATACTTTAGCACATTACAGTGGATCGTGTGTTGGTGAATAGAGGGCTGCACCGGATTTGTGAGCGCAATCGGACCAAAATTTCTTTTTGTTTATGTACAGAGTTATTTTTTCAGTCTGTTTCAATATGAGGCGGGTAAACTTTGGTTGGAGGAGCGCGATGGCAGCGTGGAACTGCTGTGACAGCGCTCAAGCTTTCATTCTGGTCTGTGTTGTTGATTAGTCCGTATACTCAGCGTAGAGTAAGTGCAGGGCTCCGTATTCTTGGGGGAGAATTCAGTTATCTGTGAAGTGTCTCCGGGACGTTCGTGAGATACTTTGTGGCGGAGATTTCTGTAAAATCTTTGCTGTTTTTTTTTCCTCTCGCCCGAAAAGATTTTTGCCGGCAATGTGGACCACATCGACGGCAATTGAATTCCCCGCCCCTTGGTGTAGAGGTGTGAGAAGGATTGGGACTATATAAACCAGATCTGGTCTGTCCAGGCTGTTTCCCTGACCCTGTTTTTGTCCCCTTAGGCCGTCAGACCAGTATGTCAACCTGTTGGACCACCTTTCTGTTAGCTGTGAAACTTTGGGCCTGTTCAGTGATCAGGACTGTGAGGTGGTACGATTAACTCTAAATATAAAGTTTAATCTATGGGTCAGATTCACTCGCTCGCAACGTGCTCGCGGAGTGCCTTTGGAACAGTCCCCGAAGACACTCGGCAGCAATACCCGGACTGAAATCTCCGCTCGTATTATTTTTTTGCATCCTGTAAAGTGGCAAGGAGAAAATGAGTGGAGATTCTTCTACCATAGTGACCGGTAGAGTGTGAGCAGCCAAACTTGGCAACGGAGTATCGCGCTGCATTAAATCCGCCCCATATGTGTCTGTAAAAAATAAATAAATTCAATGGCAGCATTATTTTCAAGTCTGGCCATACAAATACGAATCTTCCCGCACCTCTCGTCAAGTCTATTAAGTCCCTAGAGCAGGGGTCAGGGAATAGGGGTAAATTACCCCAAATGGGGTAAAAATGAAATTCCTGGGGGGTAATGCTGACGATTCACAGCTGTCAGTTGGATTGTAGACTCCTTTAAATGTGAAATTGCTGTTGTACCAGAAGAGCCACAAGGGTTGGCAGAGGCACTTCTTGAGCTTTGATACAATAATGAAGCACGTGTTGCATTTGAAAACAAAGCAGATCTGTCATATTTTAGGATGTCAACAGCTGCACAGACATTCAAAATTGCACATGAGGAGGCAGTCAAAAAGTTGCTGCCTTTTGCAACAACCTACCTTTGCGAACAAGGATTTTCCACTCGAACGAACATAAAAACAAAGCAGAGAAATCGATTGGACGCTGGAGGCTGTATCCAAATTGCTCTGACATCAAAATGCCCCAATATTGATGCTCTCGTATCAAAAATGAAGCAACATAATTTCTCCAGAACCTGAAGTTTTGAAGTTGAAGCTTCCAAAGAAATTTTGAATAGATTTAATAACATTTTGAATTCCAGTAATGAATAATATATGATTTCCTTCCTTTCAAATCAAGGGGGTAACGTTGGCGTATCTAAATATGCTTTGGGGTAAAAGGTAAAAAAGTTCCCTGACCCCTGCCCTAGAAGGTGCCCTAGGTGGCCGCTCCTGCTGGCGTTTCAGTATAATGTTCCCTTTTTTAAAAAAATAAATAAAAAATAAAATAAAATTTGGCTATATCCCTTCATCTGTTTTCAAATGTAAGACAACTTTTCTTTCTTAACACAATAAACATATGTGCATTTGTTGTATTAATTTCCTATCCGCTGTCTATTTTGAACCTCACCCGACATGTCGTAGCAGCTGAAGATTACATTGTGCGATTCCTTCTCCGGGGAGGAAATGAAGAAATAAAGGATCCTATTGTTTAATTTATTCATTTCTATAGCAGACAACTGTTCTTTAGATTAGCTTCCTGAATAAAAGGAACTATCGGATAAAGTGGGAACAAAAATGTTATACTGAGAAAAGCAAAAAAAATAAATAAAACGGCAGCGCCTTTTTAAAAATGTTTCTTGTGTGTTGCGGTGGGGCTGAGCGCAGTTTCGTCATTTCAGCGAGCTCATTCATAAAGCAAACAAGGGCCTAATCTGTAGTTTGTTTTGGTAGAACGCAGTTCCTACATCCAAGAGGAAATGATTCACTCTCTCTCTCTCTCTCTCAGCCAGAGTCCTCCGCCGCTTCACTTTCTCCGACATACAAAACCTTGCTATGTGGATGTGTAACCACTGTAATATAAATGAGATCAGCTTTTTTCTTTTTTTATGCGGAACTTGTCGGTGGCTGTTAGTGAAAGTCACCGATGTCTCGGTATTAGAAAGTTAAAGGGACCATTTCAACAGAAAACAAACTTTTTTTCCTATTTTTGTTTCCTATTTTTTTTATTTTATTTTTTATGAAAACAAACAAACAAAAAAAAAGCATTTAAAAAATAAAAGTCAATATTCAAATTAGTCTAGGGTGTCCATTATTTTGAAAAATCAGAAACTTCAAGTAAACAGGAGCTTGCCCCGTGGTGTAACGTATAGCTCTTTAAATTCTGGGGTTATAAATGAACCATTTTGTATGTATATAGGAATCTATTTCCAGTAATGTTAATTTGGGGAGCATAGGGAGTTTGAACTTCAACCTTGCAATGAAAAGATTTGGGGTTATATTGATCAAGCGACGGGTTTTGCACTTAAGTAAATTTGCAGTTTTAAAAAAATGACAGCAAATCACGAGAATCAGCGGTTTTACATTGCTGTTTTCTTGAAACGTTTACACCTTGGGGTGGGGAAGGAAAGGCACTGTTCTAGCACAAAGACACTCTATACATTAGTCATACCCTCCCAACAGTCCCTAGTTTTGGCCTAAATCGCACCGGCTCACTTTCTTCAGAGCGGGCAATAGATAAACACCTATATAAATAAAATCTTCATTTGGTACAAAAGCGTCACCTTTTGTATATTTTCCTTTCTACTCCAGTGTTTGATTGGTGTACAGGAATAGCCATAGATTGAACATAACAATATTGTCTGTAGTGGAAAATAATGTATTAAATAAATGAAATGCAATAAAGTTACCCCCCCCCCCCCCCCACAATGCTTTCTTGGTATCCGTCATACTAAAGGGGGTCTGTGCCAAATGTATGTTTTACTGGGTTCTGAGTATGGTTCGTAATCCGATTGAGACGCACAAACACTAACCTGTTGTGTCATGTGTTTGTTTGTTTATTTCTTCTTTTATTTTGCTTTTTTGTTATTTTTTTCGTAAATTAGAAATATTGCTTTCATTTTATGGACTGTTTGTAAAAAAACAACAAAAAAACAATTCAGACAGTTCTTAATGATGCTTCAGAGGACGTTTTGGTAACTTCATTGGTGATATTGGCTGTAGCAAAGTTGTGTCAGCATTAATTCTATTTATTTATGAATATTTGAGATTCGCCTTTCTTCATTTTCATAGTCTTATACTTGTATTATGTAAGAGACAGCGCCGCAGTTAACATTCATCATCATCAACATTATATTTATATAGCGCCAGCATATACCGTAGCGCTTTACAATTGGGAACAAACAGTAATGAAACAATACTGGATAATTAATACAGACAGAGAGGTAAGAGGACCCTGCTCGCAAGCTTACAATCTATAGGACAATGGGAGTTTGAAACACAAGGGCACGTGCTACATCATATTGCACACTGGACCAGCTAGAATGCAAAGGTAAAAGTATTGAGTGGGCTGTGTGTGGCAATGTTGGTCAGAGGGTTGTTGTCTTGTGTTAGCTCTGTAGAGGGTGGTAGTAGGGTAAACTAGGGAGATTAAGATGGTGGTTGAGGAATATTATAAGCTTGTCTGAAGAGAGGTTTTCAGAGAACACTTGAAGGTTTGAAGACTAGAGGAAAGTCTTACTGTGTGAGGGAGGGAATTCCACAAAGTGGGTGCAGCCCGAAGATAGTCCTGTAACTGGGAATGGGAGGATGTGACGAGAGTGGAAGAGAGACTATTTTGGAAGCTGTGTGTTGTGGTCAGAACCAGAGATAAGTCAGGCTGTCTGTACGTTTGTGTTCATGAATACCACTTTCTTTTTCTTCAAGGTTTTAAATCTATATATAAATTGTTGAGCAATTGCCCACTAAGATTTCCCTTACGATAGTGTTGACGTTAGTCTTCACTGAATTTATAGGTTGCATTCATGAATGTTTGATTCATTATAAATGGCCTCTAATATAACATGGCTTTGATGCCTGAGAGATTACTTGGGAGGATTGTAAAGCGATATCTATAGGTGAAAGTAGTATATTGTGTGTTGTATCATGTTAGATTGTGTTGGGTATCAAGGTACACTGCGGTCATAGCCACGAGTGCCGTTGACCTTTAATGTATTGCTGTTTATTGCAACATGTTGTAATCAGATTTACTTCCCTGTGTAATTCTTACTATTCCCAAGTCTGCAGTGATGTTGGTATTGATAAACTAGAACTGTCATGGGTTATCTGGAGTTCATCTACCTATGACGTACATATAGTGTGCTGTGAGACAGCCTACCGCAATAAATAGTCAGCCTATACCTTTTGCTCTCCGTCATAACAAAACCACGTGTGAATGTGCAATTATATGGGTAGTTAATCTGCAGACAATATTTCATTAAGGGAAAAAAAAACTCAAAACAGTCTTATTATACATTGTATAAATAAATGTTTTGCATAGTTTATATATACACAATCTATTTAAATAGTCTTTTTTTGGACTGTATGTATCTGTGTGCAGTTCATTTTGTTTTGCTGTTTTTTTGTTTTTGTTTTTTCAACCTAAACATTTTTGTGCAAATCATATGGGTGTATGTTCTGCTTAAAGCTCAAAATAATACGCACTAGAAGCCATGCTCACAAATTAATGCCCACGGAAAATGGTCATTCTTGAGGAGTACGACTTGGAACCTTTCAAAATTATTCCAACTATAAACAAACTTATTATAAATTGCATATTTCTAGCAATATAATAAAATCAGTGTCTGTATAATTGCATCAATATTTGATGCAATGCCGTGGACCTGTGGCTATATTACACAGGTAACAGTGTCTATGTGTCTATATGTATGGAATCCCCAATCACTGGCTTCCTATGGGTTTTGGGTATAATTAAAGGGGAGTGTTTGTACTGAAGTGGACAGTTGGAGAAGAAATTAATATATATTAATAATGATTCTAACACTTTTTATCAAGACAAGGAAATTCCTCGGTTACCGACTATATCTGTGTGTACCTGTTGCCATTTCATATGTATTTTATTGAGTCTTCTCTATAGTTTTGCCAGTGCACACCGGAATTGATGAAAGGGAATATTCATGGAGAGTGTTATGCTTAAAGAGAACAGAACAGCTTTGTATCCAGTGTCTGACTGTTTCTGAAGGAACGCTTTGCTCAGCAATGAAATCAGAAAAACAAACACACCCTTCCTCGGCCGACAGAACTGCAGGACCTCAGATCTCCCTCAGCCCATGCAGACACACAGCCTGTGACAAGTACAAGCCCAAAGTGACTAATTTTTTGTTTGGCTAGGGTTTTAAAGTATGTTTTTTAACATAAATCTCCATGGCAAGCTATAAGCAGAAAGTTGACATTTAACAGTTTACTTTTTTTTTTTTTAATCAGGCTATTTATGATTCTGGGCTACCGTGACAACCACAGTCACATGACACATGATGTATTGAGCAGATAGGCTTTGAAACGCCCTTCAGAGCTCAGTCTGCACTCTGACGTCCTTCTTCTACCCCCTCTGCCATCACATGACATGCTGTCAGCCTGTGTCTGACTGTGTTTGTATCTGGTAGCCTTTTTTGTTTGCCAAACAGATATTTTGAATTAGATATAATGATTTGCAGGATGGCTACGAAAATGATTATCGAATACATGCTTACAAGGTACTTGATTAGTTGGAAGTCCTATCATTTACATCCACAAATGCTTTCCTAAGTATTTTGATTCTAGGATCATAGTATTAGTGATTCTTTTATGTATTGGGGTACATCCATGTTTGTGGTCATTTAATTTCTCTTAACGTTCCTGTATTTGGGCCAAAATATTCTAATAAATAACAGATGGCAACGTGATTTGTACCTTACTGCTGCTGACATTTCTGCTGCCTTCGTGTGGAAACGGTAAATTGAGTTAGATACAACGGTCTAAGTGCAAGTTGGAGATTTCAGGTATAAATAGTGTACAGAAAGATAGTTTAGACGTGACAGAAGCATCATTTACAATGCAAAATATTCTCCTTGTTCTGCATTTGGTTGCACGATCCATCCGTGTTGTTTGGGCTTAAGCGTTACCGGGTCCTATCCAAACCACAGTAGAAGTGTTGCCAAAACTATCGCTCTCTCATCATCCTCCCTTCCCTTATTGATTGTTTTTACTTTGTTGCAACAATATTGCTGCATGTTTCAAAATGGTGAACCCTTAGTCCAAGCTGTAAGGTTGGGGTCTATTATTGGTGGGCTAGTGGCACCTATCATTCTGTGTCGTTGCATATCTCAGCGATACAAAATGTAGTACTGGCGCTATTTGCCATGTCTGGCGAAATCCCATGGTGCCAGCGGTGGGATCCATCGAAGCTTATCGGCCAGAGCTGGACCACATTAAAAAGTTAAGCTAACGCCATCATGAGATGCCGTTGGTTTTTAAAGGCGGAAAGCAAAGTTTTTGCAGAGGGGATTGACAATCCATCAAGGAAATATGCCTATGGTGGATACGTATAGTTTAACTAAGTTTTTAATCATTGAGAATTAAAAATGGTTTAAATGTGAAAGACTTGCCTCGGTTATTTTATAAGACTAATGATGATTGGAGTTTTGGGGATTTGAGTGCTTCACTTCACTTCAAATTGATCCTTCTGTGTTTTGTGGTTAAAGTAATTCTCCACGTTTTGAACCTCACATCCTCATAGATTAAAATAGGTTGATGGAGGTGAAATGATTTCTTCTGCTTTAACCCTTTGAGAGAAGAGCTGCGATGGCCATTCTATGGTCCCTAAATCCTGTAGGATACTTATATTTGTGGATTGGAAAATATAAATCAACTTCTCCATTTTAAGCACAAGTAAACGTATTGACGTTCCCCTACTCCCAATCACTGCTGTGTTTTTGTATTTTGCAAATTCCCAGACCCCCCCCCCCCCATTCATATTTCTATTCTATGCAGACGTCTTTTTCAATGATTTCTCGGAGATCCTTTCGCGTGTCCGTGCTGAGTGGACGTTTTGTAAAGTGTCGAATCTGATAGGCAAGCAAAACCTTCTAGTCCGAGCACATGACCGGCTGCTCCTTGGTAATTTAAAATAGATCACTGGAACCTTGCCATAGACGTCTACATTGACCTGTTGTGCTGCCTGTTTGAGATCACGTGCGGTCACCTTTTTCAGTCCATATTTGTTGACCCATGTAAAGTTAGCTTGTAAAGCACAATTAACGCAGCGTTTGTCCATGTTCGACTATGGCATCACAGAATCTAGGGATGACCCCTTGGGCTAGTAACGTTTGTTCCCTTGTTGTTGAATCTGTAATTCACCACCCCAATTATTAGTGTTTGTTTTAGTTACAGGGCTGTTTGGCAATGTTGTTCTATTTATAGTGGTCATTTGCCTGATAATTGCGAAGCTTGGTATGCATTGACCGAAGCACTGCTTAAATATGTTTGTGTTTAATAGGCCCTCCAGAAGCTGAGAGGAAATCATCATCATCACCATTTATTTATATGGCACCACTAATACCGAAGTGCTGTACAGAGAACTCATTCACATCAGTCCCTGCCCCATTGGGGCTGACAGTCTAAATTCCCTACCACACACACACAGCGCTGCGGAATCAGTGGCGCTATATAAATAAATGATGATTCCTTTCCGTCTTGCTCTGCAATGAAACAATACATGCCTTTTAATGTTCAGATTGACTAGTACTTGATTGTTTGCGAGATAATATACTGTATGTAGTGTAATATATTTTTGATTAATATTTTAAGTATAGCTAGTGGATAACTGTACTGTTGCAGAGGAAAGGACTCCTGCAGTAAATGTGTTATTTCCAAATCATTTTCTCACAGTCTCCTCTGAGTTGTGTATTTCATTGCCGTCTACTTATTCCATTATTCATTGTTGTCCATCCTAAAGGCCCAATAAACCTGCTCCGTGTAGGTTGCGCACTCGTATCTCACTTTCTAAGGAATCCATAGTACCCCCAGGCTAGTCAGTCCGCAGGTCCACCCTGTGTGGCAGGCTGCTCACTCAAACACTGAATAAATAACCATGGAACTCTGTACTCAGATGGAGAGAGTTATTAGCGGTGTGTGAACAAAATACAACGCATTATTTTCTTAAAGAAATGGAGGCAATATTATAGGGTGCTTTAACTTTTTTTTTTTTACATTTTTATTTTGAAACCGCATAGACAGATGAGTGAACATAAAATACAAAGAGTAAAATAACGTTTATAAAATATAGCCATAATGTCACTCAAGAAAAAGAAGAGAGAAAAAAAGAGGGTATTCTATTAATTGTTGAGACTCAAAAACATTTATGGTATAGCGGTGTTTTTTGGGGATTTTTTTTGTTAGTTATTAGAGGAAGGGGAAGAGGGGTGGATGGCGTAGGGTTATGTTTTTCACTCAAATATTTCCCGGCACAGGAGATTGTTGCCAATTGAACCATGGTGCCCAAACTTCCCGAAATTTGGGAACAGAATTATTCAGTAGGGCGAGGGTGCTTTAACTTTTAATTGTCGACTTTTGAATAATGATGTAAATACAATAAAACTTCAAATCAACGCCAATAAGGCCACTTGTATCTTTGGTATTTGCATGACTGTGTTTTAGAACACTTGGGGGGGAGAGATTTATCAAAGATTCTAAAAAAGGAAAAGTGGAGGGCGTTGCCCATAGCAACCAATGATATTGTAGCTATAATGTTTCTAGTACATTTTACAAAATGACAGCTATGATCTTATTGCTTGCTATGGACAACACCTCCGCTTTTTAACTTTTTGGAAGGTTTAATAGACAGGTCTTGGGGAAAAAGGACAGCTTGAGGACTGTGGTGCATCAACAACGATGTTTATTATATCTAATTTCCCCTATGGAAACTTTCCGCAGCTGCCAACGTGGTTTCACTGCTGGGTAAGGATGTTTTTTCTGTGTGAGGAACCAGGAAAACTCCTTTTGGTGGCTGAAATACAGCGGAAAACCATCTACTCCTCTTTGGGGGAAAAACAGGTTTATCTCTGCGGAGGCGACTGTTCCAGGTGACAAACAGACAATGACCGGTTTTGTTGCTTTTCTGGAGCGTGCAAGCTCCGTTGTACAGTATCTGTTGTATCACCTGGTAACTACAACTCCCATTGTGTTCTTTCCGAAGCTACAACACCCACAAGATTGTTTAATCCAGCAATCTGTCCTTTACTACAGACCAAGTGCAATAGTTTTTTTTTTTTAAAATACACTAGCCTCCGTTTTTCATCTTCGTTTTGTAATTTCGATAGTGTTTATTTTTCTGTTGAACCTCTTTACCTAGATTTTTATGAAGGCATCTCTATATTGTTTTTTTTTTATCATAGGGGTAAAATTGACCTTCCTGGGTATAGTTTGTACCTTCTGTTGGGGCACTCTTGTGATGCTGCCGCTTTTCAGATGAGCTCTGAAAACAACCCGCAGCCAAATATTTGTTAATGTAACGAGCATTCCTCCCCAGACATCAAAACAAGCGTGCTGTCAAAGAACCTAATATGAGGCAATCCAACCAATGATCAGTACATATGTCTTACTCTAATAATGACTGCAGCCTGTCTCCGTGTATTGTCACACAGGACAGTAGACTGTTGTTCTCCAGTGGTTGTGGAACAACAAGTCTCAGCAAGCCTGGTCTGTTTATAATTGCTATTTTAAAGACCATCTGTAGCCTGCTGGAGATCACCTTTTAAAGCGGTCGTCTTATTTTGTACAGCTCCCTGTTACTAGCCCCCAACCATAGGCAAACCAAGAGGGGGTTTCCTAGTGCCTGGAAACTCCCCTCCAAGCCTGGGGCACTGTATAATTGAGGTGGCTGGACCCTGCTCCCGCTTCACACGGCTCTACTTGAAAAGGGAGAGCTGTGTGCACCTAACAGTAGTCCACGCAGCATTGCCCATGTATATTATGGGGATAGGAAGAGTTGGAGAGCAGCCAAGCACTGTGTCTAATATTATAGCCACGCCCCCATGCATGCTGGTCACGCCCACTGGCGGCATGGTGTGGAAACCCCCCTCTACAATTCCTGCGTTTGCCCCTGCCAACCTCAGTGTAGAAAATAAAGGGGTTACACCTCCTCCACCCCGGGAATGCTACATTGCCTGAAGCCGGATTGCAATGCATCTTGCTAATTTTTGCTACAGTAATGCTGCGCCTCACAAGCAAATATTAGTCTGTTCTCCACCATAGAGCTTTATAGAATACCATTGAGGGGGGAATTTCAGATAACAGGTGAGGTTCCTGGGTGGGCTATGGCTGTACTGAATCAGGGTTTTGCAAGGGGGTGTCTTAAAAGTGGACATCCCCTATTTGTAAGCGTTACCTCTTTGTGTTAAGGGTTTAGTCCCTTTGCGAGTGCAGATCCATTGTGTTTGTACTTGAGTGTTGCATCTCTCTCCCTCTCTCTCTCAGGAAAGCTGAGTACTGTAGGTCCACAATGTAGTGATATATGTTATAACATTAAAATAGTAAAATGTGAACTTCTGTGTAACAATACATGCAAAATAAGGAGCTATATTGTTTTAAAATTGCATTTAGATATAAATTATAATGAATTCACTTATTGTTTCTGTTTTAAACCCTAAAAATGGGTCTTGCCTATCTGAAATAGTCATATTAAATCTATTAGTTATTGGCAGAAATTTTTGGAGTATTTAAGGTGTCAGCAGTGTTTGATAGAGATGTTAGTCCATGCAGCGATAAACTTTACCAAGTTGGTTTATTTGAGAACAGGTACAACAGCACTGATGCAGGTACATGCAGGGTTAGAGTGGCTGCAGCAGTTGTAACAGTTATAGAATGCAGTTAGGGTCATACAGCAGCAGGATGCTGATCTCTATAATCACCTCCCCCTACATCAGTTGTCACTAGAGGACCAACAGAGAGGAGACGGCAATGGAGCGCACTAAAACGTATTGTACTGAATTGGAAATGCGCTGGCAAGTGTAACCTTTGCCTAATTCCACAAATTATGTCGGAATCATGTGAAAATGCTCAAGTACTCTTGTTTAAATGTCACTGACAAACATTCTACAGTATTTCATGATTAATCACTGTGAACAATTCCATCTTGACACAACAAGTAATATTTAAGTTCTATGTGCACATATCCTGGGTCAAAATGTGTCTATATTGGCATCAAACAATATTATAATAAATACCAGATAGTAGTTATGTCCGTTTTTATATTTCTATTCAGGAATTTGGCTGGTCAGTGCTTATAATTGGGAACAAAACAGTATTATAACAAGATTCGGCATTAACAAACAAAGAATGGTCTTGGATGTAGACAAAAAAAGTTTTTATTATAAAAGATGGATATACACATATATTAGAATAAATTTACTATGTTAACCTTTTGCTCACGGCAACTAGGTTAATTGTAGTTTTTTAAATTTAAAGAGATGAAGAGTCTTAATTGTGTTCAGGCACTTGGGGCCTGGTTCATTAAGGAAGGGAAACGCTGATACGTGCCATATTGTGCGTAAAATCAGTGAGCGCAGCAACATTCAATTAATCTTCGAGCGCAGCGGACCCTTACAACCACCTACAATTTCATTGGTGGAATAGGGCTGCTGTGTATTCATGCTAGAACATGTGTTTGTAAACAGGAGCAACTGTATAAATGCATTTTATGTACAGTAGATATTAGGAACATCCTGATGTATCGCATGTAGAATTTTTATTTTTGTTCCCTGTGTGTTTTTGCTGGGAGTTTACATTTCACATATGTATTGCAGCGTATTGTCTGTCAGTCGTACCTAGACCTACTCAACAAAAGACGTATCTTCAGATCCGCTTGTATTTGAATACCGACCTGCATATGTATAAATTACGTGCATTTAAAAAAAAAAAAACAACGCAGTTTATGTTCATTTTTTGTGCCTTAATGAGTCGGAGCCTTGGTATCCACCTGAGAGTTACTTGCAAACAAAGGGTTAGTTTCATTAACTCCTTCACTTACACATATCACAGGCTGCGTTTTTATAAACCGTGATACGTATTTCAACAGACAATGGGAGCCAGAATGTTCAGATTTCCATCATTCTTTACACAGCATGGCACATCAAGCGAATCTTGTATGTGATGGAAAAAGAGATTTAGGGGGGAATTCAATTGGCCGCGTTACTGTAAAGCGAGCAGAAATCCGGATTAAATTTACCGTAATAGCTTTAGCGCGGCGATACTTTGGGGTGAATTGAAATCCCCCCTTAGATTTAGATTTCTTCGAGAAGGGGATCTCTGCTGTTGAAGCAACATTTGCCAATATCTATGGTGGCCCACAACAAATCGCCCCGCGGTATTGTAGTGTTCTCTGTGTGTGCAATTCCTTGTGCGCAAATCTCCCCAAAACTCTTCATGAAGAGGTTGGTTGTGAAAGCGTCGGAAAATACTGTCAGTGTGAGCAAAAATATACAAGATTTCCAGTACTGTATTAAACAAAAGTGCCTGCAGCTGGAGGATTTAATCTGCCCCTTCATTAGCTCTAGTAAAATGACAGCTATGGTGCACTCTCTTCAAAACGCGTAACTTTCCACATCATGGACTCAACTCCCATGTCGGGCAAGCATTTGAAAGCTACACACGTGTGTGTGTGTGTGTGTGTGTGTGTATGTGTATGTGTATGTATCTATCCCATGATTTGCCAATACATACAGGAATAACCCAAAGTTCCAGAACATTGCTGTAAACACACTTTCTTTTATTTTTAATGAATAAATACTTTTATTATGAATTTAAGTTTCAATCTAGTTGACAACGTTGAACAATTGTTTTCGTATTTTATTTTAAAAATAAAAATAAATAAATACGTTACCTAAACGTAACCTTTTGTGCTACACAAGAGTTCAAATAGAGAACAAACATCAGTCGTGAGCAAGAAAAACACTCTCTGGAACAGGAAGTCTAGCTTTTATAAAACGCGTGGGTAATAGCAGAGAGAGACAGGGGTCTGAATGTAAACTACAACCAAAGAACAAGGAAAACCTATTGGGAAATCGTGATCATAATTTATACTTTGTTTATAGGAGAGTGACAACCCCTGTGACCGTTTGTTATTCAGGTCCTTGAAGAAACAATGAGAACAGTAAAGGGAATCTGTAAGCTACTCTATAGCTACCCTATTGGAACAGTATTAAAATAATCCGTTCCCATTAAGGAGAATATACTTAATACACTTTCTGGCAGTGCCTTACCTGCTGAATTTTGGTCATGACACAAACCTGTGCTTACACATGCTCCTACCTAGAGTCTGTTCCCTCCTTGTTAGGTCTCCTCAGTGCAGGACATCTATTGAGGTGCTTTGTTTAAAAGTCGCACCTTTGTCGAGCAAACTTTCACCCATTTCAGTTTGTACTTTATCCACTAGGGGTGCTGTTCTATTGAAGTCCTATGGGGTAAATGTATCAACCCTTCTAAAAAGGAAGAGTGGAAGTGTTGCCCATAGCAACCAATCAGATTATAACAATCCTTTAGTACATCCTAGAGATTGATAGCTAGAATCTGATTGGTTGCTATGGGCAACACCTTAGCTTGGAAATTTTGATACATTTACCCCACGTGTAATTCAGTTTTGTCTTGCTCGGATAAGCTACAAAGCAGCTCCCTCTCCAAAGAAATACATAGAAATAAGACTTTTAATAACATACTATGCATATTATGTCCTACTTAACATCTATTTAAAAAGGACATTCAGTTTTTTATCACAAGTTTCAGCCTTTGGTCTGTTTTACCATTTTCCATTTAATGTTCTGTTGTGGTACATGCCGTGATCTTATGTTTGCTAGATTATACTGGTATATAATGGGGGGGTCAGGAATTGTTCTATCCATAATTCCGAAAATTTATTATATTATGATTTGTGCCATAAACGACTCGTTGACACCCAGTTTTGTGGCGATCTGCAATGACTATTACATGTAATAGAGATTTCCACCCTGCTAAGCACTGACTGCAAAGTCATCCCTAATTGTCACTCGCAGAAGTTTTGTAACTTGCTTGTTCAGTTTTATCACAATGAAATTTTTAAAAGATGAGAAAATAATTGTATCACTTTTCTTAGACTGAGAGGGCGACTTTTTTGGGGGAGGGGAGTCCGTCCAATGTCCACAGATATTAATTTTGCCCGTAGGGTGGCTAATCATGTGGGCCAAGTCCAACTGTTGTTTGTAAAGATTGCTTACTACGTCCAAGTTTACAGGACGGCACGATTTTGAAGATTCACGCAGATCAAAAAAATAGAAAGACAATCTGTAACCTGGATGATAACATTATAAGTAGTTGTTAGCTGGTTAATGCAGTTTAATTTTTATGTTAAATTCTTAGACATGCATTGAGAAAATGTCTGTTTGAAAAGTGCTCACATAAACTTAAGGACGATATTTGAGAATGCGACTGAGCAAAAATGGAGTGCCAATCTATAGCATGTACACAACAACTTTTCCTCGTTAGCTTCAGGGAGATCATGGGCGTGCGGGGATCTCCCTGGGCGTGCGGGGTCGGGGCTTGACGAATCACATCATTTTGGGGCTGAGATGACGCGATATTTGCATAATTAAGCCCCACCCCCACCACTTATCAATTGCGGGGGTGAGAACCGGAAGGTTACCCCGCTCTCCTGGGAGGTCTCCCAGAAATGCGGGAGTCTCCCGGACATTCCGGGAGAGTAGGCAACTATGCGTTAAAGAAAAGCAGCTAATGAATCTTTAGAGACTGAAGAGTCTTTTACATTTCTGTCTCCATTACTGAAGTCATGTTGTCTTACCTGTCAGTCTTTGATTAAATCTTGGTCTCCATGAAAATGGCCACCTCCATAGGCATCAATACATGGACATAGGACACAATTTCTGAACTGTCATCATGCCACAGATGGCGAAGCCAACCACGTCTTGTACTGGCTCAGCATCAGGGAAAATGCCAGACTCTTCAGGGATTGAGGGAGATCACCCCTATTTCAGGGAGTCTGTCTGACATTCAGGGAAAGTTGACAAGTATGAACTACAATACAAATTAAAGACTAACCATAAGGTCAGTCAGCTTGTCACTGTCAACGCCTAATCAAGACAAGTAATTCTATTCTATTGTGAAGTTCTGATAGCGTGGTAAGAGCAGGTCTGGAAGCTAGTAAAAGTTGACTAAGAAGTAATCTAGAGGAACACCGATTAATTTGTTTATAAACACCCATGAGGACTTCTGTCTGGGTCATGAGAGATAACCGAATTCTACCTGCCTTATTTGGACACATAAAGTGAGATACATCTCTCTGAACCTGTTCTGAGAGTGCTGGGAGATACATAGTATATTGAATGAGTAGAGAAAGCGTGGTAGGAATGTAATGTTAATGGATGTGATTCTCTCTACCCAACAGATGTCATAGTAACTCCATTTTGTAATGAAGGTATGTAGTTATGTGTGTAAAGGGAGACTTGGTTAGATTGGCATTCAAATATGCTATTGCAGTCGTGGACTAAAATGTAAAAATGTAATTAAAATTTTCAGTAATTCAACAACATTTGGGGGTTAGAGTAAGAGTAAGAGCTTGTGACTTAACAGCATTGGTAAAGAAGCATTCTACCAAAACTCTAGATCAATATTTGAAGATCCTGGAGAAACCTCGTCAGATGTGTGAAACAGTTTGTTGTGAAATGAGATGACCCCTCTGTGTCATTAATCTGAAAGTCCTCTGTCAGGGCCTTCTCAATCCTCTACACATCCACAGGGTCATTAAGAAAGGAATGTTTAAGTCTCCAAAGACCTCTGCCTCTACAATCATCCCAGTCTTAGAAAACTGTTTGTACCGAGGAGTGATGGCTGCCTTTTTAGATGTCATGTAAAATTTGTCTGTCTGCGAATATGTTTTGTGAGGATGGAAGAAGAACGTATAGGAGAGTGACCAATCTCTTTAAAATGCAAAAGCAATGATTTGTCACCAGCTGAAAAGTTTGAGGTATAGAAGAGCAAGATGGAAGATTAGTGCTGTCTGAGTGAGGTCTCCACACTCTCTAGTTCTCCCTCTCTGATGCTTCTGTTGGACCTGGTTAAATGTGAACAAAAATGTTGCTCTTTAAGTATTTGGACATGTTTTGAAGCTACGGTAACATTAATACCGTGCCTGCAACAATTATGTAGTGAGCCTCCAAATCCATGTAGTTTAGAGCGTAGAAGGAAGGGTGCATGTATATAAGAAAACTGTTACCCCTTCACTTTGAATCGGCATGCTAATCAAGTGTACTTCATTATTTGATCATCATTGGGCAGCACAGTGGCTTAGTGGTTAGCACTTCTGCCTCACAGCACTGGAGTCATGAGTTCGATTCATGACCATGGCCATATCTGTGTGGAGTTTATATGTTCTCCCCGTGTTTGCGTGGGTTTCCTCCGGGTGCTCCGGTTTCCTCCCACACTCCAAAAACATACTAGTAGGTTAATTGGCTGCTATCAAAATTGACCTTAGTCTCTCTCTTTGTCTGTCTGTGTGTGTATTAGGGAATTTAGACTGTAAGCTCCAATGGGACAGGGACTGATGTGAGTTCTCTGTACAGCGCTGCAGAATTAGTGGCGCTATATAAATAACTAATGATGATCATTAAGTGTCACCATCTGTCTATTATATAAAAGCGGAACCTTTGGCCCCTCTGGAGCATACACGTTTGTATTAACACCGTGACAATGAAATAAAAAACCTCTGATACCAACACTAATCGTCATGTACGTTGGTGAAGGAGTGATTTGGTTTTGTTTTGCAGCCACAGGACCTCGGCACTTTGCAGTTCTTGAGTCCATCATAAACTTCTATTTGTACCAGAGCATTCTAGAGGGAATCATTGGGCCAGATGTATGACGGCCACGTCCCCTGACAGCTTTGATTAGTGGTGATTATCCCTGGGTTGTTTTCAGGGCTTGGTCTCTGCCTTTAGTCCACCTGGATGCTAGGTGGACAAAGGGCCCTCTAAATAGAAATGAGATGTGGCTCCCCTGACTTAAACCGTTGGTTGCTTTTGATAGTCAGGGCTGTGGACTGATTGGCCCTTGTGGTTTGTAGTGAGCCATCGGTTCCTCTAACTTGTCATGTTGTAAAAGAGTCTTTAGAGTAAATCCACTGTTCTCTTCCATAGAAGCTCCTGCAGCAGTACTTGTCATAGGCACCAGACGAGCTAGTGTATAAGAATGAGGTGTCCTCATCAGAAAGTTATATTGACTGCAGCTTGGTTTTCTACTGGTGGATGAAGCGCTATGTTGTCCATGATTAACTAGGCCAACAATGAGACGGCTATCGCAGAATCAAGTAGAAGAAAACGGAAGAATGACGACCATTCAAGAGTAAATAACTGGTTAGATAAGAGTGTTGTCTGGGTCACCACCATCAGATCTTGCGCTTTAAGAGTCCCAGTAACTGAAAAACACGTCCCTCATTCTGATCAGAGTCCCATCAATGAGGAAGAAGCTTCTGAAGGGTCTTTGATTGTGTATATATTTTAGCTCCATTCCTTTTTTATTTCTTGGAGTTAACAGGAAGTGATATCTCCACTTCAGGATGACCTTATTACTAAGCATAACTTGGTGTTATTGTGTAGAGGGAGCGAGTTTTGCAGATAATTGAAGAGTGACACCTTCCGATACCATAGGTCTCTCCCGAGCTGATGGAAAGTGTTCCTCATTTTATTGGAAAATAATGTAAACCTACTACAATGTTACATGGCTTGCTAATGGCCTCTGATCTAGGTCTTGAGACCCTCTCTGTTTTATTCTTGAACACATCATGATCTTCTCTGGTAAGCAACAGAATCTGGCAAGGTAGGTAATCTTCAATAACCAAGTTTTCAGGTACAGAATAAAAGTGGAGATGTTGCCTAATAGCAACCAATCAGATTGTAGCTTTAATTTATTTAGTGCATTCTACGAAATGACAGCTAGAATCTGATTGGTTGCTATAGGCAACATCTACACTTTTTCAAACCTGCAGTTTAGTAAATATACCCCTTTGTCTATAATGATTCTCAAACTAGTCCTGGGCGTCTTGTAAAGCTGAAGGATGTGCCTGTAATCTTGTCACGTCAGTTTGAAATGTAAAAATATGTTCAGCATGTGAGATTCCTACTTCCTCAATCGTCAACAAAGCTTCAAAGTCTCAGTGTTCGTTTTTGCATTCATCCAAGGAAAAGGGAACTGTCCAGGAAAATACGAAAGCTGCGTGTGGTTCGAAGTTCATTCATCTGGCTTGGTCATTTCTTAAAGACCACTTTGAAGTACTTGAAAATATTAAAGTAAAAGTTTTCAACCAGGCAGGAGCTAAGACATAGGGGCTTTCTTTAGCAATCTGCCGCAGGAGATGGAACTTGTACACTGCGCCCCCTATTTCTATGGTCACTGACTGCAGGGGAGAATGTGGTTCAATAAGGTGTTATGTCCATGTCTATTGTCACCAATAATCATTGCCTAATGCGATCAATGTGGTTCCAAAGCACAAAAGATATTTAATAGCAATAAGCAGCAAAATACAATAGGAATGTTACAAAGTATAACCGATACATACGCAGCGCACCCTGGATCCAGGAACAGTCGTCAAAGCTTATGTCTGTTGGTAAAGAGATTGTTCTGGTACCAGATGCCACTTTATATTCAGTTTGGTTACAAAGAAATAGTGGTGATGTCATAATTATACACAGATAACACTAAGAAATCGCTTCATTGGTCCAGAGTTTATGATGTTCCAGTAGACTGCTGGTCATAGGTCAGTTCAATTGATCCTCTTTCCAAAGGTGGGGGCAACTCACTCAAACTGTTGCATACGTGTCTTCCCGTCGAAAAAACAGTGTAAACTGACCTATAAACAGATTGCTTTTGAGTATTAATCTCATACTAATCATAACTAGCGATCGCTCCTCTGTTGATACCGGATTTCTGCTGGTAAAATGTGGATTAATATAAGACCAAACTCCATACATTTCTGAGGACCTGAACCATAAATACCCTTACTGTAGTTTTACCTATGTAAAAATAATCTCTAATTCATTTATTAATAAATGAATGTGGGTTAGAACTTTAATAAATGTGTTCTATTTACAAATGCAAGTGTGAATGTAAGTGTATGTGCTGTTTACCTCTGCGATTGCGCTATGACGTAGCTTACTAATCAAAATCGGACGGTAAACATATTATTTACTTTAGCTGACTTCATCCAGTTATTCGACTTCGACAAAGGGCAGTATGGTGATAATTCTTTCTCGCCCTCTCATGTTCCTTCTTCTCTCATTCAATCGGTCACAACACTATCGTTATTGCAGCTTCTGTACTCCGTTCTATAGAGCCGTCAGTCTGTTGGAGGAGGTGGGGGAGGGGTATATAGGGGGTCAATAGGCAAGTTTAGAATTTCTTCTGTCAGCCCTAAATTTGGGTTGCTAGATTGGGCAGACCATGATTGATTTTATGGGTTGAAGGACTGAATGACATTGTTTCCAATTAGATTGGTCAGCCAATAACCACATACATAGGTGGAGATTCAATTCCTGGCAATGTGGCGTGCAGTCATTGCTCTGCGCACACTTCCGGCAATTACGGTAGAAATCTCTGCTTATTTTCGCTTGCATCCCATAGTACAGGGAGATTCCAGCCATGACATCGGAGTGAGGTATCTCTGCGGATGTTCCAGAGACACCTTGCGCTGAATTGAATCTCCAGCATTTTATGGAAAAAATTAAATTTAAGTTTCTTATTGAACAGGAACATTGTGTGTCAGTGGCTCACACAGAGATTTTGGGCCCAATTGCTAGTGTGTGCCAGCCTTTATCTACCACATTGCTAGCTATTCCAGCTTTGTTATAATCCCTTTTTAAGCATTGTTCCCTGCAGTGGGTTTCAGTAGGCTTTCATACAGGAAGTGTGATGTGCATAGGAAGAAAAACGTTACTGGTCATTTACAGAAACCAATCGGAACTGAAACAATATGTGTTTATATGAAAATGTTATCAATGGCTGTTATATTAATGAACTGTTTACCTCTGTGTTCTGTTCTACGTTATCTAAGTTTCCTGCATAGATCTGCAAATGTTATTATTTGCAGTAATTGGCTTTGTGTGTAACATCATCATCATCAGCATCAGTTATTTACATAGCGCCACTAATTCCGCAGCGCTGTACAGAGAACTCATTCACATCAGTCCCTGCCCATTGGAGCTTACAGTCTAAATTCCCTAACATACACACACACACACACACAGAGAGACTAGAATCAATTTTGATAGCAGCCAATTAACCTACCAGTGTGTTTATGGAGTGAGGGAGGAAACCAGAGCACCTGGAGGAAACCCACGCAAACACCGGGAGAACATGCAAACGCCACACAGATAAGGCCATAATCGGGAATTGAACTCATGACCCCAGTGCTGTGAGGCAGAAGTGCTAACCACTATGCCACTGTGCTGCATATACAATTCCTTGTACTCCTGTATCTAATGTCACAAGTTGGCCATTTATTTTTTTACCTTTAAAATCATTGTTTGGAGAACAAACATGTATTCGACTCCTATTGACCTATAGACTGTCAGCTTGCAAGCAGGGCCCTCTTACCTCTCTGTATTACCCAGTATTATTTTATTACAGTGTTTGTGCCCAATTATAAAGCGCTACAGAATTTTCTGGCACTGTATAAATGATGACGATGATTGATAGAAGGTAACTACGTATATGTCATGTTAGAATTCAAATCCAGCATGAGCGAGGAACATTGCATGAATCAGTTGTAAAAGCTTCCTGTCTCCTCTCACATCTGCCTCTCCAATTGCACACGGCATTGCCAAGCGCTGCTGATTTCAGTGATTAATTTACGAGGGATAACTGATTGGGATTGCTAATTGCAGGGTGTATTGTCACTGTAAATGTTAACTTCATTGATAAAACACAAAGCTGTCCAGTCGGTAGTCCAGGTCTTAAATAAGAAGCGGTGCTCACATTTATCTTCGGAAAGTAAAATTTTTATTTTCTTTCATTTTTGGTTTTATTACAGTGATTCCCTGGAGCTAGGAACACCTGATTTCAGCGAGACTTCAAAAATAAAGTGTTCTTTTATAATGCGTATTGGACAATAATATACTTCTGGTTTTCTATGCAAAATAGCTTTATTATTGGTGAATTTTTACATCTATAGTCAACTATTTTAAAATTATTATGCATGACAACCCCCCTTATTATACAGAACGGACAAGGTGATTCTAGGGCCTAATTGACCTCCTTCACTGACATTTGTGCATTCCATCTAGACTTTCTACATACATACATACATACATACATACATACATACATACATACATACATACATGCCTCTCAGTTGTCCCAATTCTTGGATCCTGAGGGGTCTGTAGCATATTGGGAAATACTTGTAGCTTCACAGGAACGTGGGACTGACTATTTGGAGGTGGGTATCATTATTATTCAGTAATTGTAAGATAGTTATTTGGCATATAAAACCCCATCTCTCTCTCTCTGCATTTGCTTGCACATTTTAATGTATCCTTGTAAGTAGCAGCCTGCTTATCTAGTGTAAAATTTAACAGTGCACCTGTTGCCCACACCTTATTTACCCCATTAATATTATGATCTCCTCCACAGCGACCCCGTGTTGTCGCTGGTTCTAGGATTGCTGTTAGCAATATTGGTTCAGCTCAAAGGGTATATTTACTAAACTGCGGATTTGAAAAAGTGAAGATGTTGCCTATAGCAACCAATCAGATTCTAGCTGTCATTTTGTAGAATGTACTAAATGAATGACAGCTAGAATCTGATTGGTTGCTATAGGCAACATCTCCACTTTTTCAAACCCGCTGTTTAGCAAATATACCCCCAAATGTCTGCCGCCTCTGTGTTGGTGACCAATTCACGCCTGTTTAGACATGATCCATTGTTCTACTCTGTCAGAAGAGATGCACAAACATAAGTTGCATTAAAAATAAGTAAGAGCTTGGGACGATTTATCTGCTCTTTGCTTAGTGACTCCTTTCTTGTAAAACTCAGCGAGAGAGACTAAGCATATATTTCCTGCATCATTCTCTAATCCCTTCTCTGCTGCTTTTGAAAGTGGCTAGCAGGTAACACGCACTTGCTTTTTATGTGGATTATAAATAGCCTTCAGGTGTTTTCTGCAGTCGAGGATAATTGTAACAGCAGCCAGAGGTTTTCCCTAATTTGTGCTTATTTTAAATGTTTGCAGATTTTCAGGATGTCTTTCTGTTTGTGGGTTTCCTGCGTGATGGTCTTTGCTCAGGGGTACCCGTGTACATCCCCTACACAGGAAGCGTTTGGTTACCATAGCAACGCAGCATCCTCGGAACTCGACAAGAAAGAACGTTGCTTAGCAATGTGAATGGTCCGGATCAGTCTAGATATAGATCTGGAGTTATGGGGGACAATGATCATTTTCTTTACTGGGTATATAGTTGTCCTCATGAAATGTCCTTTAAATAGACAGTGGATTAGTCTGTAGCAGAGGTAGATATACTGTGGTTTTGTAGGTGTTGTGGAATGACCAGTCCCAGCTATATTGCCTGCTGGGAATTGTAGTTCCCCAGTATCTGAAGACCCACAGGTGGTATAAGCCAACATCTGGCAATATTGCAGTTGACCAGGTATTACAATGTGTGTAGCCCACTAAAAGACAGATTTTACGTTGGGTTTTTTTGTTTCGTTAAAATACATTTAAGTAGCCTACACTCGTCGTTCCCCTCAGTTATTTTTTTTTTTTTTTTCTCTTTGTCGATTACAAAACCACACAGACTAAAAATGTGTAAAATCAACAAATGTTTAGTGCACTTGACAGAGCCTATCCCAGAATGCCGACCTTTCCAATCCATTTCCGTTCTGTCCCATTTTTATAAGTGGAATTGTGATGTAAAATTAAAAGAATGTGGCTGACCAGCGTCATCTGGGATTGTGCGAAGCTGTACGGAAAAACTCTGCATTCTTCAGTCCTGCTCATGTGGTATGCCAGCGCATTCTTCCACTGTGAGATAGTAGAGGCGATGATGTGTACGACTCCAGAGAATAGAGGCTGAATGAAAAAAAGGTAGAATTAGCGATTACCAGCGGAAAATGTTGCTTCTCACATTCATTTGTTCTGATTTGAAAAGTGGATGTGAAAAAAAAAATAATTTTTTTTTATAAAAATGTAACTGGGATTTTCCGAATGTTCATCATTTTATAAAAATAGATTTTCCATATGCCCTGGTTCTCCCTTAGCAACCCCAGAAAACTGGAATTGATTAAACTCTCACTAATGTAAAGACTGACAGGAAAGATCATAATGGCCCTGATTAATTAAGGAATGTCCATTTACGTGCGTATCTGGCGTAAAATCGTTCTGTGCGTGCGCAAAAATGAGGCTTATGCCGTTGACCGCGACTGCATAAAATTCATGTCTACAGGCCAATGACACTCCCGTCTGCCTACGAAGGGTGGACTGGGGATAGGGAAGGGATGATTGACCTAGGCAGTGTGCAGTAAGGGCTTGCAGAGGGAAAGCATTGGCACATACGGCTGATTCAAGCTCTGGCCGTATCTTGGGTGCTCTTTTTTTAGCCGTATAATTTGCAGCAGCTACAGGGCAGGTGCTGACTGATAGTGATGACTGCCTCATACACAATACAGAACATGTGTGTGTGTGTAAGTACGAGAAACTGTAATAATGCGTTTTAGGTACTGTACGAATTAAGAACATCCTGATTTATGTATTTAATGTTAAAAAAATATTTTTTTTAATGTATTTTAAATGATGATTATAGTATTAAGAGGTTTTAATTTGATTATGCATTCTTATGTGGTTTTATATTGCACATATACATGTGTGTCTGTTCTATTTGTCCCTGCTGCTGTGTGACCTGTCTACTGACACAGTGCAGGGAGGAGAGAGAACTGTACAGAGCACATACCAGTCTCCTGCTCTATCCCTGACATTAGTGTGTAGTAAGTGGTGTGAGATCCCTGCTGCTGTGTGACCTGTCTACTGACACAGTGCTGGGAGGAGAGAGAACTGTACAGAGCACAAACCAGTCTCCTGCTCTATCCCTGACATTAGTGTGTAGTAAGTGGTGTGAGATCCCTGCTGTGTGACCTGTCTACTGACACAGCGCTGGGAGGAGAGAGAACTGTACAGAGCACAAACCAGTCTCCTGCTCTATCCTCTGACATTAGTGTGTAGTAAGTGGTGTGAGATCCCTGCTGCTGTGTGACCTGTCTACTGACACAGCGCTGGGAGGAGAGAGAACTGTACAGAGCACAAACCAGTCTCCTGCTCTATCCCTGACATTAGTGTGTAGTAAGTGGTGTGAGATCCCTGCTGCTGTGTGACCTGTCTACTGACACAGTGCTGGGAGGAGAGAGAACTGTACAGAGCACAAACCAGTCTCCTGCTCTATCCCTGACATTAGTGTGTAGTAAGTGGTGTGAGATCCCTGCTGTGTGACCTGTCTACTGACACAGTGCAGGGAGGAGAGAGAACTGTACAGAGCACAAACCAGTCTCCTGCTCTATCCCTGACATTAGTGTGTAGTAAGTGGTGTGAGATCCCTGCTGCTGTGTGACCTGTCTACTGACACAGTGCTGGGAGGAGAGAGAACTGTACAGAGCACAAACCAGTCTCCTGCTCTATCCCTGACATTAGTGTGTAGTAAGTGGTGTGAGATTCCTGCTCTATCCTCTGACTTGTCAACCAAGTTGTGTGTGTGCTGCTATGTAATAAAATTATGTTTGAAAACTTTTTTGCCCTATTGGCGTTAAAACAACTTTTCTAGTCTTTAAAATTCCATGCTGGACCCAGAATATTACTTCTTTACATAGAAAATGAAAACCTAGGAATACCCCATAGAAAAGTTTATTTATTCTGTTTATGTGGGACTTATACTGGGTACACACTATAGATTGTTTTGCCAGATTATCGGGCCAATGACACCATAAATGTCCGTTCAGCTCGATAACGCAATTATTTAGTGACTTTACTGTATCCAAAATATTTTTATAGATGCTGTATAATAATTTATTTAAAAAAGAAAAGAAAAAAAGCTCTTTGCTTTAAATTAAATAAAGAATTAGAATAGGATCTCCTCGCTCTACTGCTGGCGAGAGAGGAGAAGGCGGTACCCCCTAGGTTGCCCTGTTTTGAGAGTTGACACCCTGGTGAAATCTGTATCTGAAATATTCGTTTCCTAACCATGATCTGTCCGTAACAGAAGACAATGGGCAGCTGTTTCTATTGTCCCTCCAGTGAAGCAGACTATGGATTAAGGGAAGGTTTTTGTAGAGGTGTCTGTTGCAGATGACTGTGCTGAATCCTGTCTATGTAGCTGCTGGTCTCCCTTACAAATTACATTTTAGCCAAGAGCAAAGCATATCCCTGTAATCGGATGAGGGACGCGTAGCTACGACTCTTGATTTAGCAAACCCCATGATGGGCTTACCAAAAATATCTTCTCTGCAGGATGAGGTCCAAGAAAATGGGCAGAGAGGAATGTGGGATCCTCACTATCCCTGACATGTATAGCAGTCCGAGTCACTGCTGTGTTTTAATAGCTTATGTCGGGTATATTCGGAATCTCATCTGTTCAACATCACCATTCCAATACAGGGTTTGAATTAAAAACAAGACTAATATCTGGGGCACTTGTACACAGCTTCTTCCTGACAAATTAAGTACAGACTGTAAGCTCTTTGTGATAATCACATTTGTGAAGTCTTCAGCACCCATAATAGCATGCAAGTGTTATTTCAGCTCTTATGAATTGTTTTTTTTACTTTTAGATGTTCAGGACATTGAAACATTGCTTAGTTTCTCATTTATATATCGCTTCGTATATGTCTATTTACGCCTCCTTTTACAATCACTTCTTAAACAATGTTGGTGACATTTTGTGCAATTTAAATATAACTTTTTCTATTGGATTCAATAGGAATTGAACTGGTTTATTAAATACCTTCTGATGGAAAATAACATCTATTTAATGTTTCAAACTGATTTACTTTATGGAGATTTCAGTCGACTTGTATCAAGTGACTTTGAAAAGATGTTAGTTCGGCCTCTGCTTCGTTTTTCAGTCCAATAGAACTTGCCAGGCAGCCAACAATACCGTTTTACTGTGTTTGAAACAATGTTGCTGCAAGATTTAAAGCTGGATTGCCACCTAGGTAAATGTTACACAATTATTATTTTTTTTAACAAATATTTAATGTTGGCAGGATGTGAGGAGAAGGACCAGTCACAAGCCTCATTCACTTGATTGCAGTTTGTGATTGGTGATCCTGCATGATTGGGCATCCTACGTAGAGCTGACCCTGGAGCTAGGGAGAGGGACCACCTTAGGAAGATATTTTCCTAAGCGGTATTGCAACTTTAAGATAATTTTATATTTTTAAATACACCCAAAATTTACATTTCACTTTTGGGTGGAACATGCAAAATATTGCTTTGGCGATAAGACCGGTTACCCAACATATTCCATGGTCAAGGCAGGCATGATTTAGGAAAGCCGTTGGCTGGGTACCAGGTAAGTCCTATTCTGCAATTAGTTTTAACTTAAGGAATATATAGAAAGAGAGGAGTATACAGACAAAATCCAAAATTTAATCTCTGGCGTTTATAAACATACCCAGTATTTTAAATGTGTGCTGGTGTGACCGGATGGGCTTACCTTGCCACCCGGTCTGTTGGGGGAGAGGAGAAGGGATGTTACACATTTTATCTGTTTTACTTTGTTACTGACCACTCCTACTGGTGTCATCTACCACCAGACACTTGCCAACTTGCAAATACACTTGGATTTAAATGCAATTTAAACTTGACAAAATTTACATCAATCTGTGATTTCCTAAATTACTTGCTGTTTGACTTCCTATCTCTCTAAGACAAAGGATTAACTCTATCGGGCTCCTCCTGTGCATTCAGGCTGAAAGAGGTCTTGGTCACTCACAAATGAAAAGGCGTAGTCAGCCTGGGATTTCCTTTGTTACAAAAACACATTACCTCCAACATATGCCTACTGCATCAGCAATCAATACATTTCTAATACAAAAATCAGTACATTTGCAATGATATACATTGGCGCACTGCGTCACTAATTGAAATAAATTTATACAATAACTTATTTAGAAGTGATTCATCCTTTAATTTTCCTGTGTATACTTTTTTTCCTTTTTAAGTTAACGTCTTGCACAGGTAAAAGAGGACGGAGTTCATAGCCATTTATAGAAGAGACACCACCCTACATCTCTAGATTTTTAACCAGCCCATGGAATTTTAGTGTGCTTCCAAAACTGTATGTACTAGCACTGCTACCATAATAAGCAGCCTGGAATTAAAACCTGCCTTGTTCACTGGTGACTCACTGAGGTTTTCCTCTGAATGTCACTCAGTTTTGTCTACTTTCCCCTGTTTTTGTTGTCGTCTGTGGGTGTTTTTCCATCCGGCGCTCACCAGAAAAGCTGGAAGCTGCGTTATTTTTTAGCTAGGTTTGAATTGGCTGGTTAAAAAAAGGAGCATTAATCTCTGAAAGACTTCTCTATTTAGCTCTGTGCTAAGAGATACAGGCCACATCAAATTGAATCTAATTTAGAAGCGGCTATTGCAGTTTGCAAAGTCAGTTTCTTGCTAAATTGAGTGTATGGTCACATGACAAGGAGACGGTACTTTGGTCATGGGGATGCACGTGAAAGATTGTTTATTTGGATTAGGGATCGTGACAAAAAACGCATATTTTTGTCCTTTGTGTAGGTAAATATGTTTGTGTGCAGCAACCTTTTTACCACAGCTGCATTATTTTCTAATACTCTACATCTTGGCAACTTCAATATTGACCGGAGGGAATGCTTGCTGTAAAGACAAACATGTATCCATAATCAAGTTTAACTTTATTTAAAGGGAAAGTAAATCCATTGTGTTACATAGTATTTATGAAAGGCTGTGTATTATTGATCGGGACAACATGCATGAAATAATTAGAATATATATGCCTATGTCAATTATGCTCTTTAACCTTCTTGTAGCAGTGATGAGGTATGTGCTGCTCAAACAGAGCAGACACAGAATGACTGACAGCTTGAGAAACGTGCTTTGCAGATTTCCTACACTGAAGCAGGGCCAGTGATGTCCCAGCAGCTCAAATGACTGGCGTCTCAGCAACTCAGCAACTCAATTGACTGCTGTTTTTGAATTTTTTTACATTTTTTTTTATCCCATTAGGACAGTGTCCTAAAGATGTGTGATATCTGTAATGAAGAGGGAAAGGTAATTATTTTTTTTAAAAAGGATGCAATGGAATATTGGGGTATCGGTGATCAGTGTATTTTACCTTACAGGATTGTTTCGCCTTTCATCCCTTAAACACTTTGGCAAAGTCATGGAGCGTCCGAACAGTCATTTGAATATACTCAAGAAATAGGCTCCACCCAATGGCACATGACTCATCTTAATAGTGTGTTTTTAGTTTTTTTGGGTGGGGTGAATGTTTTTATGATTGTTCAAAGTTGTACATACTGTTTCAGGAATGGAGTGTGCTGATATTACGGGAAGATGTGTCCTATCTACTTGTGTGACTTGGTGAGGACTGTCAGTAGGGTAATGGAGCCACAGCCTGATAATTAGATATTGGAAGGAACAGGGTCCCTAACAGCACAGACTACAGATATGAGGCTCTTGTACACCTCACGTGGGAAGATTGGTTCATATAACACAAAGTTACTACAAATTTATGACACAGTGATCAAAAACAAGTTGCCAATTCTCTACTCAACTCCTAATGTTTCCCCAAATTTTTACAATAGATAAACATCCCACTCTGTTCTAAAGTTAAGACCATGAAATTAAGACTAGCTCTGTGGTTTCATAGATCTATTTTATCTTATTGCAGTAATAGGCTGTTTACGGGGTTGAAATTTGCATAGTTTGTGCCTGATTGCTTAAACATTGCAGATTTCTCTGTATTGATTACTCTACCATCTGTCCGCTGCAGCCAGCCTTGTAGGAGTCCGCTTGACATGTTGTATTTGTTTGATACATCAATATTTATCTCTGGGAACTTCTGTTGTGATCAGATAAACTCACATTCTGTCGTTTCTACGGAACGCTGCATAAGAACCATCTCTGCAATGTCTTCAGTTTTACAGAAATCTCATGTGACTTGTAATGGTTACATTAAGTGCCTGTATTCGGTTTTATTAAGCATTTTGGTTATGTAAAAACAAAGCGTGAAATGATTTTATTTGCTATAGATCAATTTACACCATGTAATATTCATGTGATTTGAAAGTGATTTTGAATAGTGACGGACATTTGTTTTTATGTTTTTTTTAAAGATTATTTATTATTATTTTTTTATATTTTCCACTTTAAAGAGGTTGCTGTTTAATGACTCCTACTAATGTACGACATTAATGCTTCAAAGTCGTATCAAGCCATAATTAGTGGTAGAGAATATATCTGAGTTCGACCGGGTATTGCTTAACTTTCTGCAGACAATTTACTACATTTAGTAAATACTCAATAATACTCTACTAGAATATTTAGTTAAGACCGTATTTGATCATTTTTGTAAGTGGTAATATTGCATTTTAACATAGAGAGAAGGATCAGACTTTTTAATTGGACGTTTATTTTTATTAGCCACATTTAGGGCTAGATTTACTAAGCTGCGGGTTTGAAAAAGTGGGGATGTTGCCTATAGCAACCAATCAGATTCTAGTTGTCATTTTGTAGAAAGTACTAAAAAAAATGAAAGCTAGAATCTTATTGGTTGCTATAGGCAACATCCCCACTTTTTCAAACCTGCAGCTTAGTAAATCTAGCCCTTAATGTCTTTTACAAAACCATGTTAAAATATTTTAACTCCCCTGAGTTAAAAATGGGGATAACTTTTTTGTTTTACACCATGATAAAGCCCTACCTGGTGACGGAACATGACAGTCCTGTTGATGGGGCTAAGTGGGTCTCAATTCACGTTAAATTAATTTTTGCTAAAAAACAAGAGTATTTTAGAAGAGCATCCGTCTTTATTAATTTTGCTGGATCTCCCAGGTATCCCAGCTTCGCATTACCCTCAAACAAATGGTAGTGTTTTAGCAGAGATTAAAATCCCACAAACTTCTTCCGATGCTTTATTTTTGCTATGTGTTATTGTGGAAATTTTTAAATGCGCATTCAGGCGACTTTTCTTACATTTTAACTGCAACTTTTTTTCTCCCCCTGGTTTTCTTTCAGCAATCATTAACCAGTGGCAGCAGGAATCCAAGGACACGGTCATCTCTCAGCTTTTAACCCACCTGCCTTTGCTGAAGCCTGGGAACATTGATGCAAAAATGGAGTACATGAAGCTCTTGCCGAAACTGTTGGCTCATTCCATAGAACACAACCAGCACATAGAGGAGAGCCGGCAGCTACTGTCGTACGCTCTGATCCATCCGGCCACCTCGTTGGATGACAGGAGTGCGCTGGCCATGTGGCTGAATCACTTAGAGGACCGCACTTCGGGTAATTTTGGAACCCAGGGGCGGTGTCGTTCAGACTCGTTGGATTATGGGCAGATGCATTACTACCACCAAAGACAGAACTCGGACGATAAACTAAACGGCTGGCCGAACTCTCGTGACTCCGGGATCTGCGTCGGTTCCTCCAACTGGCAGGACAAGAACATGAGCTGCGAGAATGGACACCTGCCCCTCTATTCCTCGTCCTCCGTCCCCACAACCATCAACGCTATTGGAACAAACACAAGCACAAGTAAGTCGTCTGCTATTGTGTATTGGATAAGGTCATAGAAGCGCAGTTCGTCTGGACTGCATCATTCTCTAGGGGTCCACCTCCTAGAGGTGAATATATTCGTTACAAGTCCTTAAGTACACTATCCCTATCTTTTTTTTTTTTTTAACATGCCTTTTCTATTTGTTAAATAGAAATATATAATGATCCTGTTGTAAGGCAATACTTACCTTCTGTAAAGGTGTTTTTAATTCACAAAGCTTACAGTGCACTAGAAAGCGGTTTTAGTGCTTTTCTAATTTGTTTATTTTCTCAGATGCTCTTTGTCCGGTCTTGATTAATGATAATCCTGACATTACAACTGTTTGGGGGCTTTGTTTATGACACGAGCCGCCTCTGACCTCATTGTGGGTGCAGCTGGGGAATGGCAGAGCGATCCGTCCCTCTACGATTGATCAATTAATTTGTGCAGAGCAATAACCGAAAGCTTTGTCTAGCCATATGCATTTACCTGTAGTAGGCACAATGAAGCAAATATGTTTTTGGTGCCTAGTGTGTATTTAACTCTGAATGCCGAGCTTGAAGCTCTCCTTTGAACAATTTGGTAAATTTTCAACAATTTGTCAACAATATATCCCTACCCCCACTTCTACCTCTTAAATTATCCCAGGAGGCCACCCTATGTTAAAATATTTTATAATCTCGTACCTTTGGTGCCTGCATCTATATAATAATAATAATAATAATAATAATAATTAATAATAAATAAATAATAAAACTTTAAAGAGCACCAGCTCAATACACCCAAGTACACACCACTGGACATTAAATGTTTTCTAAATCCACACGTCTAAACATATGTTACTACACTGCAACTTTATAGCTTCTTATATTCACCTTTTAACATGTCTGCATGACATTGGGCAGATTTGAATAACTATGAGCATTAATTAGAATGTGACCAGCCCATGTACTGGCGGGAGCATGCTCACTGTGCTCCGAGAAACATTCTGTGACATCATCACATTGCCAGCTTTCAGTACATTGGCTCAGAATAATCACATGAGATGAATGTCACAGGACCATCTGTCCACACCACTAATTTTAAATAATTTGTTTATGGTGCAGATGGGTGGAGGGGTCACAGGATTGTATTTGAGTTTTAATCTCAACAAAATGTATCTGCATTAATAACTGTATATTGCAATTTGACTTTTAATCAGGTTGGGTTTTTGTTTGTTTTTTGAATGCTTGTCTGGTACACTTTAAACAGATATCAGAAGAGTTTCATATAAATGTTGGAATGTTACATTTATTTGGTGTTACAGATGTATAGTGTGGCGATATTGTTTATTCTCAAGTCACCATTTTCATGTGCGCTTTAAGTTGTCCGGATACAATTATTAGTGTTAAAACTTCACTCCCAGCTATTGTAAAATTTTAGGATGTGCCCCCTCCCCCTCCTTATTTTGCTACCGAGCGGCGCTAGTAATTAAAATTTTACAGTAGATGGTCATAATTGTGAACATTTCATATGCTGGTAGAAACATGCTTCATTTTCATGTGAAACATATTTTATTATTTTTATTTTTTTAACTTCAATAGTATTTTTATTTTTCTTCAAAGTTTAAGGGGTACAGAAAAGGTAGAGAAGGGGGGGCGGAAAGGACAAAAAGAGAAGGGAAGGAGGGTTACATAGTGGGGAGGAACACATTACACAGATGTGAAACATATTTTTGACACAATGAAACTGTAAGGAGTGTTCCAACCTTCACTTAAAGCACCGATTTGGCTCAGGATTATCACATGAGATCAGTGTTTCAGGAGTTTCGCTCTGTGGGACAGCCCACACCAACCGCTCCATTAAAATACAAAGACATTTTGTTAGGGAGTCCTTTAGTAGAGAGAAAAGACACCGCTCCCTATCTGTGCAGGAAGGTTTGGGAATTTGTAAACCCACAGCGGATTGTGTGGAGCCATAGGTGGCGGTCAGTGTGCGGCTCTATATTGGAGCTTTAGGTGGCAGCTAGTTTGCGGCTCTATATTGGTTAGAATGTTTAGCACAGCCATTAATAGGCTTCATTGCTGCAAATGGAATATATTTTGATATCCGTCAGACTTTCTTATAGAGAGGTGTCTATAACAGGGCAATGCAAACCCTTTATCTACCCATAAATGCAGAATATCAGCTCATTGTTTAGTTGCGTTCCAATGTGTTGCAGTGATTTCTTAGACATGTATCTTTCAAAGTTTTGCTAGATTAATGCGGTTAGTTATTAGCCAGCTGTAGTGACCTTTCTATGCTGATTTACCCATCTCCAAGCAAATTAATTTCCCGTTCTTCTCCCTGGACAATCTGCAGTTGCTTAGAGATGAGGAGATTTCCCTTGCAGTGATTTACAGTGTTGCTGCGGTTAGGATTGTTGTGCAATCTCATCTCTTGTGTTCCTCGTGGTAAAATATTCTTGGGAACGTTATCCAGCCGTTATATATTCGTGATCCCTAAATAATGTTTGGTAGAAGCCTGTATTACATGTCGGAGGTGGTATCAGGTGTCTGTTATTTTCTATATGTGGAATGGAAAGTTACAATACTCACGACTTAAATATTCAAGACTCCAAACTCCTTTTTATACGAACAAGCACATTGCGTACAGTGACATGAAATGGGCCCTGACCCAGTGGGCTTACAGTCTAAGCGGTATGGGGAACCAATGATACATAAGCGGAATAACCATTGTAGGAGGTGGTGGGGAAAGTGTGTGTGGCTACTGTACGCCGGCAGCGTTATCAGCCGCCGATATTAACACAGGCAAACCGAGGGGAGTTTCCTAGTGCCTGGAAAACCCCCCTCCAAGCCTGGGGCACTGTATAGTTGAGGTGGCTGGACCCTGCCCCCGCTTCACACGGCTCTGCTTGAAAAGGGAGAGCTGCATGCACCTAACAGTAGTGCACGCAGCATTGCCCATGTATATTATGGGGGATAGGAAGAGTTGGAGAGTAGCTAAGCACTGTCTAAAATTATAGCCACGCCCCCATGCATATTGGTCACGCCCACTGGCGGCATGGTGGGGAAACCCCCCTCTATAAATCCTGCGTTTGCCCCTGATTAAAACCGTAATTTCTCAAATATTTCTCTAAGCACTGTAATTTATGGCCATATATATTACAGTACAGTTGTAGACTGTGAGATTATTCTCCCTGTTAATGAACATGTAACTCGATAAGGTATTCAGCAAAAACAATTGTTTTCTATTTTTTTATTTCTTTCAAGAATTAGGTTTTTGCAGATTAAACAATGGTACTCCTATTTCTATGTGCGCGCCGTTCAAAATATATTTACAGATCTGTGCTATATTGTTGTGATGGGGCGGTACTACAGTTATTAAAGGCTGTAGATGGCATTAATGCTGCAGCCGTCTTATAAAATCCGCTATCAGTCGTTGACTGTAACACATATGTAATACTACAACATACAGACAGTGGATGTGGTACTGGTACTAATGGTTCTGTAGAGTTGGTCGTGATATAGATATTTTCCTGCAGACTTGGTTGAGCTGATGGGCTTCAGCGAGAATTTGAGAATGATTGATGCTCCTCTTAGCTCTGGCATTATAGACCCGCGTTCATAGTCAGTGAACTGTGCACAGAATGAAATAAAAGACAATATCGTAAATAAAGATTTGCATTAAGCACTTGTGAAGCTTTAACGCCTCAAAAACGAAGAGTAAACTTGGCCGTATGTGCAGCTACATATTTCACGTGTAGACTTAATGTTTATTGCGCTGTTGTTGTCCATATTGGATTGTCCAAATGATTTTTCTACCCTCTGAACTATTGGCTTTTATCCTTCTTTAGTTTTGTTCTGATGCTGCCATTTTTATCCGTCCTCTGTCTATTCGATGTGTCGGCCACATACGGCGTTGAGCGCTGTTAATCAGCAGGAACTGCTTACAGGGGTTTCCACCTTGCAGACGACTTTAATTTGCACACCCTTACACAACTTTTTACTAAATCCATTGCTTTGTTTTCCTAGTTTCCTCCTGTGCCTTTCATCCAAGTCTTCATGTGAGCAGGCAAACTATCTGCAATTGGAAGCAATTGCATCAAAAGAAAAGCTGCTTTTTTATTTTTTTTTATTTTTTTTGCAATAAACCAGGATGAGGAAAATAAAAGGAAATAAAAAATATTTTATTTCTGCCCGATGATATCAATATATGACTGAAAAGCACAGAAAAAAATTAGGACAATAAAGCAGTGTCGTAATAGTTGCAGGAGGGTACATACAAGTCAATAAATTAATGTCTAATGAATAATGAAAACCCCTTTTAAAGGGGAAGTAAAAACATTATTTTATATTAATATGTTGTAAGCTTAATAATATACATGAAATCACCTGAATGTGTGCAATTAATTTAGTCCAAGGTGCTCTCTGTAAGTCCTCTGCACCAGACTGCCATTTAGGTGGGAAGAGCTCCTCTACGTAGGCAGAGTGTGACTGACAGCTGGCCAGACTTGTGTTGCAGAAATGCAGTGTGGATTGGTGGGTTCATGCACAGTGGCAGGATGAGTGATGTCGCAGAAACTGTCATCTCCTCTTTTTTTAACTTGCATCCCATTTATTCAGGACACTGTCCAAAGGCTTTGGGAGGACTTAATCCAGAGGAAGGAAAAGCAAATTCCCCAGTGTGACAGTGGCCAATTTTAGCCTCACAGGGAGGAAAATAAAACCTTTTTTTTTCCCTTTTTATGATCCCTAAAATGGCAATTGGATAAATTCTGTGGATCAAATCGCCCCAGTTGTCTGTAATATAGGTATGTTGCAGCGGACTGCCAGAGTAACACTGAACAGCGCATCTTCCCTTCATGCTTTATATCAGAACATTTCAGTTTCGATGTTTAGTGGTCCTTGACATGACTGAGACACGTACCCCTCCGTATTGTGACATCATATATTCAGTGGATAATGTTATTGTGGTAATGATCATTACTTGGACAATAACACTTTATTGACGCTCTTAAATAACTGAAGTTGCGATGTGGGTTATTTTCGGTGGAGGCTACTTTGAGTAATGTTTTGTGTTATTAGAAATCAGGACAATTTTTTACTTTTTATCCTAGAACCCCATCATTTGACCATGCTGTAATTCCAGCTGGGAATAACTATAATGATTTGCAATAAGTTTCATGGCAACTGCGATACTTAGTACTGGATGACTTTTTACGAACTAGGGCAAGCCTAGCTAACCTGTGGCTCTCCAGCTGTTGTGAAACTACAACTCCCAGCATGCCCTGCAAGCTATTAGCTAGCTAGCTAATGGCAAAGTATTCTGGGGGTTGTAGTTTCACAGCACCTGGAGAGCCACAGGTTGGCCAGGCCTGAACAAGGACATTTATAATAGAACAGCAATTGCCTAATATGCCCTCAGCTTTTCATAGCTAGTGAGGCTGAAAAAAAAGTCCAACCTTAAGTTCTAAATGTGTTGATCCAGAGTTAGGCAAAATAAAAGTGATATTTTACCTCAGAGCGGAGGCAGCCATTTTGTGTCCTATACTGATATTCAGGAGAATTCAGCATTGTCTCGCTAGGAGCCCATGTCTTATGAAGTTAGATGTTGTGAATGTTAGGAAGCGCCTCCGTGATGTCGCTGGTTCATAGAAAATTTATAGCCTGACTGCTGGTTCTGCCCACAAAATGGTGGCCTGCATGTAGCTGACATGTCTATAATCCGCTACTTGTATTGGCGGTAACCAGAGATGTTCTGTCAACTGTTGGTGCTGTATGTTGATACCTGATTAAAAACCATTTACCTTCATTGCTATTTATGGACAGGGGACCAAACTTTATTTTTTTTTTTGTTTCATATCCATGCATCTTTCTATCTAAAACTCTACCTTACAGAATTAAACCGAGCAAGCCATGGCCGTCTTGTACTCACAGACCATAAGCCGTGCACTGGGATAGTTTAGTATAACGGCTGCAAATCAGATTGTGCAGATAACTCAACTAGCAGGTGTCCGGCAGAGAATGTGAAAATGCGTCAGCGCAGGCTCTGTATTAGCCGTGTCCAGTTTCGTTCCATAGACTACACAGTTTATCAAACAGGTTTAGTGGATTTGTTGCTATTAAAACCAGTAGATTCCAGGCTGCAATGGGACACAAATGGGGCACAGAATCTTTCATGGATAAAAGACCTTAACTGGCCCTTATGGTGTAATTGTTTTAAATACTGTTGTAGTTTTTTTTGTGCTAATCCTATGGGTTTTTTTAAAAAAAAAAAAAAAAACTAAATCGCTACTCACATGCAAGTTACTCACTTAAAAATTATTTTAAGATTATTCAGATACTCTTAGACTATCCATGGACTCGAGGCATAGGCCACCAGTGCAATATATGTCTGATTTCACAATTGCAACACTTGGCTTGAAAGATATAGAGGTATATTTACTAAACTGGGTTTGAAAAAGTGGAAATGTTGCCTATAGCAACCATTCAGATTCTAGCTGTCATTTTGTAGAATATATATATTTATAGTGAAATTCATCCTTGTCTACTGCAGACATTGGATTTGGTTGTCTCTGATACGGCTCCTTATCCCAGTTTTTCCGTCTCCTGTTGTTCTGTCACATGTAGCATCAGAATGTCTCGCCTGTCAGTGAAGATTCGGGCATCTCCTAACCAAGGATTCACACCACAGGCGGCTGCTGCTGCTTTCAAACTTTCACTTGTCTATTAAACTGTCACTGTCAGTAATTGTAGAGGGACCCTCGGAGACCCAATGAATCCCGCTGGGGGAGTCCCGGCTTGTATTATCCATTCAGCGGACAGACGTCTTTCCCAGCGAGTCCTGCTATGACCCGCTGAAAACGTTGCTTATTGAGCTCAGTAACTTATCTCCTGCATATCTCTAGCTTAATTTTATTACAAATACCAACCCAAACTCCTACACACAAAGTAACATAACACAAATCCTTGTGCAGCAAAGGCATTAAAGCGGTTGTTTAAGTTTTAACGTCCATCATCACAATATAGGTCAGTGTTGGCTAACCTGTGACACTCCAGGTGAAACTACAAGTCCCAGCACACCCTTCCAGCAGTAAGCTACTATATATTGGCAAAGCATGCTGGGACTTGTAGTTTCACAACACCTGGAGTGTCACAGGTTATCAAACACTGATATAGTCAGTAGACCGATCCTAGCTATCTGTATCAAAACTTTTACCGGGTTTGGAAGCACATCCTGCAGTTCCCATTCATAAATCTGGGCGCAGATCTTTTTTTTTTTTTTGTAATAACTTTATTTATAAAGTACCAACACACAGTGTATACATGCAATGTAGAAAGCCAAAGTAGGGCCAAAATGAGTATATACATCTGGAGGGGGCTGTTTGACAGCCCCGGTCCTTACACAAAAAAGTAAAAAAAAAAGGTAAAAAAAAGAAAACGGGCAAATTACACATTCCATTTTATGGTCTGGGCTGTATCAAGATAATAAATACCAAACCATTGAGTGAAAAATCGGAGTGTGTGGTCTATTTTCTCGGGCGCAGATCCTTTTCTCGCTGCTTGGTGGCGGTGCTCAGAGTCGTGATGGAGATTGTAATTGCAAAAGGTAGACAGCGCTAAGTAAACGAATTGCCAAAAAATGATAGATTAAACTTGAAATGTTTATTAAAAAAACATACAAAAAACAATATATGTCTGATTTTCACAATCCCAACACTTGGTTTGAAAAAGATAGAGGTATATTTACTAAACTGCGGGTTTGAAGAAGTGGAGATGTTGCCTATAGCAACCAATCAGATTCTAGCTGTCATTTTGTAGAATGTACTAAATAAATGATAAATAGAATCTGATTGGTTGCTATAGGCAACATCTCCACTTCTTCAAACCCGCAGTTTAGTAAATATACCCCATAGGCTTATTGACCTCTTAACTTATTTTATTGCATCATAAATAAAATTGCAGAGCTTTATAAATTCTACAATAAAAAGGCATAAAATATAATAATTCAGTAATGCAAACTGTAAGCAACGGAGAATATAAATATATAATTATATCGGGTTGTAAAGCAGAGACGATATTAGTGAAGCGCTGTGCACTGTTAAGGAAGTACTTTGCTTATTTTTCAAAGGATAACATCACCTGGAACAGATGATGCTTACATTTCCAAATATATAATGAACACTACTGAATTTCATATACAAGTAGATAGTGGAGCGCCCATACCAACATGTCATAAGCATAACGCAGGAAAACGAAGAGCGCTAAAAGCAGCTATGACTATTGTACAAATTCACTGCCTGAAATAACCTCATGGAACAGATGAAACTTGGAAAAAGTGAAGCAAACGGCATTCAAAACAATGCACGGTTACTCTACTGCAAGTACGGACGCAGATGGGTATTAACACATACAATTTAATTTGTTTTATTTTGCATGCATTGTACTTGCGTTAAAAACACAAATCAGGCACAGGATTTAAACGCCCGTGGGCAAGGGCCCTAATAGTTGGGAAGAATTTAGCCTATTCATGGCCTGATTAAGAGTTGAGGCCACCCTAGGCTAAGCCATACTTGCCAACTCTCCCGGAATGTCTGGGAGACTCCCGAAATTCAGGTCGGTCTCTCGAACTCCCGAAAGAGCAGGTAAGTCTCCCGCTTCCCGCATCTCGCAATTGCCTGCCCAAAATGACGCGATTCGTGGTAGCCTTCTAAGTCAGGCTAATACACGGTACGTAAAAATGAACTCATCCTTAATTTCAATATTCCTGTGTTTTCTAAACTGCTTCACATGGCTTTCTAAGAGGGTCACTGCAATTTTTGTTATCCATTTCATTTTCAGTATAATCGTCACTGTATAGCAGAACAGAGGCGCGAAGGGAGGAGTCTGTTACGTCTGCGCCTGTTGTCATCCTTGTCTCTCCTACTCGCTTATCCTCAAGTGCCCACCCAAGAATGATTCATTCTCTTCAGCCTTTACCATGGGAATACGTCAAGTTAGATAGCTTACATTGTGTCTTCAAAATGATACGAAGCCCAAAAAATTGAGAATACTTAAAAGGCAGCTATCTACGTTTCTATCCGTACACGTGAAATAGATACCTAGGTACACTTCTGTAATTTGGTGTTACAATTACCTCTCAACTGAGATAATTTCTGTGACAATGAAAATTATCCTCTAATTGTTCTTTTGAGCAGCGATATTTGGGATGTAGGTGAGATTTTCACAGAAATGTGGCTGTGTTCAGTGAACAACATCTGAATTAATTTCTGAATAAACAGTGTTGTACAGACATTAAAGGAATTCTTTAAGATCACAGTCCTTCTATAAAACATCACAACGTGTATTTGCTTTATCATTCAGTTTAATAGAACAGATGTAATCGGTTGAGGATTTGTTGTTTTTGCTGTGATTTTTTTATTTTGGCAGGGGGTTTATTAAAATGGAGGTAAATGACTATAATAGTAATGGCTTTCTACATTTAAAAAGTTACCAGAAAGAAAGAAATTGCCTGTGCTTTGCTAGGTAACACCACCATGTCCCAAAATCTTCAATGAGCCTTAAAAGCACAAACCGTAACTGAGTGAGCAGATTTCTAAGTGTTCACTTAAGCTGGGTACACACTATAGAAATTTCGACCAACTTTTTATGCCGAGTGATTTCACATGCGACCGATGGTCCGATCGCTCGGTCCATGGACTGCATACACACTAGCCTTGTTTAGGACGATAAAGGGAAGAGTGGACGTCCCTTTAGCTACTTTTTACAGCCTTGTTGTTGTGAGCAATGACTGTAATTTCGTACTCACTGTTGTGGATCGGTCGGAAGTTTATACACACTACACAGCGGAAACGAGATTGGGACGAAAATATTTAACGGTACGACCAACCAAATGAGGCGATAATCGTCCACTTGGGCAGACTTTCGACCATCGTGTCCCTACACACACTGACCCGACTTTTGAACGAGCGGTCGTATGTCGGCTGTTTGAGCCGATTATTGTACGAAAACATTGTAGTGTGTACCCAGCTTTAGGTTCCCAATGCAGCAGACTTGTTGTATTGGTTTTCTTTGCGTAACTTAGTCTTTTGTTTCTGTTACTATGTTACAAGAAGTACGTTATGTTACTTGTTTGTATACACATTTCCAAGCCCACAAAACCTTAATGGTTTGGCTGACGCCGCTCACGGGCATACAAGGGATCAGGTGTTCGTGGTTTGCCTTAGTTGTTAAACAAAGATCAGGACATCTTTTGCATCACATAAATTGGTGCACAAGGAGTTTGTCGCTGCCTTCAATACAATTACAACCTTTTCACATGCTGCTTTAGACTGCCAGCACGCCATTGTACTTGGTACAGGCTTTGGTCCATTTGTCCACATGAACCATAAGTGGCCTCGTAGTTCCGGTTAGAATCTGAACCAATCAAATCGGCCTGTTAGGGTTGTTCTACCTGGTTTCCACCTTAACTCCCCAGTGTGTGCAGTCTTCATCTGACCTATGAGAGCTTGCAAAATCCTTTTGCGCCATATGGGCAAATAGCTCCATCATCTCCTTGTCCAGTGAGCTAACCAAAAACCAAATTGTTCCTCCGTGTTTTTCCACGCAGTTTTAGTTCAGTACTGTGTGGTATTTTATATTTATTTTTTATTTTTTTATTTTTTTTTTAGCATGTAGACTTCTGTTCCAGGGCTTTCAAAAATAACCTTCAATTCTGCTTTTATTTATGTTTCAGTTCTCTCAGGCCAGACCCACCACAGCCCTTTGAAACGATCGGTCTCCCTTACCCCGCCCATGAATGTGCCAAACCAGCCATTAGGACACGGGTGGATGTCACACGAAGACTTAAGAGCCAGAGGATCGCAGGGTGTCCAATCCGATCACGCCCCCCTCTCTCCACAAAGCAGTGTAGCATCGTCAGGAAGTGGTGGGAGCGAACACTTAGAAGATCCTTCTGCCCGTAACACATTCCAAGATGAAAGTAGCGGTATGAAAGGTGAGCAAAATACGGCCCCTTCGCACTGTGCTAGCCGTCGTGTCAGACACGTGCCAGAGTCTGGGCATAGTTAAAATCTTAAACTTGACTCTCGGCTAGCTCTAAATTGTTTATGTACCAAGCAAACGTTGGGCAGGTCATATTCACATGTTAACAAAAAATAGTTTAATTATTTTTATAATTATTATTTGGAGGTAACCTTTTTTTTTTTTCCCCCCTCAAAAAAAAAATCCTATTTTTGCTTTGTGTTTTCCCCTAAACTAAAGGCAAGAAGTCTAACTATAGAAACGTACAGAAATACAGAATTTTGCATGCTGTTACCTAGCCATCGCACTGAGGGCAATCCACCGCAGAACTCCTTTGTTTTACTAAATGACTATTTCTCTTCCTGTCTGTCATTTCCTTTGGTCTCCTACGAAAAAGTTGGGTTTTGTGCCAATTGAGAGGTCCGGAGCTCAGGTGACTGGGCCTGGATTATGCAGTTTTTTTTGTGGGTTTTTTTTTATAATTTTTTTGGGCATATGACGAACAAGAGATTCTAACCTCTCGACTACTTGTGTTAATTATTGAAAAACGATGGCCATTGACTAGAAGTTAAAATTTTATAAGTAAATCCTCTCCAGTAGTGTGTTACAGGTGCCTGTTTAGGTTTATGGCTCTTTTCCTTGTCTTAATACCCAGAGAAGTTTTATGATGAAGTTATCAAAGCGAATATCTTTGCTCTGTTAACGTATCACTACTTGATATGGGGAAGGGGAGATAGTTATTCTGAAAAGTGAGCAGTAATCTTACAAAAAATGTCCAGTTTCTTTCATAAAGATGTAGGTAATAGACTCCATTGGGTGATGTCTGTGTTCCCCCAGACGGCGGGGTCGCGGTGTGTTCCCCCCCAGACGGCGGGGGTCGCGGTGTGTTCCCCCCCAGACGGCGGGGGTCGCAGTGTGTTCCCCCCCAGACGGCGGGGGTCGCAGTGTGTTCCCCCCCCAGACGGCAGGGTCGCGGTGTGTTCCCCCCCCAGACGGCGGGGGTCGCGGTGTGTTCCCCCCCAGACGGCGGGGTCGCGGTGTGTTCCCCCCCCGGACGGCGGGGTCGCGGTGTGTTCCCCCCCAGACGGCGGGGTCGCGGTGTGTTCCCCCCCCAGACGGCGGGGTCGCGGTGTGTTCCCCCCCAGACGGCGGGGTCGCGGTGTGTTCCCCCCCAGACGGCGGGGTCGCGGTGTGTTCCCCCCCAGACGGCGGGGTCGCGGTGTGTTCCCCCCCAGACGGCGGGGTCGCGGTGTGTTCCCCCCCAGACGGCGGGGGTCGCGGTGTGTTCCCCCCCAGACGGCGGGGTCGCGGTGTGTTCCCCCCCAGACGGCGGGGGTCGCGGTGTGTTCCCCCCCAGACGGCGGGGTCGCGGTGTGTTCCCCCCCCAGACGGCGGGGTCGCGGTGTGTTCCCCCCCAGACGGCGGGGGTCGCGGTGTGTTCCCCCCCCAGACGGCGGGGTCGCGGTGTGTTCCCCCCCCCCCCAGACGGCGGGGGTCGCGGTGTGTTCCCCCCCCCCCAGACGGCGGGGTCGCGGTGTGTTCCCCCCCCCCCCCAGACGGCGGGGGTCGCGGTGTGTTCCCCCCCCCCCCCAGACGGCGGGGGTCGCGGTGTGTTCCCCCCCCCCCCAGACGGCGGGGGTCGCGGTGTGTTCCCCCCCCCCCCCAGACGGCGGGGGTCGCGGTGTGTTCCCCCCCCCCCAGACGGCGGGGGGTCGCGGTGTGTTCCCCCCCCCCCCGACGGCGGGGTCGCGGTGTGTTCCCCCCCCCCCCAGACGGCGGGGTCGCGGTGTGTCCCCCCCCCCCCAGACGGCGGGGGTCGCGGTGTGTTCCCCCCCCCCAGACGGCGGGGGTCGCGGTGTGTTCCCCCCCCCCCAGACGGCGGGGGTCGCGGTGTGTTCCCCCCCCCCCAGACGGCGGGGGTCGCGGTGTGTTCCCCCCCCCCCAGACGGCGGGGTCGCGGTGTGTTCCCCTCCCCCCCCCAGACGGCGGGGGTCGCGGTGTGTTCCCCTCCCCCCTCCAGACGGCGGGGTCGCGGTGTGTTCCCCCCCCCCCCCCCCAGACGGCGGGGGTCGCGGTGTGTTCCCCCCCCCCCCCCCAGACGGCGGGGTCGCGGTGTGTTCCCCCCCCCCCCCCCCCCCAGACGGCGGGGTCGCGGTGTGTTCCCCCCCCCCCCCCCCCAGACGGCGGGGTCGCGGTGTGTTCCCCCCCCCCCCCCCCCAGACGGCGGGGTCGCGGTGTGTTCCCCCCCCCCCCCCCCCCCCAGACGGCGGGGTCGCGGTGTGTTCCCCCCCCCCCCCAGACGGCGGGGTCGCGGTGTGTTCCCCCCCAGACGGCGGGGTCGCGGTGTGTTCCCCCCCAGACGGCGGGGTCGCGGTGTGTTCCCCCCCAGACGGCGGGGTCGCGGTGGTCGTACTTTTAAAAGTGTTAACTGTCTATAAAATATTGAACAGAATTATAACGTTACTGTTTGTAGTAAGTAAATTGGCTGTTTGAATATATTTGACAAACTTTACGACAGATGTCTAAATTTGTCTTCAAAATAAGGGAATCCGAAGTGAAGGAAACTAAAGACATACCCACCTGCGTTCTTTATTTATGTGTGTGTTTAAAAATGACAGATGAAATGTATTGTGACACGAGAGCCTCCTCTGATACGTTTAACTGAAGTTGCAGTGATTTGTAAGCTTGTTTGTGGCGCTACTGGATGTCAAAAAGAGATGCACTAAGATAAGGCGGGAGAGTAAATCCGGTTGTGTAACATTCTTGTAATTTATAATATAACTAAACTGCAGTGACCCTGTGCAGAGTCCTCGGGGTAGAGGTGGTTTCTGGGGGGGGGGGGTGTTTCCAATAGTTTTCAGAAAATCAGTCAAACATTAATTTTGTTTTTAATTATCTGAACCAGTTTTAAAATTTGTATTTTTTTATTTTAATTTTATTCTGACGTTTAAGCATTTGCATGATTAGATGGAGGTTTGTTTATGTGGTGGTGGGAGATTTTGGTGTTTTCTTATGTTCTTTCCTAAGCAAAGGCAATTGTCTTGCCTAATTTAGCTATTTTGGACCCAAATCCCTGTGTTCGTATTTACTCCACAGTCAGGCCCAGCGCTCCCATTAGGCAAGGTTAGGCAATTGCCTAGGGCGCCGGGCTCTGCAGGGCGCCTCGAAATAAAAAAAAAAACGAAAATCCACAGGAAGGAGAGGAGGGAAGGGGCTATTGAATCTTACCTGCATGAAGCTGCTCCTCTCTGCTCTGTCTTCTCCCCTCCGCTCATTGACAGTGACAGGCCGTGATGATGTCATCATCACGGCCCGACAGTGTCTGTGAGTGGAGGGGAGAAGACAGAGCAGAGAGGAGCAGCTTCATGCAGGTAAGTTAAAGAAAGACATGGGGAGGGGAGGGGAGCTGAGGGGAGGGAAGCGCAGCGGCGATTTTTAAAGGGGGGGGGCGGCGATTTTTAAAGGGGGGAGGGGTGGCGATTTTCACACTGTGCCTAGGGCGCCAAGGACCCTAGCACCGGCGCTGTCCACAATGTCCCTCTTTTTGTATCTGATGCATAGATCTACATAGATGATCTCCTCCCCCTAGTTCTGAAAATCTTGTAATGTTTGTATTCACTATGTGTATTACATGTTTTAGTACTTTTGTGGTTTCTTTGTACAGCCTTTTCTGTTTGTATTGGTGAATAGCTATTGTGTGTGTGCGTGTCTTATGAACATGCAACTATTAGATGGAGTTGACTACCTATTGCTAAATAACATTTATTAGTATATGAAACACACCCAAAAATATAATCAAAAGAGGTATTTATAAACACTTTAAATGCATAGGTAGTGTAGCTTAGGGGATACTTTGAATAAACTGTCACAAATTAGGGGGTTAGTTAATATAAACAAACAGCCTTTAGAGTGTACATGATGAATGTTTATCATAATAGGTAGGTACTTGTTAAAACAATAAAAAAAAAGTTTAGAAGCCCAGTTTTAGTCAACTGGACAATTGGAATCGCAAAGAGAAACTACAGAGAGGGATAGGGGGACATGTGGCCAGTCCAAGCGTTTAAAAGTTACTCACAGTAGTGGTTTTGTCAAACAAGTGCAGGAAGATTGTGGTATCAAACACACCTGTATAGGAGACAAAGATCTTTATTTGTAACTGTTGTTTCAATGTTGTGTCTACACCATTATTATTGGGGCTAGGCATTTGAAATTGTGACCTCAGAACTTGCAGGTGACATGAAATGACATTCGGTTGATATAGATTTTATTTGCAGGAGTTTATGCTTAATTTAACTTCAATTTATATGCATGTAGTTTACAATAAGGAGTTTTCTATAGTGTATAATTTTGTTATATTGTTGTTTTTTGTTTTTTGTTTTTTTTGTGAACCTGTAATCTAAGTAGAACAAATCGGAACATTGTAATATTAGCAAATAATTCAATAAGCTCCCTTACCAATGACAGATGTCCTTCAATAAACTTACTGACCTAAAGTTTTCTGTCCATGGTGAAATAATTGTCACCCATTCTCTGGATAATACCGCGGGAGGCGGGGCCAGGATGACAGGATCCGCAGTGAATTGCATCATTAAGCCACGCCCCCATCCTTTTCTCCAGGGAAGAGGGCAGAATGTCGACGTTTGTATTGCTCTCCTAAACAGGAAGTCTCCCAGTCATCCCGAAAAGTCAACTATGCTTTAAATACCAAACTAAGTACTTATTTAAGCTTGCATACATCTTTTTACTATCCTCCCACAAATCATTATCTCCTTTTTTAAAAGCTCTTTGTTTGGCAACGAAAAATGGCTGCCAGACACAGACAGTCTGCTACACAGACACGGGCTCACAGCTCTCATTTTGTCATGTGATGGCAGCGAGGGGACAGTGAGGATGTCAGAGTTCAGAGGGGTGTTTCAAAGCATTGCTGCTCACTACATCACGTGTCCTGTTACTGTGGTTGCCATGGTAGTCTGTAATCATCATTAATGGCAGACTCAAGAAGAAAAACAAGGGACAATGGTAAATACCAACATTCTTCTTATAGCCTGCCATAGTGATCTATGTTGAAAACACACCTGTTCATGGAAATTGAGAACACCGGAATGGTTTTTTTTTGTTTGTTTTTTTTTTTGTCCCTGGAGATGATTTATTCAACGTCTCTGTAGCCTTAGCTCAGAGGTAAACTTGGTATCTTCTTTCTGATTCTTGTGGTTAATAGACATCAATTTTTGAGTTTTGTTATTCGTCAATGACAGCTGCACAGTTTCATGTCTCCTGGGTGCTCAGACCGACAAGTAGACCCCGGGAGAAGCCTCTGGGGAAGAGATATAAAAAATGCACTGGCAGCTTGCTGGAGTTGTACTGTACGCAGTCACAACATTAAACTAATGGGTTTTAGCTGCAAGTGGCACATTTTATTTTTCAGCTGTTTATTGAATGTTTCCAGAATGCTGGAAGCTAGCACAGACAGAGAGGCATGTGAGGACAACGGCTGAATGAATAGCAAAACAAAGCAAATATCTTCTACAGTAATTCTGCATTAATTAGGTTTTTTAGGTTTCTTCTTCAACATATGGCATAGAAGTTCTCCTATTTCCTACATGCTATGAATCCCAGTGACCCTTTTGGGATGGCTAAAATGCTGGCCATTGAAGCTTGCTTGGGCTACCTTTGCTCCATCACACAGCCAGCAGTGTCATGGTGATTGACACTGCTGGCCTTTCATCATCATTGCCATTTATTTATATAGCACCACTGATTCCGCAGCGCTGTACAGAGAACACGTTCACATCTGTCCCTGCCCCATTGGAGCTTACAGTCTAAATTCCCTAACACACACACACACACACACACACACAGACAGACTAGGGACAATTTTGATAGCAGCCAATTAACCTACTAGTATGTTTTTGGAGTGTGGGAGGAAACCGGAGCACCCGGAGGAAACCCACTCAAACACAGGGAGAACATACAAACTCCTCACAGATAAGGCCATGGTCAGGAATTGAACTCATGACCCCAGCGCTGTGAGGCAGAAGTGGGAACCACTGAGCCACCGTGCTGCCTTTGGTGATGACTGTAATTCGTTTGAGAACGGTCAACTGATGCCATATATGTATTACTGTAGCCCAAACACGCCTCAAGAAACAGCAAAGCTGACACTTTAGATATGATGAACGCAGTGGGCGGAGGACATTGTTCTGAAAGTGGATTTTGGAAAACTTTTTTTGTAAAAAAAAAAAAAGGTTCGCCAAATCATTTAAAAAATCCTTTAAAAAGTTGTTTTTTTTTCTCTTTTTTTTTTTTTTTTTTTAGTACTGATTTGTTAGAATTTTATTACATTACATACCTGCTGAAAATGAAAATAATTGGAAGGAGACTGCACTGTTTTAATTTCATTAATTTATTTATTTTGCCATATGTTATATATAATGTTATACATCTGTACAGCGCTGCGGAATCAGTGGCGCTATATAAATAAATGATGATGATAATATGAAAAGATTGCAAGCTGATATACCTGCACCCCTTGATGTGTATTCTGTCCCCCACATTATCTTAGAGGAACAGTTGGTTATTGGCTTATAAAATGGGATAAAAGAGAAAATATATGTTCTAAAAAAAAAAGGGGGTTTCAAGGGCTGTCTGCCATAAATACTGACTAGTATACAAATGATGTATGTTTTATTACTAGTCATTTCTGTTAAGACTTCTGAATCTATTGCTGTACTGCTGGCCAGCCTGTGTCTCCTAAAGTGTTGTGGAACTGCAAGCCCCAGCATGCTTTGCCAGTAGATAGCCAGCTGGTACCTGTCAGGGCATGCTGGGAATTGTAGTTTCATAAACACCTGAAGAACCCCAGGCTGACCAGGCCTGATGTAATGTATAATACTGTGAGAAATTATATATTAAATAAAAGTTTTTCAGAGAGTAAATACACACTGTTCCCTAACTATCTCACCTTATTCACTTGGGGTGTTAATTGCCCAGATATTTACAGCTTTACGCAAACTGTGCAACATTTGCCGTTTCAGACGTACCTGCGTGGCTTAAGAGTCTTCGTTTGCACAAGTACGCGGCCCTGTTCTCTCAGATGACCTACGAGGAAATGATGTCTCTCAATGAGTGTCAGCTGGAGGCGCAGGTGAGGATTGTTGCTGTGTGTGTTGTGTTTTGAATGTTATTTGTGCTCATTAGAATTATGGACCTATGTTTTTAATTTATTGCAAATTATGCAATCAATTTCTGGTGCACCCGCTAATGGGAAAATTGTAGATTATAGTACGTACATTCCAACTCTTCCTGAATGTCAGGGAGACTCCCTGAAATAGGGGTGATCTCCCTCACTCCCTGAAGAGTCTGGCATTCTCCCTGATGCTGAGCCAGTACAAGACGTGGTTGGCTTCGCCATCTGTGGCATGATAACACAGTTCAGAAATTGTGTCCTATGTCCATGTATTGATGCCTATGGAGGTGGCCATTTTCATGGAGACCAAGATTTAATCAAAGACTGACAGGTAAGACAACATGACTTCAGTAATGGAGACAGAAATGTAAAAGACACTTCAGTCTCTAGAGATTAATTCGCTGCTTTTCTTTAACGCATAGTTGCCTACTCTCCTGCATTTCTGGGAGACCTCCCGGGAGAGCAGGGCAACCTCCTGGTTCTTGCCCCCGTAATAGATAAGTGGTAGGGAACGGGGCTTAATGACGCAAATATTGCATCATCTTAGCCCCGCCCCTGCTGTAATTGGCCAATTTTTGGACAATCGTTTAGGGGCGGAGTCAAAATGATTTGTCAAGCCCCGCCCCCGCGATAAGTTTTAAAGTGTTTGTCATGCTGGATAACAGGCAAGTCCAAGTACATGACCAGGTGTTATACAATAACACTTTAAATTGCAGGTCTAACTGTTCTAGTGGTTGGTCGCTGACTAAAACCTCTCTAGGGACAGCAATCAACCATAGACACCCAGCAGCCTACGGCAGAGTCACACACCCTGTCACATAATGTTTCTAAAAGTTTGGGTTTAATGTTGTATCTAAACAAAATAATAAAAAAAATAAAAGTTTAGAACCTCATTTTGTTGAGCAGTACAATATTTATTTTCAAAAACATGATACGTTCCTTTCGGATGTTAAGACCAGCGCGGCCAGAGATAAACCTTAAAGTAAATTATGGGGATATGCCGTTCTTTGTCATGGGAGGTAACCTAAATATTTGTTTTTTTGCCAGAAACTTAGGGTTAATGGGACTATATTCCGACATTAAGGGGGAGATTCAATTTAAACTGAAATACTGCTGAATTCTTGGGTGAGGATCCGAGACGATACCTGGCCTGTGATGCAATAATGAGCGGAGATTCCTCTGCCGTAATAGCAGAAAATGCGCGCAAGCGCACAACGCGCGAATATTGCTGACCTTCCTCCCAAGATTGAGCTCCCCAGTTGTACAGTGACAGTCTGGGCTACACTGTATTATTATTAATAATAATAATATTTATTATTTCTTCATTGTTATTTCTTTTATTTTTTCTTTGTTCTATATTTATTATTGAACTCTCGACATCCTGTGTTGTCCCGAGTAACTGACTGTCTTTCTGCCATATCATCTTGGATGTCCTCTCGCCAACTCAAACTTAATCTTTCTAAAACAGAGTTAATAATATTCCCACCCACCAACAAGAGCATACCTGACATTTCTATCTCTGTTGATAACATGACCATAAATCCCACCCCACAAGCTCGCTGCCTAGGTGTAATCCTTGACTCACACCTATGCTTTGTTCCCCACATTGACTCTATATCTAAATCATGTTACATACATCTAAAAAAACATTTCCAGAATTCGCATATATCTCACACAAGACACTGCAAAAACCTTAATTCATGCACTCATCATCTCCCGCATTGACTATTGCAATTCCCTCCTTACTGGTCTTCCCCCAAAAACAGACTCAAACCCCTACAATCTATTTTGCACGCAGCGGCTAGATTGATTTTCCTTGTAAATCCTTATTCCTCTGTTGAATCACTCTGTATTTCCTCACTTGTCTCAAAATATCTCCCATCTCGGCAACTCCGTTCTGCACAAGATCTGCGTCTCTCATCCACCCTCATTAAATCCTCCCATTCCCGGTTACAGGACTTTTTTCGGGCTGCACCCACTCTATGGAATTCTCTCCCTCCCACAATAAGACTCTCCTCTGGTCTACAGGCTTTCAAGTGTTCTCTGAAAACCCACCTCTTCAGACAAGCTTATAATATTCCTCAACCACCCTCTAAACCTCACTACATTATCCTATTGCCACCGGTTACACAATTTCACACCAGACAACTACCCCCTGACCAACATTGTTGTGTGACAGGATCATTTAGCTTATGAGTCTCTTACCTTTACAGCCTGGCTGGGCTGAAATGGAAAATGTAGACTTAACCTAAATGTAGGCTTAGTGTACAAAATCCCTGCGTAAAAATCATCTGGGATAATTAAATAAATAGATCTATCGGTGATTATACCAATATGCAAGTTAGACCAAATATAACCAGTGACAACCTGGCTACACATCGCCCACACGCAGAGGATGCATCCAGTTTATGGGCTAAAAAAATGTTTGTGAGAACGCAGAATCAGTTTATCTCACTGAGGTATGAGCCACTTTCTGAATCCTCAAGATGTGATTACTGTCCGTGACAGGTATACTTTAAGGTGACAAAATATTTTATTTGCCTTTATATAAATTGTGTCAACGATGTGGCAGCTAAAGTTTATTTTAATGAATGCAAATAACTTTTAATTATCTATTAGGATGAACGAATATGTGCGCGCGTCAGTATAATCTGTTACATCTTGTGACCATGTCTACGCATCTCTCGCTGCGCGAATAATCTCTTTTTTGTCTTTTCTTATTCTAGAATGTCACCAAAGGGGCTCGTCACAAGATAGTGATTAGCATCCAGAAGCTGAAGGAGAGACACATTCTCCTGAAATCATTGGAAAGGGTAAGTTGTCGCTAGTGACACGGATATTGTCAACATTACCCACTTTTCAGACATATTCAATATGTATACCTGGAAAAATGGCAGCCACACAGCCCATAATTCAAAACTTTTTAAATGCTAGTTTAACTTTTTAAATCTTGTTAAAAGGGAAGACATAAACTTGAACTTTGTCCCTAACAAAGGACCTGATTCATTAAGGATCTTAACTTAAGAAACTTCTTATTTCAGCCTCCTGGACAAAACCATGTTACATTGCAAGAGGTGCAAACTAGTATTCTGCTTGGCGCATAAGTTAAATACTGACTGTTTTTTCATGTAGAACACAAATATCAACTTTAAATTTCAGTGTACAAATAAGCTATCAAGTATTTGTGCGCTACATGAAAAAACAGTCAGTATTTAACTTATGTGCAAAACAGAATACTAATTTGCACCCCTTGCATTGTAACATGGTTTTGTTCAGGAGACTTAAATAAGAAGTTTATTAAGTTAATATCCTTAATGAATCAGGCCCAAAGTGCTCAAACCATTTTCTCATTGGGCCTTATAGAACATAGAAATCCGTTATATATCGATGTAGGCAAGGTTGGAATTGACACAAAGGGAATTCAGGATTGGTGTAATGGTTTGCAGTCATTCTTAGACTCTCAGTGTTTAGGATATCTTGAGAATACTTGATTTAATGACTGATTTCAACTCCAATATGCACAAACTTGTAGGGAGCAAAATCCTACAAGCAATAAATGCTAGCGCTTTCTAAGTTGTATCCATTTTAAAAGCCATCAGTGGTTGCAGAGTTCCGATGATAAAGGGGGTGGGAGGTGAATCTTCTAGCGGGATTATGCTACCAACAGGTAAACCGGTTTAAAACAGCTTTAACATGTTCTTTATTAACACCAGAAGGCAACAGTAAAAAAAACATTTTAGGGACAAATATGCAGAAAAGATTGCCTAGACTTTCCCTTTGATATCTGCACTTACCTGCAAGTTCCAGCCTTCAAATAAGACAGTAACTCAGGAGCTTGTCGTTCCATTACAATAACGGAAAACTACAAAATGCAGAGGTCCCATATTTTAGACAGTAAGTAAATTGATATGATTTGCTTTCGTCCAATCCGCAGGACATCCTAGAAGGGGGCAACCTGCGTGTCCCGCTCCAAGAACTGCACCAGATGATTCTTACCCCCATCAAAGCCCACTCCTCCCAACACGCCAGCGCGGAGGACCACAACCGGGAGCCCGATTCTCAGTCTTCTTTAATAGGCACCGAGATTCAAGGATCAGAGAACAAAGACTCTGCTACTGGGGGGATGCAGCAGCACCATATGGGCAACTGCGAGGGCGAAAGCGGCGGGGTCCCTCTGCCCGAAGGAGATCTTCCGGGCCAGTTTACGAGGGTTATGGGTAAAGGTAAGCGTTGCTTAAATGATTGCCTTTTATGGTCTATATATAAGTTGGATATTAATGCTTCCTTATCGTGAAGAGAGATGGCGTGCATTGCAATGACTGTGGGGTGATACTTAGGAACGGTATGTAGCCCATACTTGCCAACTTTTGCTCGTTGGCTTCAGGGAGATCCTGGGGGAGGTGGGTGTGTGGGGGCGGGGCTTGATTAATCACATACTTTTGGCCCCACCCCTAAACGGTTGTCACAATTTTGGCCAATTACAGCAGGGGGTGAAGCTAAGGTGATGCAATATTTGCATCATTAAGCCCCGCCCCCTCCACCACTTATCTATTGCGGGGGCGATAACCGGGAGGTTGCCCTGCTCTCCCGGGAGCCCAGGAGGTCTCCCAGAAATGCGGGAGTCTCCCGGACATTGTGGGAGAGTAGGCAAGTATGATGTAGCCTACAACTTATAAGCCATTGTATTTGCTCTTGTAAGGATTAACCTACAGTAAAGCAACAGCAAGGTGCTAGTTAGGGGGGAGCTGTTTTTTTATAAATTACCAGATATATTTGGTGCATGATGAATGCATTGAAGAAACTGCAGCTATTTTTCTAAATGTCCTTTATTGAATCTATCCTGGGCGTTTAATAAAAAAATTCTCTTACTCCTATTCAGCCAGCTGGTGAAGATCTGATGTGTGTCCCCCATTTATGTACCATCCTGAACGTATGGGTAAACAAGGATTCCGCTGCGCGCTGGCTTTTTAATGGAGTGAAATATGAAGATCGTTGTTAGATGTGTGGTCCTGTTGTTCACAGGCAGGAATGGGCATCTGAGTGTCGGCAGAGGCGCGGGAACAGCGTATAAAATAATGCTATATAGTATAAAATATAATGTCAGACTTATATCCTGGTTAAAATCTGCATATTCCAGTAATCAATAGATACTGTATCATCATCATCATCATCATCATCATCATTTATTTATATAGCGCCACTGATTCCGCAGCGCTGTACAGAGAATTCATTCACATCAGTCCCTGCCCCATTGGAGCTTACAGTCTAAATTCCCTAACACACAGACACACAGACAGAGAGAGACTAGGGTCAATTTTGATAGCAGCCAATAGCTGGTACCTTGGAGATCCGGATCGGCTGAGTGATGGTTACTGGCAGTATCTGCAGGTAGGAGCGATCTCGACCGGATTTGCGTAAAATAATAAAAAATTATGGTGTATATTCTCTTGATGAAGCGCTAGTTTTGCCGGGAATCGGGTCAAGATCTCTCCTCCTTTCCGACACTGATATTAATTATCATCCAGCTGATCTGGGATCCAATGTACCTGAAATCTAGTTCACCAATTTGTTCGTTATTGGAATATTGAATTATTTTACATTAATTTTGTTGCTCCCGTGTCCCTATATTCCTGTTGTTATAGTAGCCCTGCAGATGAATCTACTAGATCACTGCCCACAATCTTGCATTATTCAATCAAGCACCATTATATAAATATAAACGTCTGGTGAATAGCACCAGGTCGGCGTCCCTCATCACCATCTTGGAATCTGCTCACGCTGGACAATATAGTAATACGAGTTCTATGTCGGCTTGTGTCAGGTGTGATCTTGTCATCTTCTGCCGTCTTTGCATTTAATATTGTACTATAATTACTTTTCCCAAATGTGTTGTTATCTGTTCTTGTTGGAACGTGTTGGACTGAGTAGCCTGACACATGCTGTGAAAAGTTTTTTGGGGTTGGGTTTCGTGTGGATAAAGCAGCGACTTGTGCACTTATAGCAGCTCAATTACAGCTATACTCCTCTGTAGGCCGCTAACGACAGCTATTGTTAACAAGAACCCCGACCTGGTATAAAATGACAGAACCACGGAGGTCCAGTATTGTAAGATAGTGGATGAGGCAGGATTAGTTTGGAATACAAGTGGTCAGACTCCTCTTGTATTGTGAGGGTTGATTGGACGACTGCAACACAATGGGCCTGATCTTAACTTAAGAAACTTCTTTAAGTCTTCTGGACAAAACCATGTTACAATACAAGGGGTGCAAATTAGTTTTCTGTTTTGCACATAAGTTAAATACTGACTGTTTTTTCATGTAGCCCACAAATATCAACTTTAAATTTCAGTGCACAAATAAGCTATCAAGTATTTGTGTGCTACATGAAATAACAACAAACCCAGACCCCCCAGATTAATTTAGCTGTGTTAGGTAATGTTGTTTTAAATTGTGTTCTCTTGCTTTAATTGCACACTCTATTTGTTATAAGATACAAGGGCAATTTATTCTGTAGAAATAAGTAGGTTTTAGGCAAAAGTAATAGTACAAACCATTACAGTGAAATCAGTTTACGATAGATTACGTGAATTGCTTGTGGGATGAAGAAGTAACGTGAGACAGTCTATTTCATTTCGTTTAGATCTGTCACGCAATTTAAGTTGTCTTTTTATTTTCTCTCAGTCTGTACCCAGCTCCTGGTATCTCGAGCGGACGAAGAAAACATCAGCTCCTATTTGCAACTGATTGACAAATGCCTTATTCATGAAGTAGGTGACCACTGTGTGATAAAAAATGTAACAACATTCAACTTGACAGATTAAACTCCTAGGATAGATGTTGTAGCATCACAAACCTATTACAGACATTGCTGTTTGTTATATATTGATAGAGTATAGTTATATATTGATAGAGTATAGTTATATATTGATAGAGTATAGCTATATATTGATAGAGTATAGCTATATATTGATAGAGTATAGTTAATTTAATGTAATATGCCACCATAAGCAGCTTGATATTGTAATGACACCATAGATGTGTAATGTTCCATACTGCATCCTGGGAGACTAGAGTATTGATAAAGAGGTGGGCGGGGGGGGGGGGGGGTCTCTTATATAAATTGCATTGGATTGTGCTGCTGCACTTGTCTCACGTACGATGATATCTTCGCACAGGCCTTTACGGACACTCAGAAGAAGAGACTGTTGTCATGGAAACAGCAGGTACAGAAGCTGTACAGGTCTTTTCCACGGAAAACCCTCCTGGATGTGGCTGGGTACCGGCAGCAGAGAAAGTAGGTTGGGATCAGAGCTCCCCGTGTTCCAGTTACCTTAGCGACTGCATTTCCTCAGCTTCTTGGGAAACCCATCTCGGTCTGCAGACTTTGCTCCTTTTTGCAGTAAAATAAATTCCTGTGCGTTCATTGCAAGATGGCTGTGGAGAGACGGAGGCCAGATATTAACTTGTTCTGCACAGAAATAAGGCCAGGCCGCTTGCAGGCTCAGCGATTTAATAAACATGCATGACATTGACAGATCTCCCCCCTCGAGACTCAGCACAAGCTTATATTTTCTGCTACACCGACAATGACCATGTCAATTTACATTTCTTTGTCTGTTGCCTTGAGACAAGTAAATGTAAGGAAGTGTTTTTGTTTTTTTGGTTTTACATTGAAAAAATGCTTTATAGTGTTGCCGTCATCTACGCATCGTGGAGGCGGCCATTTTGTGCCTCAGATGTGTCACTGATTCCTAGGGGTTGGACTGTACTCACAGAAATAGTCGTTCACCCACAAAATGGCTGCCTACGTTTTGTCTAAGTTACAGGTATATTTCCTAAACTGCGGATTTGAAAAAGTGGAGATGTTGTCTATAGCAACCAATCAGATTCTAGCTTTCATTTTGTAGAATGCACTAAATTAATGATAACTAGAATCTGATTGGTTGCTATAGGCAACATCTCCACTTTTTTCAAACCCGCAGTTTAGTAAATATATCGCATCGGGTTCTCTTACAATTTGACACAACTGAATAAATGAAAGGGAATTGTGCTCTATCCAGTTGTATAGATGCTTTGCGGGCGCAGGATTTAATATTACGTTTTTATACAGATGCAGTGCTAATTTTCTATTAGAATATTGCAGTTCTGGTATTTATGATTCAAAATGCTTCTGATAATGTAAATGTTTGTTACTTCGTGTTAGTACGTTCTACCAGACATAGCTGGGTCGTTAGCCTTACAACACGTTCTGGCCGATACACATAGGTCAGCAAATTGGGCATTATCTGGCGGTCACCTCCAACGTGGGGGCTCTTAGTGTGGTTGTGAGATAGCTGCGCACACAGGACAAGAACCGCCCCCTGCATCTTCCAATCTCATTCCAGACGCACAGTATTCCTGAAAAATAGCTTTTCGGGAAAAAATAGCCATGGATAGAATTCCTGCATGGTCATTTGTCCTGATTGTGTTATTCATACAGTGAATGAACTCAAGAATACAATGAATAAATATGCACATGCTATGTTATCGTTACGACTTGGATAGAAAACAACCCTTATTTGCACCACACATACTGCGGTATCCGGTAATTACCTGATATCTGCTCCTGTACCGCAGCATGTGTGGCTAGCATTAGTCTAAGTTATGAATCTATGCCTATTGTCCGTATCTCACCATCTGCTCTCAATGTCCGCCGCTTCCACGGTGATGTAGTGTAGCTATTGGGGGGATATAAACGTAAACTATTAACGTTTAGGATTGCGAAATGTCGAGGTTAGGACTCTGTGTTCCTTAAATGATGGGAAAATTTCCCTTTTTTATAGATTGTACTTTCTAAAACGTCTGACACATCTGCACACATTGCTATGGGAAGATATTCTTAGTAACCGCAGGCCAGAATATATTGTTCATTTCAGAACATTGCGAGCAGTGCATAAAACTCTATATGAATCATTGCTAGCACATGGCCAATCACACCTAACTCTAGTCTTTAGCTTTTTATACTTTTATTGCTGTAATTACCATATATTTTGGGGACTTTTATTTTCTTTCTTAGATGATATTCTGTGTTTTTAACGCCTAAACTTCATGTCCAAATTAACAGGACTAGTGTTGACGTCTTCATTGGCAGCCGAGGCTTCGGACAGTCTAACTCCTTGCCCACAGCTGGATCTGTAGGGGCGGGGATAGCGCGAAGGAACCCGCGGCAGTTCCAGATCCCATCCCGGAACCTCCCCAGCAGCCGCCTGGGTTTGCTGGGTCCAAGCAGCCTCCTGGGAGCGACGCAGCGAACGGCTTCCAGCAATCCTGCCATACTGAAGCAAGGGAGGCAGGTGGGTGCCAAGGTTCCCGATTTTTTTTAATTGGCTCCATATTTTGTAAAAGGATTTAAAATTATCTTGTGCCCTTACCGCATAGGCAGCCATATTGGAAGCTGGTTCACCAGGAGCCAGCGACGTCACTGATTGCTCAGCTTATCAGATCGTTAGTGGCTCTTAGCGGTGTGCAGCGGGATTACTACTTATATCGTTGATCTTTTATCTCCAGTGAACATGTACAACAATGCCAGGTATAACGGCCATGCATCTGAGGAAGGATATCTGAATATTTATTACTGCATTTTTTTTAGTTTTCTATACACTCTGGACTGCGGTGCGTAAGATATCGGATAGTCTATAGCCAATACGATTGGGTGCTGTAGAGATCACGGCCACATACAGATTTCTGGAGATAATTAGTAGAAGTATAAAGAAGGACCTTCACCCACAGTTGTGCCAAAATAAAAATCATATTTCGCACGTGCCGTTTGCCAGACCCTCCCTGGTGCCCAGCGGCTGTAAAGGTCCCACGCTGCGCTCCTCTCTACGCTGGCTTTACGCAGGCCTAGTAAGTGGTGATCAGCATTGTGGGTTTTACAAGGGAACATTGAGTTATAGGAGAACTTCCTGAAAAAATTCTGATCGGATTCATATTAAACCGGGTGCAAACGATGTATCGCAAAGCTTAAGAAATGTCCTTTTTTTTGTTACGCTGCTCTCTGTAGAATGTGAGTCCTTTATTATAATGGAGAAAGGAATTTTATTATTCCTACCATTTTATTTATAAACTGTCTGCCCGCGTCTGAAATCCTCATCGTCGGTTGTTTTGTTGTTAAGCGAGACACAAAAAACCCCGACACCGAAAATAAAATCATTGCAAACCGTCCTCCTCGTTCACACACGATTACTTAACCATGTTCTATTTTTTCCTCACGTCTGGATCCTTTTAAAGAAATGTACAAAAAAATATCTACAGCAGTGAGAACGAACTGCAGGCATTTCCTGTGCTGCCTGATCTGTAAGAGGGACTGAGGGGGATGAGGAAAGTTTTGGAGATTTGAGACAAAAAAAAATACAGGCCAGGTGCAAACCCGCTCAGAAAACGCCAAATGCTGAAATGTGCATTGAGGTGCGACCTGCGAAGCTGTGATTAAGTAGCAACAGCGTTCCCGTAAGAAATTGTGTTTGGGAACAGAGAAGACCTTAGACAACAGATGTCTACAAAGTTGAGGCTTATTGTAAATCCCTTTATGGGTTTATGGGAATGCTGGCAAATGTAAGATATGTGTTAAGGGGGTCTTGTTAACCTTTTAAACACACATGAAAGCACATTATCAAACTAGGACGCTTCCCTCGTGTTAAAATTTTAGAACTCTGCACATCCTATTTCTCACGCGTTAATGCGCGGTATGTTTACAGTGCATGAAAGGCGCACGGAAAATACTGTACATTAAAAGTGTTTATGCATTTTTTTAACCCCGTTTTCCCAACGCATGTAATGAGCCATTACATAATAATGTCTGCAGTTATCCGACAGGTCGCAGGGTTAAACGCAGGATTTGTAGAGGGGGAGTTTCCACACCACGCCGCCAGTGGGCGTGACCAGCATGCATGGGGGCGTGGCTATAATATTAGACAGTGCTTGGCTGCTCTCCAACTCTTCCTATCCCCATAATATACATGAGCAATGCTGCATGCGCTACTGTTAGGTGCACGCAGCTCTCCCTTTTCAAGCAGAGCTGTGTGAAGCAGGAGCAGGGTCCAGCCACCTCAATTATACAGTGCCGCAGGCTTGGAGGGGGTTTCCAGGCACTAGAACCCCCCCCCCCCTCCGGTTTCTCTATGGGACGGTTTGAAAAAACATCTGTCCACCAAGCGGTTTGACAGTAATTAGTGGAATTTCATCACGGTGACAGAATTGGCATACCAGCTGTAAAGTTCCATTGTTATTAATTGTTTGTGTTATTGTTACTATAAGATAAGTTGCAGATGAGCTCTGGAGAGAATACGATGCAGATAAAAATTATACATGTATAAAATAAGCATGTAACATCACTTGGGGAGCGTTTAAAAAATGTGATTTATAACCATAAAACACCTTTGTGTTCTCTGTAACGGTACAAAGCGGAATGGGGCGAAGGTGCTGGATAAGCAGTATGGTCACAAGGTTTACTACTTAGACGAGGTGACCTCAATAAAACAAATTTCAGTTAATACTTTAAATAGTGACTTATGGTTGTTCGTAGTAGTGCATGGTCACTGGTCCTGTCAGCGATTGGGGACATGTGGGGGGAGGTCTGACTGTCGGGCGGCGGGGTTTGAGTGACATTTGGGGAAGTCTGAACGGAGTATATGGGGTATATATGGGATTTGAGGGCATGTGGGACATTTTTGGGTTAGTGGTGGACTGAGCATGGTTTTTGGAACAAGTGGAGATTATGGGTGGTATGTCTGAGGTAATTGCGGGCAATTTTTTATATATAATAGATCCCTAGTGAATTGATTGATAGGCTTATTGGCACAAAATGACTTTGTGAGCTGTTGTACACTTTAGTCTTTCAGCTTTTACGGTCACTGGTGCCGATGGCAGTAACGTATGTCTTCCCTTCTGTTTGCACCTCAGAATATGTGGTTTGCCAACCCTGGAGGAAGTAACAGTATGCCTAGCAGATCTCACAGCTCCGTACAGAGGACGCGCTCCCTGCCCGTCCACACCTCTCCGCAGACCATGCTCATGTTTCAGCAGCCAGGTAAGCGTGCCGCCGCTTCTACGCCTTCATGTGCAAACAGTGATACTGACGTTGGTAAGAGACCTAACAAAATAGGAAAGTTTTTCACCGTAATGGCATTATCTCAATGATTAATTATCAAGGCCCGCACTCTAAGGCCCGCACTCTAAGGCCCGCACTCTAAGGCCCGCACTCTAAGGCCCGCACTCTAAGGCCCGCACTCTAAGGCCCGCACTCTATTCCCATTATAATTATCTCCATTAAGGCTTAATCATGTGACAGAACCTCTAGATTATATTCTGGATCAGATCGTGTCCTAGAAGCGCTGTCTGGATTACAGATTTCATTTTTTGTTTTTTTGTTTTTTTCAGATTTCCAGGTACCAGCAACAGAGCCCGATATCAATAACCGTCTGGAATCGTTGTGCCGGAGTATGACGGAGCATGCTTTGGGTGGTAAGAGTTTCAAATATAGCACAGCTAAAAATACCCAGGAGACAGGCTGAGAGTGGAATGTCTGCGAGGAGTAATTCATGTACAAAACGTCTACTTTCCGGCCTGCTTTGTAAATCCGTCCAATGAACTCGCGGCTCGGCTGAAGGGGGAGTCTTGCTGCAGGAAAGTTTTTTGGGCTTGGGCAGCGGATTGCTAGAATGTGACTCTGCAGCTGCCAATGTTAGTTTGCGGTGGGCTGAGGTATGTGAGGTTACTGCAGAGGGAGGTTGGGGTGTAATAGGAAAACATTGTGTCTGTACACTTTGTGATTCTGTGGATCCGGAGCTGCGGGAGGGACTCTCAATGGATTTATTGCTGTTGAGTGGTCAAACTTAAATTACATTTGCCAGCAGGTCTGTTTATGCCAATTTTTTATTTATTGTGGGGTTCCTGCTGAGTTGGACCTACGCCCATTTGCTTAGTGTAAACTCCACAAATTTGTATGACGCACGCTCACAAAACAGTGTATTCCTACATCCGTTTGCAGATTTGGTATTTGCGTCTTCTTACACCTAGAGAGGCGAATTGGGGAGGGGAAGGGGAGTCCAAACGCAGACGGAAGACAGTACGGGTGTGTTTGCATAATTGCGAATTGTCAGAACAGCACAGAGACGTAGATGTGCCTGTCGGTAGCCGCATGAATTACGGATTCCTGCGGAGTGGTGCAAATTCACCCAACCATCATGACAGTTGTCTCTTCTGATTGGCTGATTGATCTCTCAAGCTGATGGTGCTTTCTTCCTTGATCGTTTGTATATTAAATAAATTTGTGAGCGGATTTTAAAATGTAGTTTGTGCTACTTTCATTGGGATATGCTTCTTATAGCTTATTTTTGGACCTCAGTGTGCAACTTCCATGTTCATCTGAATTAAATATCCTATGATCTGCCAACGACAGTCCATTACGGATGGGGAAGGGGGGGGGAGCGCAAGCAACTGCAGCAAGTTGATTTATCAGAGAATATTGGTGGAAATAATCCCTAATAAGTCTATATATTAGCCCTAAACTGCAGCACAAAGTGTTTCAGCTCACCTGTTGGTCTGTTTTGTCTTTGACAGTATAGGGAGTCATCTTGGTCCAGCTGATACACATCTAAACACTTCTTAATCACATATTATTACTTCATCATGCCCTGCTTCTTACTGTCATGTCCGTTAATAATCAGAAAATAGTAGTGAGATCATCCAGGAACAGACAGAAACGGGGGTTTCAGAACATGAACCACAACTTGTTCTATAATAATTGGAGATGGGAAATGAATATATAAACAGCAGCTTTTATGTAAATAAATGTGTTTCTTCTGCACATGATGTATTTCTTTTCTTTGGAAAATTCTGTACAAAATGAAAAGACTTTTGAGGAAGGTCAGACAGCTACTATTATAACCACTTCCGGGCTCCTGCTAACTGCTTAATACAAAAGACTTGGGGCTAGATTTACTAAGCTGCGGGTTTGAAAAAGTGGGGATGTTGCCTATAGCAACCAATCAGATTCTAGCTGTCATTTTGTAGAAGGTACTAAGTAAATGAAAGCTAGAATCTGGTTGCTATAGGCAACATCCCCACTTTTTCAAACCCGCAGCTTAGTAAATCTAGCCCTTGGACTCACAGGAGAGGAGTTCCTATAACGATGCTATACCCTGTACTGGTCAGACTACCAGACGGGATGTGATTGTCTTGTGCTCTAATTCCACCACAAAAAATTCTTATGTTAACTACTGCACCATAGCCGAGCAATACAGTCCACTCCATCTGCACGTGCAGTGTACGCTGGTGGGGGTTTGAGAAGGTTAATAAAATCCATTCTAGACTACATACAGGACTGGATCCTCTTCAGTCAGGCTTTCGCTCCCAACACTCCACAGAGACTGTACTGACCAAGGTTGTCAATGATTTGATCACAGCAGAAACTAAAGGCCATTATTCTCTTCTAATTCTCCTGGATCTCTCTGCTGCATTTGACACCGTTGATCGCTCTCTCCTCATACAAACGCTACAATCCCTAGGTCTTGAAGGCACTGTCCTATCCTGGTCCTCATCCTACCTATCTAATCGCTCTTTCAATGTTAATTTCTCTGGATCCACCTCTGCTCCACTTCCTTTATCAGTTGGAGTACGCAAGGCTCAGTCCTAGGTCCTCTGCTATTCTCTATCTACACCACTTCTCTTGGAAAACTAATAAGCTCCTTTTGGATGTCAGTATCATCTCTATGCAGATGATACACAAATCTATCTATCATCTCCTGATCTCTCAACATCTGTGTTGTCTCGCGTTACTGACTGTCTTTCTGCCATTTCATCTTGGATGTCCTCTCGCCAACTCAAACTCAATCTTTCAATAACTGAATTAATAATAATCCCACCCTAAAACAAATTTCTATTTGTGTTGATAACATGACCATAAATCCCACACCGCAAGCTCACTGCCTAGGTGTAATCCTTGACTCACAACTGTCATTTATTCCCCACATCAACTCTATATCTAAATCATGTTACATACATCTAAAGAACATTTCCAGAATACGCACATATCTGACACAAGACACCACAAAAACCTTAATTCATGCACTCATCATCTCCCGCATCGACTATTGCAATTCCCTCCTTACTGGTCTTCCCAAAATTTGACTCTTACCCCTACAATCTATTTTGCACGCAGAGGCTAGACTGATTTTCCTTGCAAACCGTTCTTCCTCTGCTGAGCCACTCTGTCAGTCTCTACATTGGTTGCCTGATCTGCGTCTCTCTTCCACTCTCATCACATCCTCCCATTCCCGGTTACATGACTTTTTTCGGGCTGCACCCACTTTGTGGAATTCCCTCCCTCGCACAATAAGACTTTCCTCTAGTCTTCAAACCTTCAAGCGTTCTCTGAAAACCCACCTCTTCAGACAAGCTTATAATATTCCTCAACCACCATCTTATCTCCCTAGGTTACCCTATTACCACCCTCTACACAGCTAACGCAAGACAACAACCCTCTGACCAACATTGCTGTGTGACTGATCATACAGCCCACTAAATACTTTTACCTTTGCATTCTAGCTGGTCCAGTGTACAATATGATGTAGCACTTACCCTTGTGTGTCAAACTCCCATTGTCCCATAGATTGTAAGCTTGTGAGAAGGGTTCTCTTACCTCTCTGTCTGTATGTATTACCCAGTATTGTTTTATTAATGTTTGTTCCCAATTGTAAAGCGCTACGGAATTTGCTGGCGCTGTATAAATAAATGTTGATGATGATATGAGAATTGTATATAACTAATAAACTACCGCGCTGAGGTTTCTCTCCTTTCAATTCTATTCATAAATACAATTATATATCCATATAATAAAATAGAGCTTTATTCATATAAAATAGCGTACTGAAATTGACATAGTATCAATAAAAACAACCAGTAAAAATGTCTCATTTATCCAATTTTAGATATTAATACCCTTATGATATAAAGATTGGCTTAATACTGCCCAGGATTTGCATATATTCTACACAAATAAATCCTAATAACCCGAACTTTGGGACATTTAGGAAAACCAGTATTACCGTTTTGGTTTTTTTCTAGTGCAGTTTAGAGAATGACAGCGAACCCCAGATTGCTATGGGAAATGGCACCTTTTTATGAATGACACTGGCTGTGCATGTTTAAAGAGGGGTTGATAAACTTCTTTAATTGGATAAATTTATATTGCCCTATCCTCAAAATGCAATTGGGGGGGGCATGTATGAAAGCAATGGGGGACACATTTGAATCCGGTGTGGGGGGGCAATGGGGGACAGGCGCAAAACTGGTGGGGGGGGAAGGAGCAATGGGGCACACGCGTGAAACCAGTTCTAGAATTCTTGGCAGCCAATCCGTTTCCAACTTGCTATGAGAGTTAACCTCTGGATCATTCAACATTGCACAAAGTCCCCCTCTATTGCCCTTTGTTATATGCTAACACCCCCACCTCCCACACTCGACCCACAGAAAATATTTTTTCTTGACATTGGTTATGTGGTGACTTCCGTTACTCTCCAGATACTCCGTTTTAATTTATTTTGTATTTTTTTTTTTTCTGCAGACGGCGTAGACAAAACCTCCACCATCTAAGAGCGAAAACGGTACTTTGTGGCAGCGCTGGGCGTGGCACACGGAACTGCTGGTCCAGTGTCGGGAATTGCTGACTCTCTCTCTCCCCCTTCATGCGCCAAACACGATTTTGCCTTTTTATTTTTAAGGTTTTTTTTATTTCCTTGTTGTACAAAGGAGAGAAGAAAGTGGAGAAAGGATAAGCTGAGCTTGCAACGAAAAAAAAAAGAGGTTATTTTGTTACGTTACAAGTAGAAAACGAACTTTTTGTAGATGTTGATCGGTTTCCTGAATGAAAAGCTATATGTTCTGAGCGGGAAACCATTGAAATGTGATTGGATATCATTTTGCTGCCAGCAAACATATAACATGTATGACCCATTAATGGGGGACGGTACATGTGACCAAACAATTGATAAAAAGGGGAGGTTATTGCTTATTTGAACTACATTTAGAGCATTTTGTGCCATTTGAGGTTTTTTCCCCCTTCGTAAAAAAACAAACAAAAAAAACCAATTGTTTACATACACAATACATATTAAGGGTACATAATTACTTCAGGTAAGCCTTCTGTATCCTAAATGTTGTAGTTTTTTTTTTTCTTTTTTGAATAGCAGCCGGTTTGCATTGTTTAACAGCCAAAATGTTCTTTTGGGAATAGGAGGTCTGTCGCTGGCCCGCCGCGACCGCGTGGCTTCCTGCGATAGCTCCTCGGGGATCGAGCAGACGCCTTTATAGTATCCGTCACCAACTCGAGGGTTAATAGCCAAAGGGATAAATGATGTTTAAGGAAAGTCATTGAATGTAAGTAGCAAGTGTAGAGTGGACCCGAGTAGATAATATTTTTATTTTTTCTACTGACTGTAGTAGAGGAAAATTTAAGACGAGCTTATCTATCCATAGCTCCGTTGGAAACGCAGCATGTGAAAGTTGTTAGAGTGCAGACTTGCATTTTTGGGTCTATCGGCATATACAGTATAATTTAATATCAGATTATTTTCTTCCCTGTAGGAGAGCCAGCATGGTATAAATGCTGCTGGTGTGGTATTAGCGTTGCTTGTGGTATGTCCTTGGACATTTTTCCAAGGTGTCCACCATACCGTCTGTACTGGTGAATTAGCGTTTATTGCGGCGAACTGCACGCTGTAGCGTAGAATTATTTGATTATCCCAGGCTAATGTGATATATTTTCCACAGCAAAGCACGAATGACCTGCTTAGTCACTGCGTGCATTCACTGCAATGGACGCTACTTAACATGTGAGGTAAATCGGTTTTCAGTCACGTGACGAGAGTAAATGGTTTAAAACAAAACAACAACTTTGTTTAGAAGACAGAGCTGTGATTTCTATTCTGTGTATCCCAATTTGGACCTAACGGCAACTATACCAGTGTAGTCGTAGTACACCTGTTACCTGCACTTACGCATTGGAGGCAGCCATTTTGTGACCAAACCTGTATTCATGAATATACAGCCTATCCTTTGCTAGGTACAAGTGATACCACTGAGGCAATGTCTGACTAATATATTATATTATATTTCATTGGGGTACTGGTTCCTAGTAAATAAACAGACTGAATTTTTCCTTAGTTCAGCGCACAAAATGGCTGCCATTCTTGTGTGTGGGTGACAAATATATTTAAAGCTGATTAAAAGAAGAATTGGCTAAACACTGGGTTAGCAGTCACTGACATCTCGGTCTATAGGTAAACATGACGAAATTTCCTCTCATTTTAGGTGGATAAGTATTTTGTGAAGATATTTCCTTTAAAATGAGAGGCCTAGGCAGTCTGGGCATTTACCTCAAGCCTTGCAACATTTTTCATACATCCTTAATTTCCACTTGGTGAACCAATATTCACTTTATAAGTTCACTGAGGCACAATGTGGGCTGCCGAGTCATGAACATTGGCCTCTGACCACAAAATGGCCGCCCTTATGGTTTGTAGGACACAGGTTCACTTTTTCCTACCCCCCTACCAAATTAAATATTGAACAGTATTTGAAGGCATTAGAGAGAGCCATTTTTATGCATGGCATGCATGTTTTTATTGTGAGAATTGGGCTACAATGTGGAATAATGTAAATTGCTGCAACTGTTGTGCAGCAGGGTTAGTTCTGATGGGAGACCAGTGCATAGGTCTATAGTAAGTGTTAGTGGCCTTAACGTGTTCCAAACACCATATAGTGTAGTCCGACCAATGAAAGGAGGTATCTGGTTGCTATGGGTTACATCACAATCATTGCCGTTGGCACCTTATTACCATATAGGCCCCATAGTTTGTAAAGCCCATTCATTTCCATATATAATCATGCTTATTAGTCTGTATTATATGACTATGTGCAAGTTTCAGCAGATGTCCAGCAGTAGTGAGGTTTTACTAGTCCCAGGACTGGTGTCCCAGAAATCAGATCTCCGTTGTTGTGGTTTATATTCCTGGGGTGGGATTACTAGTAAAATACTTCTATAGGTGGGTAAATCTTAGGATCTAATACTCGGTGGACGTTTCAGTAGCATGGATGCTTTCTCCAGAATAGATGGTCGTCTTCTGGATTTGTTAATTAAAGAAGAATAGTAACGTTATTGGTCACCTGTAATGATCAATAACGTACAGCATATCTTTTTAATTAATAAATCATTGATCATGCGTGCATACGGAATATGTGGCGGGATATAAGAGACAAGGATTTTGGAGAAGAGATTTTTTTTATTTTATTTTTTTTGGTGTTTGTGTGTTGATTAAATTAAAGTGGACCTGTCTTATCGCCATTCACGAGCTGGACCTATATGCATGAGGATGCAGCCTGTTCGTTCAATAGGAACTGGTGACATCGCTGAGGCACGACATGCCTCATGGTGGCTACAAGCACAAGTTGCCTCGTGCCTCGTTGCTGCCACTACTAGTTGCTAGTGGATGATTAGCCTGAATCTTGGTTCAGCCCAATGTGTGCTTACAACAGGTGCACTTTAAGTAACAAAGGGGTAGATGTACTACAGCTTCTAAGAATGAAAAGTGGAGGTTTTGCCCACAGCAACCAATAAGATTCTAGCTATCATTTATGTAGCACATGGTCGGAAATGATAGCTGTGATCTGATTGGTTGCTATGGGCTTTTGGAAGCTTTATTAAATCTAACTCTTAATCTGCTCCTAAATAAGGTGCACGGTGCCTTGCAGTGAAGGATTATGGGGAAAAAAACATGTCTAACCTCCTCAGACTTATACAATAGGAACACATTGCCCATTAGAATTGTTATTTATTGGCTCATAACAGCAGAGATAATCTGATCATATCTATATTTTTCTTGTTTCATAATAATTTGCTATGGCTGGCAACCATAAATTATCTTCTTATTAACTACCATATAGTTTTGTTTGTAATGTAAGTCCTATTATGTCATTTTGTAGATATATTTGTGTTATCTGGTCAGTGTTAAAAAATATATATATATATATATATATATATATATATATATATATATATATATATATATATGTATATATATGTATATGTGTGTATATATGTATATATATATATATGTATATGTGTGTATATATGTATATATATGTATATGTGTGTGTATATATATATATATATGTATATATATATATATATGTATATGTGTGTATATATATATATGTGTGTATATATGTATATATATATATGTATATATATATATATATATGTATATGTGTGTATATATATATATATGTGTATATATATATATGTGTGTATATATGTATATGTGTGTATATATATATGTATATATATATATGTATATGTGTGTATATATATATATATATATATATATGTGTGTATATATATATATATATATATATATATATATATATATATATATATATATATATATATATATATATATATATATATATATATATATATATACACGAACATCTAATTTCTGATATATTCATTTTGCTCACAGCAATCTGGTAGAATCCTTTAGTTCCCATCCTGTATTGATTGCAGGTTAACAAAGAAACAAAGAGAGGTGAATTATTTATAAAGGAAATAAATATAAATGCTACAGAAACTGTAGAATTCTATTTAACGTGGCAGTGCCTTCCCTTCTGTTCTGCTCCCACTATAATAGAGCATATATTTTGGTCCCTTTTTATTTTAAAAGTAACTAAGTATTTTAAAACTCCTCAGTGAGAATACTCTTAATTTTTTATTTTATTTTTTGTTCTTAACAAAGGTTTGAAAAAGTGGGGGGGAAAAAAAAAAAAGCTGTATTTCATTCATCTCCGCTGGCTGTTTTTTAGATACTTTGCAGGAAAAGTTTTTTGCCTTATCTCTGGTGCTTTTTATCCATAGTGGTTTATAAGAAAAAAAATAATTATATATGTATATATAAAAAGAAAGAAAAAAAAATCAGTGTTCTCAGATGTACCAAAAAAATGACATGTTGCTGCTTACGTTGTCTTTTTTGCTTGGCGTTTTAAACTCGTGTGTGGATTTGTAAAGGATCTTGAGGCAAACACGCCGTTTTTCAATGCGTTGCCGTCTACCCAAGTGCTATGGCGGTATTCACATACAGTATTAGACCCCTGAGCCGCTGGGGAATGGCGCAGGAATGAAAATAGCTGCCCTCTTGTGGCCTTCAGAAGCAATGACGGCATTTATGCTTTACAGAAACTCTTCCCACTGCACAGTTTTTTGGGGTTTTGTTTTGGTTTTTTTGTTGTTTTACTCTAGCGGGTTCCTGAATATGTTGTTGAACAATGTATTTGAACCCAAAACCAGGATGCCAAGGAATTTTAAGTAATGTTTTTGGTGACTTCCTAAACAGTGGAGATGGCAGGACTATGGGAAAAAGTGTGTGCGCGTCATTTTACACGCTCGGGTGCTTCCAAATAGCCTGGATAATATCCATGTAGACGTAACCTGAGACCGCGAATCACCCTGTCGCTTGCAAATTTGTTTAAACATTGCTAACTACTTAAAGGGTATTTGTATAAGTATTGGAAATATTTAAATGTTTTATTAATATTAAAGGGAGATTAACCTAAACATTTTCTTTACTTGTGGTTTGTGGAGGGGGATACATGTGGAAACCTTGTACGTTTTCATGTTCTGTCTTTAGAACAAGACGGTTCTGTGGGAGAGTGAGTTTGTTGTCACTCAGCTGCCAATCATTATTGGTCCCTTAAGATTTCTGCTACTCTCTAAATATCCCTGCCTTACACTTTCTTACGTCCTCGCTACCTTGCTCACCCCCCTCTCCAAAATCATTTTTGAGAACACAGCCTATCGATTTACTAGGAACCACTGACATCACTTCCTCAACAATATTCGTAAGGTACGGTGAATATCCCTGAGACATGGGGGACCTAGTCTATTTGTAGTCTGGATTCTCATGAAATTGGTTCAGGACACACAATAGGGGGAGCTAAATTGTGAGCGAAGTCCCGTTGCAGCCTCACGCGGTTCGGTAAAGTAAAACTTTTTAGTACTGTAACATCCCGCGAGGCTTCAACGGGACCTTGCGCACAGTTGAATTCTCCAATAAGGGGGAGATTCAATTAGGAGCCAGGTGGCGCCTACATCGCCTTGATGTTCGGATGCGCACATTTTTCCCCCTTACGGTAAGGGCTGACAGTACGTTTTTCTGCGCACCTGTATGGGACGCGTGGAAAAATGAATAGAGATGTTGTGCTTACCATCGCGTTGATGTGTCTCCGGTCTGTTCCGTACACACACACACACAGGGTTGAATTGAATCTCCCCCAAAGTGTCTATGTTGGCAACGGGTACTGACAGTAGTGTAAAATAGGCAAAATAGCAGGTATAGCCGTTATAAAGTAGGCTTTATCTCCTGTGCTTCAGTAGCCACAGATACATGAGTTTAGGGCGGCGTACGTCTGTATCACAAAACGTCCTGGGTCTCCGATCCGCCATCTCTCGGCTCCGCCGACGCGACGCGGCGGAGAACGGCAGCATTCTCCGGTTTGACACTCGAGCTACGGTGAACTCAACGTAAGGCTTTTCCTTTTGAATGTGCCTGACAAAAGCTTAATCATGCAAAAAGTATAAATTTGCACACAGCTGTAGTAAACACTAAAGTAAATTTTATATTCATTAGAGATTGCAAAGTGAGTTGTTGTTTTGTTTTTGGTTTTTTTGTATTTGTTTACTTAACCCTTTGGTTGCCTGAAAGACCTGCTCGGTGACGCAATGCGCTCTCTCCGGACAGCCTGGCGGGTTAACATTATACGTGTATATTCCTCTGGGAGGAATGACGAGAAAATAAGATTGTTAATAGTATTGAACAAAATCCTTCCTCCCGTATTAATATAAATTGTGTGTATTTATGTATATTCTAAGACTCCTTATAAAAATAAAATAAAAATGAAATAAAAAATAAAATATATTTTTTTTGCATGCTGGAGCAAGACATATCTCTGTAACTGCATGCCGGTCCTGTTTTTTGTTTGTTTTTGTTTTATTCTTATTTTATTTTGTTTTTCATCTAGAAAATTAGTGCACAAAGAAATATTTTTGGCTAGTTTAATGTTGCCATGCAATGTATATTTTTTAAAAAACGTTTTTTTGTTTTTTTTTGTCTTTTCTGAAATTAGCACGTTTGTTACATGTATTTAAGCCTACAAGTTATAAAGAAACAACATAAAACTGATGTTTGAAAAATGCTGTTTGCTAGTGTACAGTTTTCAGATGTTGTGAACGGTGAAGCGTCTCATGTTATTTCAACTTGCTACAATGTATTTATAACCATTGCCTCCCATGTTATTACAGATCATTGCTATATTTCATATCGGCATTCTATTGGAAGTGAAGGGAGATGATTAATACAAAGTTTTGTAACACTGTTGTGTGTTTTTGAGTTATTATTTTTTTTTTCCCCAACTGGTTGCTTAACGGATGAGACTTGTTAATGCGTTCAGTCACCAATGTCTTTATGGTACTAATCATTGATCTCTAGGGCCCTGTACACTGCAAAGAGCATCATTGCAAAACCAAAACGAACAGGGACAGAAAATATCAGGTAAACAAATATACAGCTCCCAATATCCCAATGATGTGTGCCACAAGCTAGCACATAACGTGTGTATACAAGGATCCTGATTTATTTACGGTTTAAAAAACCTATCAGTGCTGACAACAGGAAAGAGACCGGATACAGGCTCCCTGGTTAAAAAAAAAAGACAAACAAATGAAAAGCAAACCCCTTTACCCTGTGGGAAAAAACCTTTGTTTCTACACCCTATAACTCCTATAGAGCCCAAGTAGTTTTCATGTCATTCAGTTTTTGCTCAGTCATCAGAGGTTAATATATAACTTTTTGGGCACGTGAACAAAATCTCACTAATAACAATAGCGGTTTTCAACATGAAACTCACCCAATTTTTTCTCGTACCTTCACATTTTTTGGAAGCAGAACAGATTTTTTTTCCTTTTAGGGGGTTTTTGGGAAAACATATTTTTTTTATTTTTTTTATATTAATGATTATAGTACTGAGAGTTGTTAATTTTATTTTTAATTTTAAAAAAAAATTGTATACCTTCTGATTACATACGGCAAGTACCGTTTAGGCCAGTGTTGGCTAACCTGTGACACTCCAGGTGTTTGTGAAACTACAAGTCCCAGCATGCTTTGCCAATATATAGCCGCTTATTGCTGGAAGGGTATGCTGGGACTTGTAGTTTCACAACACCTGGGGTGTCACAAATTAGCCAAAACTGAATCTGTGAGTAAGTACAACTGCCTAAGCCAATCGGAAATGTATTTGAGACCTACTTTGTGTTTGAATCCGGTCGGAACTACACAAGTCTCACGCTCGCTTTTAATGGTCTCCGAAGCTTCGCACAGTAAGAGAATATATAATATAAACTCAGGATTCATTATTGAAAATATTGGATAGGCCATCTGGGTGGAATACGCCCAGTGATCACATCACAGGATTCCTGGGCTATGAGCAGGAATGACAGCCTTGTTGTAGCATCTCGGTATGGAACATCATTGTCTTGATTAAAACTTTCCGTAGCGTAAATTTTATCCAATGGCCACAAAAACAAATAAATAAATATGTAGCAGGATGAATCACACTAGAAGAATTTGTCTCGTTACTAATCTTTTCTCCCCGATTACTCCATACTTGATTCGTCGCCAGCCCTCTGGGCTTGTGCTGAAAGCTTTGAACTTCCTCTGCAGCCTTTGTCTTTGCTAAAATAAATACATTCCTGTGTTGGGGTTTAGAGTGTCCTAGCACGAAAAAATTGGTGTCATTTCCTATTACATATATAGACATTATTACACGTGTGACGTCTACCCCCTGCCTGTTACCCACTGGCCCCTAAAGGAAAAAAAATCTGTTCTGCTTCCAAAAAATGTGAAGGTACGAGAAAAAATTGGGTGAGTTTCATGTTGAAAACCGCTATTGTTATTAGTGAGATTTTGTTCACGTGCCCAAAAAGTTATATATTAACCTCTGATGACTGAGCAAAAACTGAATGACATGAAAACTACTTGGGCTCTATAGGAGTTATAGGGTGTAGAAACAAAGGTTTTTTTCCCACAGGGTAAAGGGGTTTGCTTTTCATTTGTTTGTCTTTTTTTTGTAACCAGGGAGCCTGTATCCGGTCTCTTTCCTGTTGTCAGCACTGATAGGTTTAGTGTAACTTGGCTCTAATAGCTGCACGGAGGGATATCTCATCCCAGGGCTTTCCCTTTGAGTTGTACCTAGTTACACATACACCTATACATACACTTTGATATATAGATATACATAAACTCAAGGTGGCTCAGTGGTTAGCACTTCTGCCTTACAACACTGAGTCATGAGTTCGATTCCTGACCAAGACCTTATCTGTGTTTGTGTGGGTTTCCTCCAACAATAAGTGACCTGTGAATGAAGGGACAAATATTCTCTGTACAGTACTGTGGAATTAGTGGTGCTATATGGATTAATAAGATTGTATGTATATATACATATGCGTATTTTACATATACACATGCATACAAACAGCGTTTGGGTAATGATTGGCACAAGTGATGGTTTGAGGTCCAGCATATGGTGAATCCATCTAGCTGTGTCACTGCTGCCCGTTGGCAGTGCACCGTTTATCTAACCCACATTGGCACCTTTCATACCGGCTGGGTGATGTTGGAACGACACCATCACACCTATCCCCTGGTTATTCCTCTGTGTATAAGCTTCAGCAAGGTAATGATCTACACTACAAGGAATAGGACCGTGTATGCCGGCTAATGCTTTGGTGTCTCTGGTCACCGCCTGTGAATGCAACAGGCTCCTCGACTTAGTGATCCATCAGCAGCTAATTTGTGACTACAGGACACAAAGCCGAACTGGCAGCATCCTTGTGCCACCACAACGCCATGCCCACGATATAGCCGACAGGTCTGAGGGGAAATGAAGGAATATACCACTACGTAGATGTCCACTTCTGAGAGGTTTCTCCATATGTCTGAATGCAAAACGAATGATTCTACTCTTGTTTTATCTTCGCAACAATGTATCAAAGGAAGATTGTCTGCTTAGCATTAATACAATTTGAAAACCAAGAAATAATATATATATGTATATATATATGTGTATATATATATATATATATATATATATATATATATGTATATATATATGTGTATATATATATATATATATATATATATATGTGTGTATATATATATATATATATATATATATATATATATATATATATAAATAATATGTATACCAATCATACCATTCTACCTTAATAAACAATATAATGGGTGCAACATATTTAAAATGAGTGAAAGTGAGCCCCTAGTGTTGTAGCGTAACCAAGCAATTAAAATATAAAAATCAAATTGTATGACTTCACAATTAAACTATTAGCAGACAGTATGATTTTTATTCGGTTCAGATAATGACGGTTATTTTACGGAGTTATGGGTTTAGTTTGAAAACAAACCCACTATCGATATTTTCTTTTGAAAAAAGTTACTAAATGGTGTTAAGGGTCATCATAAAACAGTAATTGGAAGCAAAATACTGAACCCATTTTCCCATGTGCTCTAAAGAATATATCTAATCATCTGTGATGATTATAAAGACTATTATATACAAGCTGTGGATTCTAGAGGGCTCTGCCTGTTAATCATCAGGATACTGGTATTAATATGACATTATACCCACTACATGTCCCCTACAATTACTTATATTGATCTTAAACCATTTTCCCATGAATCAATACTTCTGGGCGTGGAATCCTATATCTATACATAGACACAGATTAGTAATTGTAACATTCTGATACTCTTACAGTCATTTGTTATAATGATTAAAGATTTATAAAAGATTAGAAGGTGCCTGTGTGTTTTGTTTTCCTGCAGTCACCAAGCTGTGTGCGTTTTATGTTGTTAGCCGTTATATACATAGTATTTAATATAAGATTTATGATTGCTCCGGCTGTGCTAATCTGGGATATGTCAAAATCTAAAAATAGTTGACTCCATCCCTGGATTTTCTGCAGTGTGTTGTCTTAGCAACAATACACATTGTGTTTGGCTCTATGAGACATCCTCAAATAACCAGGATCTTGGGACAAGTCACAGCTATGGAACCTTTTGTTGTATATAACTTGAACACTACACATCTGCTGCTCGGTCCTTACATGATCCACACAAAAAAACAATATGAAAGATTTGTAAGCATTTGTATTACAAAGTTCGTAAAAAAAATACATGTAAGACTTAAGCTGAGTACACACCTACACAGTATTACTTCAGATGCCATTTCTGTAACAATTTCACTTGAATGTCCCAATGATCATGCCGATTCCTGTGTACACACCTACATCACTTACCTTCAGATCTGTGATCTTCATCTGTTATAACCAGCTGCTGAGAAGATTCTGACTCTACACTGTACAGATATCTGCCTACACTGTTGGTGGTTAGTGCGTACACACTGCCACATTTGCCCGACATCGTTCCATCATTGATCGTGATCTTTGAAGTTTAGAAAATCAAATCGAAAAGATACTATGAGCTTTGGTACAAAAAAAAAAAAAACATGATGGTGAAAGCGTACACACTGCAGTATCTGACCAAACGGTTGTGAATCTTGTGATCTGCACGATTATTGTACAAGTGTGTACTCAGCTTTGTACCATAATGCAAACCACACAATGGATATAATACAGTAAGGTTTTTTTTCTTTTATTTTGTGCATATTTACTTTTGTTTCACTTTTTCCAGAACAGAACTTAATAGGAATCATCAGAACTTCCCATAAGTCTCCCCTATTTATATTAGTAATAGATCCTAAATAAATTGTATCTATTAGTAATTCCAGTAGCGTGGATCTATTAGTAATGCCTTGTATGTGGGGCAGGGGAGGTCCATTAATAAACATCAATTTGTGGTATAGTTACCAGCAGATGATGTTTCTAAACTTCATACCACATTATAGGAGTAAGAATAACCACACTGTGTAAAATGACATTTTCAGAAAGAGGTGACACCACAATCTTCCTAAATCAGCGTGACAGGAGCTTCATATTACTCTGAAGGACCCTGCTACTCCCACGATCCCAGTCTGGCTGCTTCTACATTCTCCTCCTCACATCATGTCACTATCCCTGTCACATGCAGCCCTGTCCTCACGAACACATCACTCATCTCCTGATATACTCTGTACTGCTGGGGGACCCTGCTCCTTCCACTATATAAATCTCAGTCTGTGGCTTCCTGCAACCTCCATTCCCCTCCTCACATCATGTCACTGCCCCTGTCCCATGCAGCCCTGTCCTCATTAACACATCACTCATCTCCTGATATACTCTGTGCTGCTAAAGGGGCCCTGCTCCTTCCACTATATAACTCTCAGTCTGTGACTTCCTGCTACCTCCATTCCCCTCCTCACATCATATCACTGTCCCGGTCACATGCAGCCCTGTCCTCACTAACACATCACTCATCTCCTGATATACTCTGTGCTGCTGGGGGACCCTGCTCCTTCCACTATATAACTCTCAGTCTGTGACTTCCTGCAGCCTCCATTCCCCTCCTCACATCATGTCACTGCCCCTGTCACATGCAGCTCTGTCCTCACTAACACATCACTCATCTCCTGATATACTCTGTGCTGCTGGGGGACCCCAGCACAAGCTGCCTCCATAACAAGTGACTGAAGTTGGTTAAACGCTGTCTACAACTTGCCTCCTGGCTGGCATGGTTCTACATTGGAGCTGTGTGTTTAGTTTCCCATAAAGAATCCTCATTACCCATAAACTGCTCAGTGTTGACGCCCTCCCTTAGGATTTCCAGTAAATGTTGGCCTTGCTGTAAAGGAAAAGTCTGGTCATTATAATTCAATGCAGGTCCGTTGTACAAGTATCAGCTACAGACACAAGCACTACAGTAGTGAGAATTCAGAACAAGATCCGATTAGCGAGTCCACATGTAACGAATAAAATGTAATTACCTGCGTGTCTGCTCTCCGTCCTGCTGAGCAACTCACTTTCCCCATTTTTGTTTTTTTTATTTAATTCAAAACATTTGAAATTGAGAAACCTCACACTTAATGATCTCTACTCAGACATTTCCTCTTCGACAGAACAAGAAAAAAATTAAACACAATGGGTCAATGATGTAAAAAAAAAAAACAAAGCTTTAAAGAGCTTGGCAGGCTGACATCTGTACATAAACATTTATATTTTATTGCTAAAAGAAATGTCCCTACATTGTGGAGCTGCATCTGTCGTTACTACCGTTTTTCTCCCTTGGTATGTATAGCACTTCAGTTTCCTCTGTGCTGTAAACAAGCCAACTGTATTCTTACAAACTAGCTAAAAGTAATGTAGTGAATTGGTAGCATAATATATATATCATGCAAGGGATATGACTGCTGTGTGAGGGTCTTATAGAGACACGATGGATCTGTGCACATGGAGAATCCAAATCAATACAGAACTAACATTAAGATGACATTTAAGGTATAGGTAACCCACCCCCTGGGTGGCATTTTATATGCAGGTAGCACAATAAGGGTTTTTATTGTGGGAAGGTATGTCTGTGCGCGCTACGGATGAAAAGTATTGCTCCCAGTAATAAAATAATTTCAAATTGTGGCACAAATTTATTTTTTAGAGCATTACAAGCTATACAAAAAAACGATGCTGGTCATCACAATAAGTGTTAATTTAATAGGCCCCTGCTTTTCTATATAAACACAGAATGAGAAAATTCTGACATGTGAAAATTATGACAATGATACCTAAAAGTCGAGTCAAAATAAACAATTAGAGGGGGACAGAATCTAGAGGTTTATTTAACTCTAAATCTTATGACGCCCAAAGATTTGCCACCTTCGTTCCTATTGGCATATAGCTAGTCTCTTTAACCCCCTGTGCACTCAGCATTTGAATTTATTTATTTATGACCATCTTATTGTGTTATGTAGCAGGGAGCGTTGTCATGGTTACAGTAGAACACACCACACTCAAAAGTTGCCAACATTCTAAAATGATTCCCAGGACACTTTGCTGCCAGGCAGGTGAACCTGAGCACAACACATATGGTGGGGTATAGGTGATCCTTTAGTGTAACATTAGTTAGTCAGAAATGTATTTACAAATTAAAAAGTTTTCATAGTACGCAGTTATTCAATTTTGGAAACCAGAACAATTTAGAGGGGTAAACCTTAAAACCTTAGACCGTCAATGGAAATTAGGGACATTTGGCAACTATGCATTGTCTAGTGGCTAGTTAAAAGCTGACCCAAGTTTTGTGTATAACGCAGACAACATTCTCTGGTGTACAAAGTATGGCTCATTCTGATAATGCTGCTGCTTACCTTGGACTGGCTGGCAAATTTTAGCCCGGAGGGGGAGACTTGGCCCAGCAGCCTGTTACAAAAAATTTAAAGGAAAAAAAATGAAGGTAGCCGAGTGACCCAGCCCAAGGTAGTCCACTAATGGTATCAACCATAGTGGGCTACCTATCGGGAGACGGTAATGATTCTTTACCTGTAGAAGAATCTATATTATAACTGTACTGGTCAGTGACATCCAGTAACAGGTTATATCGAGAGGCTGTGCTGAGCTCCCTATGTGCAGCCGTGAGGGAAACCAAATCAATGTGACAGTATCTGCTCCTACTGCCATTCTCTCCTGTCCCTTTAATTTGTTTTTATATTCACAGTTATGTGTTAAGTCTACCACAAGATGGCACTGTTGTAGCATTCATGCACTTTGTTTACAAGAGACAGAGGGCCTGAGACTGAGTCATTAAGGGAAGTTAAGTAAAAAAAAAAAAAATGAGTGAGTTCTCTCCTAGACAAAACCATGTTACAATACAAGGGGTGCAAATTAGTTTTCTATCTTGCACATAAGTTAAATACTGTCTGTATTTCATGTAGCACACAAATACTTGATAGCTTATTTGTACACTGACATTTAAAGTTGATATTTGTGTGCTACATGAAAAAACAGACAGTATTTAACTTATGTGCAAAATAGAAAACTAATTTGCACCCCTTGTATTGTAACATGGTTTTGTCCAGGAGGCTACTCAATTTTTTTTACTTAACTTCCATTAATGAATCAGACCAGTCATTAAGGAGAGGAGTGGAAAAGTAGATAAAAAAAAAGAGTAACTTTGCACATGTGCAAAACCATGTTACATTGGAGGGGGGGGGGTAAATTTAAAATGCGGGGACAGATTTATAGTTGGGATAGGGCATGTCCTAAATCTATTTTAAATTTCAGTGTGAAAATAAATCTATCAAGTATTTGTGTGCTACATGAAAAAACAGAGTATTTAATTGCAAAATAATAAACTCATTTGCACCCCTTGCATTGTAACTTAGTTTGTCCAGGAGCAAACTTACTCCTGTTTTTTTGCTTTGCTCTCCTTAATGACTCAGGCCCAGAGATTTAAGAAACCTTCACTCATCTCCATTGGACGAGTCCGTATATGATGCTTCATATCCAGTTAGATCGAAATGCTCAATGAACATTTAGGTCACATATGCCCGTTTGCTTGTGTCTTTTTTTAAGATCCATTCATATAAAAGCTAATTTCATTCAAGTCACATTGCAATGTTATACTGAGCCTAATCAGTCTCTCTAATTAAATGAAAGTCAACAATTTATTTTTCTAAATTTATATTCTGCAATTTTGACTAAGATGGTTTTACAAAGAGATATTCATTCGTTCTGTTGCCTTGTGCTGTTATAACAAAGTTTAGGGCCCATTCACTGGGCCTTTCTGTAGAATTTGTTCATCGCATTGCAGACGCAAAGTGATGTCAGCAGGGGGGGATGGGGCAAATGCAAACAGCAAATCAGAACAAATACATATATAATATATATTTTAGTTGATAGGAATTCCATAGTGTAAAACAAATAAAATAGGGGAAAATACACTTTTCCCATAGTTCTTTTTATGCGGTTAACGTAGTCCTAGAACTTTATTCAGTTTTCCCGTCTACAGAGATACTTAATACGTGTAAATATTTCATGGTCTGATACAGTTACTGCATCCACGTTTCTTCATTCTGATGGTAAGGGGCCACATATGTTACTGTGAGTGAGGGGATATAGAGCCGGGGGGCTCCAGGGGTGTTGTTTTTGTGACAGTAATACATTATTACACAAGCACCTGTCATGCAGAAGTAATCTGTGCCACAATAAGGGTGGTTCGGTATTGATGGGCTAATAAAGGAGTTGGATGGGAGACCATTATTGTTACATTATTATCATCATCATTTATTTATAAGGAGCCACAGATCCCGCAGCATCGGACAGTCGGTATATTGATAGATGACAACAACATAACAAATGCATGAATACACATTAGGTTATAATGAATACAATGAAGCATAATAGCAGAGGCGTGGTACAAAACCCAGGTAGGAGTTTGTTGGAGCCGTTACAGGAAGCACAAAAACTAGTATGAAATCTGTGTGGGAGTAATCAGCGTAGCGCTGAGACAGCGTAAGACATCACAGGGACAAACGAGGTTGATAGACAGACATAAGGCAGAGAGAAGCCTGTCTGTGAGACGTGAGAGAGGAGGGCGTAGTGAGAGGGTAGGAGCAAGTGGGACACAAAAACGTGGCCGGTGGATTGAGTGGAAATGAGGGTCCAGGAGGGGGAAGCAGGAATGAAGAAGGGGGGTTTGAGGGAGCAGTTGAAGACTTTTAGTTTGGGGAGAGTCTAGTAGGGCAAGGAAAGGAATTACGTCATACTTGCCAACTCTCCCTGACTATATATGAATTTCCCGGGGTAATGGACCTCAACACCAATCCCTGCTGTGCATTTTAGTCTAATACAAACACTGTACCACACTGTAATGAACCAAGTCTGTGTTACCATCAGCAAATTAAATATCTGTAATATTGCATACTTTCCAACTCTCCCTGAATCTAGGGAGACTCCCTGAAATAGGGGTGATCTCCCTCACTCCCTGAATAGTCTGGCATTCTCCCTGATGCTGAGCCAGTACAAGACGTGGTTGGCTTCGCCATCTGTGGCATGATGACACAGTTCAGAAATTGTGTCCTATGTCCATGTATTGATGCCTATGGAGGTGGCCATTTTCATGGAGACCAAGATTTATTCAAACACTGACAGGTAAGACAACATGACTTCAGTAATGGAGACAGAAATGTAAAAGACACTTCAGTCTCTAGAAATTCATTAGCTGCTTTTCTTTAACACATATTTGCCTACTCTCCCGGAATGTCTGGGAGACTCCCGCATTTCTGGGAGACCTCCCGGGCTCTCGGGAGAGCAGGGCAACCTCCTGTTTCTCGCCCCAGCAATAGATAAGTGGGGGGTGGGCAGGGCTTACTGACGTAAATATAGTGTCATATTAACTGTAATTGGCCAAAATTGTGACAATCGTTTAGGGAGTGGGGCCAAAATGATGTGATTCATCAAGGTCAAGTTTGGCTTTACAAGCCATCGCCCCTTTAAATTTTAGCTGCGAAGATGCGGATCTCCCGCGAGTTGAAAAAACCGGGGTATGATACATTTACCCCCTGGTCCCAGAACATTATTTAAAGTTCAGGCTGCCTGGTGGGCCCCTAACTTCCTGTATGCATTCCCCATTGCCCCCTCCCTTCCTGTACACTCCTGCTGCATTGCAAATAATCTTATTATCTATTTAGAGATATTAACAAAATCTGTGTGGAGTTCTCTTTGAACTTACCACTGTAATAAGCATTATATTTACCATATAGAATATGATTATGTTGACATGAGTCAAGGCTACATATTTGGTGCATTTAAAGTAATTGACCTGCAATAAGACGAATGACCGCTAGATGTCGCTCTATGAATATGTAGATATAGTGACTCACAGCAGATTGTGATTAGTTGTGTTTTGGGAAGGTTCAGACGGCTGCAGATGGCTGCCATAGGCTACAATACAGAGCACTGCACCCCCTTCTTTTCAGGACAACAGTGAGTAGTTTCTGATAACGTTTTTTAGCACCAGGATTTTCACATCCTAAACTTATAATGTTTTGTGTGCATTCAGTTATATAATTAAATGCCTTACAATGGTCACATGTGGGCAGTGATTTGTGTTATTAGATTATTATCAGAGTTATGTTATTGTGACTTTATAGATCACCAGCATATTCGTTTCAAACTTGCATTTCTCAGCCCCTTGCAGGAATAACCACAAACAACATTGTCAGTGTTTACAAACCTTGAAAACTGGTTGTCAGTTGTTTTTAGAAAAATGTGTCAATTGCTAGTTTGTGTTTTTACGGACTTTCCCATATTATATCAAAGTGAATATTCCAAAGCTGAAAGTATTAGCTGCAAAAGGGGACTCTGGAGCTGTAACGGCTTCTCAGCCCCATAGAATCTCTTTTTGTTTGACCCTTCTGTGTGTGTTATGGTAGTGTCATAGGAAACACAATATTTAAAGCTGCAATCCCACCTATAATCTTTTTTCTCTTTGAATGGCAAGTTTTTTTTTTAAGTATGCATCAGTCATTTTTCTTAGTGATCCTCCGACAAATTTTTATCTCCTTTTCAAAAGCTCTCTGATTGCCATACAAAAAAATTACCGCCAGACAGTCAGTCTGCTCACAGCTCTCAGCATGTCATGTGATGAAAGAGGGGTGAAAAGGAGGATGTCACAGCGCAGCCAGAGATCAGAGGGGCTTTCTGAAGCCTCTCTGCTCACTACATCATGTGCCATGTGATTGTGGTTGCCATAGTAGCCCAGAACCATAAATTATTAAAAGCAACCAGAAGGTGAAAAAAGGCAAATAGTAAACGCCAGCATTCTTCTTATAGTCTGTCACAAGGATTTATGTTACAAAACACTAATTTTTTCATGGGATTGCTACTTTAACAACCTCCCAAGTTTTTTTTCTTACTGAGGGGTGAAACTTTTTTCCTTTTTATGTCTAGTGGGGTGGCTTTGTTTTCTAATAATATACACAGTATTCACAGAATTGTATTGCACAGTCTGAATACTGAAAAACAGGGACATTTTGAAGGACAAATCTTTAAAACCCAGGACTGCCCCTGGACATTGGGTACATTGGCAGCTATTGATGACTGGTTGCTATATTTCCACGTGTACATTCTGGTATATCAGCACTAATCCCCAATAAGCATAGTGCAGTGTGCTCCTACATAAGCCCTGAGTCAGGTTATTGGTGAGTATCACTATCCAATCACTGATCACCATGCAGTGTGCACATATCGTACAGCAGGAGAAGGTCTAGAACGGAGGTCTGCAAGGTAGAGGATCCCACGTTTTCAAAGGACATCCCCCCCCCTTTTTTCTTCCACCCAATGCACAGTGATTATTTTCACATCATTCAGCTTCTTCATTCACCCACAATAACAGGATGTGTGGAACAGATCCCAATAACTATGTCTGGGCTGGAGCGGTCAGATCATGTGATTGTCCTTGATTTTTTGGTTTAAGGTTATGGAAATCTACAGTAGGGGGCAATTTCTAAGGGTCAGTGGGACCACATTCTGGCCTCAGGCTACCATTGGGTAACAAAATAATTATACCTATGGTATGTTAATTACCTCTGTACAATGTATAACGTATCCTTTGTCTGACGTGTGAGATTTCATTGTCTATATTCATTATGAGGTGTCTTTGTATTTGAGTCAAGTAAAAAAAATAATATATATATATATATATATATACCCACTATTCCCTGTTGTTTTTTTTGTTTTTATATGTTTTCAATAGGTCCTTTGTGCAGTGATTACACATATTATATACACAATGTAAACATATGAGCTATCTGCTGTACCGATCCTGGTGAGGGCGTATTCACAAGCTCTCTGATCTGGACTGACGTGACCTCTGTTGGGGTATCGGGGTTCACTGATACTTCTGACAATCACCTTTGATGTCAGTCAGATCTTCCTTGATTTTCAGACGACTGGTGAACAGAAAAACACTCAACACCTGTATGATATAATGCTGAGTAATTTTGATTCTGTTCCAACCAGAGCTTACTTCAGGCTCCCAATTTTTACAGTAGAATATTAGAGGTATAGAAGCTTAACAACCAGTTATAAGACAGTAAATTATGAAAACAAAATGAAAACAACAAGCTAATGATGTGATCTATGCTTCTTTCTTATTTATCCTTTTATCTTCTCAGACACTCTGCCCCCAGTCTTGTTGTTACTTTACGTAGAACGTTACATTCAGCTGTGCGCCCTTGGGTTGTTGATCTTCTCCTATAACATCTTGTAACATTGTTTCAATGCTTCAATCTTTTTCTTTTCTGATTCTGAGTAAAATATCTACTAATTTCCTTTTTTTTATTTTTTTATTTTTTTTTTTAAAGGGAAATACCTTTAATTATTGAAAATAGCGGTATTTGAAATGTATTATATTTTTGTCATTTTTTTTATTGAATTCATATAAACAGACTAAATATCCACAAGTATTGCAACATATTATATTATACAGATGTGATTACAGACTACAAGAAGTCCATTACAGAGGAACACAGTAATACAGGTAATGTTATATATTGTGGGGGACTATTGCAATAAGTACCAGATATCAAATAAGAGTTTGGCATAATTATGTTATCAAACACATTTAATAGCATATAGAAAATATTAATTGAAAAGCTTATCTTGTGAAGTTTGTCTATAGCCCTTCAGGCACGCCCCTGTCGAAGTTTCCGAGCAAGTAGGGAGTCCGCCTTATCGGCCTTGTCATAGAAGCGTTTTTGGAGTTTTCTGCAAAAGGGAGGCCGCTGTTCGAGATAAAAAGGTATTACATTGACCCTTCAGGGAGTTGATTTGTGATAGTACGGAGCAATCGGGGACCTGCTTGTGTTGGGTTAGAAGAACAGAGATACGCTGCTCTATGGAGGACACCTCCAGAGCGGCCTTCCGTCTCGCCTGCGAGGCTGCACTAATGAGTCTGCCACGAATGGTGGCTTTACGAGCTTCCCAGACAACACTGGAGCTACGAGGTGTTCTCCTAAAAATATTCTGAGATAGCTGTTTTGACGTCTTTAAAGGTGGAAGTGTTTAATAGTAGAGACTCATCTAAGCGCCACCTAAAGGTGCGTGGATAATTGGTGTAAAAGATCAAGGAGAATGTACACTCCCGCATGATCAGACCATGAAAACGGAATGATGCCCGCTTCAGTGGTCAGTATATCTGATGGGGAGCTGAGTAGTGGGTATAATCTTTCGCTGTTGAGTTTTTAAGGCGCCAGGTGTCATGTAAGGAGTGTTGTTGCAACAAGGCAGACAAGGAAGAGGAATCCTTAGAAAGAGGCGTGGAGAGTTCTCGAGGTGCGGATCCAAGACGATACTAAAATCGCCACCTAGTAGTATGTGGCCTTGGGCCAATCGCTCAATGTGTCGCAACAGCGTGGAGAAAAATTGACCTTGACCCTGATTTGGGGAATAAATCGAGACCAATGTGACCAGGTCAGAGCGAAGTGTGCCTATAATTAAGAGGAAGCGACCCTTTGGCTCAGAGTACGTGGAGGAATGCTGAAAAGGGACCTTTTTATGTATAAGTATTGCTACCCCGGACGGGGTTATGGGATAAAGCACCTTTGAAAACTGCTGGAGGAAAGATACATTTCTACCAGACTACTTATATATGTATCTTTCTAACCTAATGTACATAACAGCTGAATAACAGGTCTGTAACTTTATTAGGGGAAGAGTGCGAGTAAACCGATCCATAGTCCATTGATGGCCTAAGGAAAGGGCTGCAGGTGTAGTTGACGGGTATAAACTTGTGTCGGAGACAGGTGTTTGTCTGTAGTGTTGGAGATGTCTAATCTACAGGGTGACTGCAAACAGATTCTGCCACTAACAGGCTGATAATCTGGGGCTCAGAATTGTTTGATTGCAGGTGACCCTTTAGGAGAAACTGGTAACTGCGGATTACAGTTGTTTTGTTAGCACTCAGGAAGCAGAATTTATCAAATATATATTTTTTTAAAACTGTTCAGTGACAAGGGAATAGCAAAGTGTGGAATGCTAATCCTTACACACACACACACACACACACACACCTTGCTACTGTGTCCAGGGTCATAGTCCACACTAATTATATAGTGTGCATTCCTATTTCTACTTGTTACCCATTGCATTATGGGAGATTCCACACCTAGATGGTTCATAGCTCCTGTGTATCTACTGGGAAAAACTAGCAAACAATAGATGCACAATGGATCGTAATTACCATTTTCAGACAGTCCACCTTTACATAGGTAAACCGTGGGGGGTTTTGCTAGTGCCTGGAACACCCTCTTCCCTCTCCAAGCCTGGGGCACTGTATAATTGTGGTGTCTGGACCCTGCCCCCGCTTCACACGGCTCTGCTTGAAAAGTGAACAGTAGTCCACGCAGCATTGCCCATGTATATTATGGGGATAGGAAGAGTTGGAGAGCAGCTAAGCACTGTCTAATTATAGCTACGCCCCCATGCATGCTGGTCACACCCACTGGCAGCGCGATGTGGAAACCCCCCTCTACAAATCCTGCTTTATTCCAGGGGCCGAACTAAAAATTTGTGGCCTCATAATGCTGCGTGCCGCTCTGCACCTCCTGCTCGGAAAGGAAGTGAGCATCAGAGTATCTAACCAAAATGTAATTTTGGTGCCCTAGAATGATGTTTCACGTGCACAGCATTCTGGGACTTCAAATGCGGGGTTGGCGGCCACACCGTAGATTAAGCTTCCCGCTAACAGCGGACCCACCGCATTGATTGGACGGCAGAAGGCAGCAGGGCCCAGGGTAACACAGGTAGTGGCTACGTGGTGCTTCCTTGGCAGTTACACAGCGGCACCATCTGGCTGATGCCAACTCTGTTAATTCACGGTCAGTCGGTTCAAACGTGGTAACTTCAGGTTTCTAAGGCGCTGGTGGATACTCTATAAAAGAAAAGCATCCAGCCACGTCCTATAACCGGGCAGCCACAGAGATCTGTTGCATTATAACCTCCTGATGTCTCGTCTGAGAACCGGGTAAAGTGCAGGAATTTAGATGGGTGGGAGGTTTCCAAATGCAGAACGATCAGAGGGGAAAAGCACGGGCATTACATGGGCACCATTGCACCCCCATTTTGTCAAATGCTACATAGCAGGCTTGATATACAGTAGCATAAATATAATGTGCACACAAGCCTTGTGTGTGTGTATAATATATTTTTAGTTCTTTACATTAATTCCAACTTGTGTCAGATGAATCCCAGGTCTCCCATGGCTCCTAGTGCTTGGGAAAGACTTTAAAAGCTGTGTGCGGGTAAGCCTTTAGCCCAGATATAAAGCGTAGCATAGGATCATGTTAGGACTAGTCAGAATGGGAAGACTGTGGTGTGAGTTGGTCAGCTTAATATATATTGCAATATGTGGAACTAACATTCCCTGTTTTTAATCTAGAAAAGTAGTTAGAACAGCATTAATAATGTATTTAGTGAATGCAGAGTGTGTGTGTGTGTTATATATTATATTAAATAAATTAAAATTGGTCGAAGTGGGGGGGGGGATATATTATTTATTTTTTATTTTTGTCATTAGTCTTTTCAATATTATTTCTAGGCTTGATGGACTTCAGGGTAACTGTAAACCCCCCCCCCCCCCTAATGTTTAAATGTAGAGATCACTGTGGCAGCTTCCATTTATAGTAATAAATGCAAATACACAGAGAATTTGTGGTTTCTGCGCAGAACGGCTTGTTTTACTAAATTTATAACAAAAATTAGTCAAAAGAATAAAAATTGCAATAAGATATAATTTCCCTCCAACTTTACTTGACAGAGACCTTAATACTTTAAAATGTCTACACATAACACAATTGTTGGTATTAACTGTGCTTTATTAATTGTGCTGAACATAAGATTTAAAATACAATAGGGATTGTAAGATAAACACAAGTTTGTATCATTCAATATCGCTGTGTTATATATCACTTTATCTTTTGAATGAACATTATGGTTTCTGATTTCCTTTCCCACCTGGTGATGCTTAAAATAAACAGTGTCTCCATATGTGAGTCATGCTGTGGTCCCAAAAACACATTTACTCACAAATTTCTATTTAGGTGTCAGCCATTTTGTTGTAGCCTTCAGGCCACATACATTATCCATGTCCTCTCTAATCCTCTTTTGCTCAGGTGGAAACGCACTTCACTGTTTTTGTATCCTATTATCAGCACACAAAGGAGTTTCAAATAGGAAGACATTTTTGGGTAGATTTATCAAACTTTTCTAAAAAGGAAAAGTGGAGGTGTTGCCCATAGCAACCAATCATATCATAGCTATCATTTTCTAACATGTGCTACATAAATGATAGCTAGAATCTGATTGGTTGCTATGGGCAACACCTCCACTTTTCCTATTTTAGGCAGGTTTGCTAAATCTACCTCCTTAGGCTCCTTACATAGTGTAATATAATTTAAGTCTATTAAACTAAAAGGGATTCTACAAAGCAAATAAATACTATAATACTTTGACCACCTTGCAGAGGCAGAAAAAAATTAAGCTGGATATAAAAAATATATATATACTTGAATATATAGATATGTATTTTAAAATTCAGATAAAGGCCACCTCACATTAATAACTTACAAAGATACTAAACTCCAGCTCTAAACTAAAGCCGAAGTTTTGAAATCCTTTTATAAAATATATCACAAAAAAATGTATGTAGGATCAGGTTGCAAAACCCTTGTCAGTAAGTCTGTATGTACTCGTTAAGCAGGCCACGCCCACATAATATAAAGCTCTTTAATAAATCCTAGGCCTCCTACAAATCCATATTCTAAGGGAAGGGTGGTGTTATGCTTCCTGATTTTCAGTTTTAGGAAAATAAATCCACAATAATAAACTATTGTTGACATTAAAACCATTTTTTATTTTATTTTTTGTAGTGCTGTCCTGTTTTTTTTTTTTAAGAACAAACCATTAAATTCTACCTGTTGCCAACACCCAGCGGAGGCGGCCATTTTGTTAGCTGATCCAAAACATGAGAACAGGTTTCACGTTTCTTCATCTTTTTCCCGACACATAATATGAATTTTTTACCACACTGTGGAATCAGACATTTTGTGGTCTAAAACAAAAATATATAACCCTATAAATTCACTAGGTAACGGCACTGAGGCACGAAATGTTTATTCGGCTCCTAAAATGGCCGCCTCCACTGTGTGGGACTTAATGGAGCTTCAGAGTGAGGAGAAAAAAAATGAGGCGGTGGGAACGGTATAACACGTTGATTCGCTAAGCAAATGTCTTAACCCATTTGCTTTGAATTTAAAAAATGAAATAAGAAAAATGAACCTTCGTTTGAACAACAGTACAATAATCAAATGACGCTCGGTAACGGTCCTGAAACCATAAAATACATATTTGACGTAATATATGTGATCGAGACGTCGCCAAGTTTTAAGATACAGTACATACAGACTCTTCAGAGCAGTTATCGGAAGGCTTGGCTAACAACCTGCCAGAAAAGACATTTACTTATAGCTGCTATACATTGTACGTTAACAGATAGATGACTGAAGTGACGTACTCTGCTTTCAGCTCGTAAAACAGAATTGTTTTTCATTAACAACATCATCGACACCCTTCACGTTTTGGTAGTTTACAGGTGAGGACTGACGAAAGCGACACAAAGGGCATTTGGCCCATAGGTTTCTTCTATTTCTTTCGATAAAGGGGAAGTGGTATCTGTCATATTAATGATACATAGGTCTTGTTTGAGAACTCAGTACTTCCTTCCCTATTCAGCACTAAGGTGGCTGTTAGGTTATTCAACGGGAGTCGATAACTCCTTCAAGATAATACCTGTGTAATGTAAACATAGGAATACGTGAGGTTGTCCCATGGGTCATATATTTGTGCCCCCCCCCCCCCCCTGATCAAGTTTAATGTAAACACTAAAACAATTAAATATTACACAGAAACTATCATTAAGAAACACTGTTTTTCTAGACCTAGTTGAACAATAGACTAAGCGAAGGCGGTTTAACCGGATATAGACACGGACGGGCAGACACAGCGGGCAGCAAAACCTCTACAGTAGACGTCAAGACTTTTTTTTGGCACTAGAATTTAGTTCTTGATGAGCGTCAAGAATTCTTCTCTGGTTTTCGGGTCCTCTCGGAAGACGCCGAGCATGGTGCTTGTTACCGTCTTGCTGTTCATTTTCTGGACCCCTCTCATTACCATGCACATGTGACTAAAACAAGACAAGACGAGATATAGCGTTTACAAAGGCATATATCTGTATCACTTACCTTAGCACGTTAAAATGAAGTTCATGTAACATTTTACTTTTTTTTTTAAATTGCTCAACTGATGATTCTAAAATAATTTGTAATCGCATAAGTTTTCCTTCTTGTCAGAGAAATAAACCTGTATTATCGACTTATGAGTTTCAGATTTCAGTAGACCTCTATAAAGTGAATTTGAAAATACAGCGGTCTGAGCTCTTGGTTGGCAATGTGAAAGTGATATAAGTGAGGCAGAAGCTGACAAGGTTAGAGGGACTATCCATTTTTAAAGTGATTTCATTTATAAATTGTGCACTTTTATATTAGTTAACTATACTGTGTTGCTTTCAATAATTTTGTATATATTTGTATTTATGTTGTGTTGTGTTTTTGTTTTTTTTGCTATGTAGCTTTTTGTGGCCAAAATATTTTTATTTATTTGTTTATTTACATCTTTAGTTAATAAATAGCTTCAGTTGTTCTGCACAAATAACTTTCAGAGAACTAATTGCATTCTTATTTAAATAATGCGTTAGACCAGTTCTTCTGTGAGACTTTTGGCAATTTATCTTGTGTGTCTGTGTTTTACAGAGATAGTAAAACCAGTTAAGGCTCGGTTTATAGGAGCTGTATTTATCAGGGTTTAGATAACAATGCTCTGCTACCGCTGCGTTCTCAAGCTGGATAAAGACTGCTCAATTAAAGAGGGCTTTAAGGAGGCGTCTTGCTGCGAACGTCATTCTGATTGACAGAGCTGTGTGTCTGAAACGGTGATGGCAGTGTGATGAGACATTGAACATCTCTTCACTGCCTAGGAAGCGGATTCCCCTTATAACCAGCTGGGAAGTGACTGCAGAAAGGTTACCATGCAATCTGTAGCAGTATTTTGCCTTTCATTACTTGTCAGAACAGCACGGTTAGAAGTTGCTCACTGCATGCTGCTGAGTGCTGGGTTATTTCTGTGTTCGTCCCTCCCTTATTCTTAATCACTGACTTTAATGCTGCAGCATGGCTTGTTACCTTTAATACCCATTTCCATAAAGAGCTATTCATTTCCTATATTATTATACAATATATAAGTTATGTCCCAGCCGTTTGGAGAGAGCAAAACTGACGTCTGCTATATGTTCTCTAAGCGTTTGCGGCCGGGATCCCTGGAGCGACTCTTGAATTTGGAAACCTTCTGCGACATTGGTTAAATATTTGTGTCGGTAAAGACACCCCATTAAGGCGGTAAATACAAACAGAAAATACAACTTACGTAGCTTCAATAACCACCCCCACTCCGGCGGGCTTTAAGGCTTCTGTAATTGCAATGGCGATCTGCTTTGTAAGGCGTTCCTGAACTGTGGGAAATGCCAGAACAACAACGGACACATTACACGGTGTCACTATTTATGTTCTACTGGTGAGCAAAAGATTTCAGAATAGAATAGAATAGTATAAATCACACTGCAGTTATTACGGTTTACAAAATGTTCACATAATTGTAAATGGTGAAGATTTTTTTTACACCTGTAAAGACTAATTTTAACAAGGATTGCGGTACATGTACTGCTGAAATATTTTTTTCTGTTTGAAAACATGCCTTATTATGGAATAAAGTATTTTTTTCGATGTATACAGGGGCAAACGCAGGATTTGTAGAGGGGGGTTTCCACACCACGCCGCCAGTGGGCGTGACCAGCATGCATGGGGGCGTGGCTATAATATTAGACAGTGCTTGGCTGCTCTCCAACTCTTCCTATCCCCATAATATACATGGGCAATGCTGCGTGCACTACAGTTAGGTGCACGCAGCTCTCCTTTTTCAAGCAGAGCTGTGTGAAGCGGGGGCAGGGTCCAGCCACCTCAATTATACAGTGCCCCAGGCATCGAGGGGGGTTTCCAGGCCCTAGGAAACCCCCTCTCAGTTTGCCTATGGTATAATGTATGTTTAATTTGAGGAGTTGCAGCGATGAGATTTCTTTTTATCGCAGTGATAAATGGCAATTAAAAAATATGATTCTTATCGCTGCATTTTTATAATTAGGGCCATTGACATGATTGCACTAATGCGCATAAACTCCTTTCATAAAACACTGTATGCTGCTGTGAGCATTCTGATGATCTGATTGGCTACTGGTGGTTCTATCCCCGCCCTGATTCATAACTGGGGGCGCACAGACAATGCAGAAGATGACGGGTGATAGCACAATGCCCTCTGACCCTTATCAGACCTAAACAATAATGTCCTGCGGTCTTAAGAATACAACTCCTGTGATCTTTAAAAGATCACATAAAGAGCGGTTGTCAGAATAATTCATATCCGTATAAAGGGCATTCGTATTAATGCACTAGAGAGAGCCCCTATCCAAACCTCGTAGATAGTCGGAGAGACGGAGTAACGATGACCTTTATGATGAGCAGATTCCATCTGACTTGCTGTACATATGTCACGATCCACTGACCTGTTATTTTTATAACCACTGAGTAACCGGCTGGGAGTGTATTAGGGATGTCATAAGCAATTAAATCCAAATGAGTTGAGCTTCTTACCTTGTAATCGTCTGCTGTAAATTTCCACAATCCTTAAGAAAACAAAAACAGAAAATCAGTTTAGCAGTGTGACTGTATTGTGACGCCGTTCTCTGAGCCGTTCTACCCCGTTAATGGCGTACACCAAGTGCAGTTCAGTGCAGCTCTGCCTGGCAGTGGAAATGATTAAAGGCCGAGTTGTCGACCAGATGACAGCTGTGGATACAGTACAAGCAGCATTGGCCGGCATGTGGGCCAAAGTCTACTGTGAATCGGTGCTTCCGATTAGCGCGGTAACAGTTGTTTTTAACCCCGCGTGTGACCAGTCGCCAACGCACAGTGTACAAAATTTCCATCTGTCCCTAATTTCCTGGGACAGTCCCAAGATCTATCCCTGGAAATGTCTCTATTTTTCAGGATTGATCAAATGCACAATAAACAACCCCCCTTATGATGGGGCTTTGCTCCAAACAGGGGTTAACCTCGGTGGCCCCATAGCAAAATTTTGGAGGGTCCCTAGGCAAGGTTAACCCAATGGGAAAACTTACTCTAGTACCCTGCCCTTGGCACCCCATGAACAGGTATCTCTAAAACTGTAGACCTTAGTGAATGGGCAACATTAACACAGTGGCACAGTGGTTAGCATTGCTGCCACAAAACGCTGAGGTCATGGGCTCTATTTCAACCAGGGCCCCCATCTGGGTGTGTTTACATTAAAACAAAACCTTTAATCAGAGAATAAGACACTTTATCTGTAATAACATATCTTCAGCATTTTACACACGTGTTACACGTCATCACAAAAACATCTGACGGTAAAGCAGGAAGGAGCTGGGGGCCACAGGGGTAGACGGAGGGCCCCATGCCAGCTCTAAACTGTGCTCTCTGCAAATATGGAATCCACTAATGCGTCATAGAGAGCTGCATAAGACCGTGATGTCAGTGATCAGCGGGGAAGTTTTATAGTACGATAATCTGAGTTACTGAGGATTATACATGTGCCGGGCAGTCAAAGAATCCCTCACACGGATTAATCACAAGGGGTGAAAGACACCCTTTGGTATATTTACTAAACTGCGGGTTTGAAGGAGTGGAGATGTTGCCTATAGCAACCAATCAGATTCTAGCTGTCATTTTGTAGAATGTACAAAATAAATGATAACTAGAATCTGGTTGCTATAGGCAACATCTCCACTTTTTCAAACCTGCAGTTTAGTAAATATACCCCCATGAATACTACTAACACTGGTACACATGTTACCGTCCTAAAACATGCTGTAACCTATAGCAATCAGACATTTGCTTTAAGTTTTCAAACTGTACATTTAAAATTACAAAGAGAATTTGGTTGCTCTATAAAATGCCTTTTACACAGCATTAGATTTCAACAATATCCCATTTGAGTTCAGCTACTAATATTGCATTTAGGTGCAATTAGTGTTTATTTGTCTAAATTAAGTTAAACAATGAAAGCAAATATCTGACCGGATAATGTGGTCTAGTGCAAATTGCGTATGTAAACGTGGTTAGTGAAGTAATTGTCATTATATCTCAAGCCAACAACTAAATTGTTAACTATTTAAGCGATGGAGAAACTTGTAGTGCTTTAGGAAAATCAAACGCGTTTCGCCACATGTGGAAATAGACAAACATCAGCAACTAACCCATGCTCCTCAATTTCAACTAAATTGTGATTCAATGTGAAAGTTTATCCTAATATAAATAAATATATATATATGTGTGTATATGTGTGTGTGTGTATATATATATATATATATATATATATATATATATATATATATATATATATATATATATATATATATATATATATATATATATATATATATTATATTTATACAACATATACTTTTTGGGGAGGGGCTGTAATTCACATTAAAGTAATACTCTGTAGAAATCTATATTGCAAATAATGTTATTAACTCATTAGAGCTCAGTGTAAGTTGATGTAGAGACTCCTACGTGAACTAGTATACATGTTTTCACCTATTGGCGTGTAACTCTAACGATATCTGACCTTCTGTCAAATATTCCCTCGGTCATTCAATGTAAAAAGGGATTTTTTTTTCCCCCCATTAAATCCACAATAACTGCTGCTGCTGCCGGTCCTATATCTATGAGACTCTCTGGTATTAAATGTCAAATTTAATTGGAAAAATAAAGTCTGCACTGTAAAAGGTAAAATCTGGAAGTGTATAAATAACAAAACTGAGCAAATAATCTGTTATAAAGCATTGTTATAATGTCTGTGAAACAGAATATTCTTACAGGACGGATGTCTCCTGTATTCAGTGCAAAACTGATTCTTACAGGGTACAAATGTATCTCATCTGGGAATGGAATTGGTGGATATCATGTGAACCTGATATGCTGTATACAAGAGTGGGCAGCACAGTGGCTCAGTGGTTAGCACTTCTGCCTCACAGCACTGGGGTCATGAGTTCAATTCCCAACCATGGCCATATCTGTGTGGAGTTTGTATGTTCTCCCCGTGTTTGCGTGGGTTTCCTCCGGGTGCTCTGGTTTCCTCCCACACTCCAAAAACATACTGGTAGGTTAATTGGCTGCTATCAAAATTAACCCTAGTCTCTGTCTGTGTGTCTGTGTATGTGTGTGTATATGTTAGGTAATCTAGATTGTAAGCTCCAATGGGGCAGGGAGTGATGTGAGTGAGTTCTCTGTACAGCGCAGCGGAATCGGTGGCGCTATATAAATAAATGGTGATGATGTGTTTACATTTTGCAGATTTAAATGATCTATTTAGTTTGGATTATGTGTGTATATAAATAGCCTTCCCTATATAAATTAGGTAAAAATAATATCTGCCACCTCAAGCATGGAGTGCCCTAATCTTTCCATGTTGGCTCACTCCGCCCGTCAGAAGGCTTTGCCTCCCCTCCCCCCATCCATCACCGGTGAAGCCATCTTAGCAAAAATAGTCTCTTTGTGTGGCAAGAGAGGAAGAAACTCTACGTCCCCTGAACCTTCTGCGTTCAGAAATGACAAACATATATTTGTGAATGTCTCAAAGTAACGTGTATTTTAGACCTTATTTTTCCTGTTTTATATTTTGCAGCCATCTGGGTTAGAATCTGTGGCTTAAGTGATATTGTAACATGTAATCTGAATTCCTTGTTTCACTGGTTAGATGAATCAATATCCACTCATTCTAAATCCCATTTCCCTCACAGGGAATTGAGCCTGGTAATATCATTGTTCATTATTTGCACAGGGACCATCCATTCATCTTGATAAATGAACCTCACGTCAGTCAGTGTCTGCACAGCACGCCCCAGCTGGCTTCACCCTGATGAAATATCTGAATAAATCAGTTTAACGTGCCGTCTTCACTCACCTAGCCAGCTTGCTGAGACCCAGGACTTGTTTGTTCGGTAGATATCCAATGTGTACCTGTGAAGACGGGAGAGAGAGAGGTACAGGTGGTGAATTTGTTTCATAAAGTACTTACATGCAGTAATACAATAACGCACGCTGGAATTAAAGCACATTATACTGCACTGTGGTAGTTACAGCTTTGTCTGTAGAGATTTCCCTGCTGAATAAAACAGGATCCTTTATTAGAATGATACACAAAGGTCTTCCCTGCCAATCACCATGTCCTCCGTTATTTATTTACCTCATTATATAGTGCCTTGTACATTAATTACCCAAAAAAAAGCTATACGAAGCTCTGTTTATGCACCTATACAGGCCTCCTTCAGTATAAGGGATATACGGTGTATAGAAACTGGCTTGGTAGAGAGCGAAGAAAGCTCTCCATTCTGATATGCCTGCTCCTGGCCAGATTCCTGTTATCTCACATTTTTCTGCTGTCGGAGATGGCATAATGCCATAATTCTAAGGAAACCCTGTGGGTATTTTTTGCAAAAAAATAACTTCCGAGAACCTGATGACAGGTCGCTTTAATAATTGTAATACTTGTGATATAAATAGACTCATGGTATAAATGCAGATTTCTGCTTAAAATGATAAACAAAACCTCTGGAATTTCGTGCAGTGTCAAATAGCATTGATTTGCAAGTTCTGATCTGCACTAATCTGCAACGTAATACCAGATCTGCACAAGCTTTATTTAGATTTATTTCAAAGTAGCTCCCTAGGCTCTGTCTGTTGTGTAACATTATTTAAAACACAATGTCGGGCGCTCTATGAATAGAGGTTTTCAGAGTTCAACGCCTGGCAGAACGCTAGGAGAATTAAATGCCGTTTACCAAAAATCTTTATGTTCCTGTCTGGAGCTCATAGTACAATTTTCTGTCATTTTTAGTTTGTTTACAACAATTATGTTGGAATATTGGTCTGTGTTGATTCTCGGAGGATGTTGGTTTTTCTCTGTTAAATAAAAAGTCAAAACCCGCTGCCGCAAATTACTGTCATTACTAAAGAACATCTCTTTGTAGAAGACTTAACAAGGCTGCCGGTGAAGCACCTGCATATTTCCGGTGATGGCACTAACCAGATGCTAAACCTTCTGACGTCAAAATTTTACCTTTCCAACGAATGGAACCAAATGATGCTCACACATAGAAAACATGTCGATGTCTTTCACGATCACCATCTCATCGTGATCTTCATCAAATATGGCGTCATTCAGCACGTCTGAAACAGAATACACACATTCATTGCATACATTATTCTTGACAATGCAAATGGAACACTCAGGTGAAGTAGGGAAGTATCTGAAACTTTGGGGGTGTATTCTAGAAATATTATTAAAGCGGTGTAAAATTAGCAAATTATCTTATGACAATTACCTGTAGTTTAAATAATTATTTGGCATTTTTGGCAATACCTCAATGATTTATTTTTTTTACACTGTGCTCCCTTGCAAGAGAATCCCGTTTTTTCTTTTTCGTTGTTTTGTGACTATATAGATTTCTCTAGGGGTTGCACCCTCTGCATTAGTGAATAATGACAATAAATATCATTATTACATAGTGCATTCCTAAGCAGAATAATTCTCATTTTACTCCTAAACTTAGGGGTAATTTGGTGCGGAGTTTTTATAAAAAAATATTTTTCCTCATGAGTTTTGCCAATACCTCCATTGGTTTGTTGTTTTTTGTATGTATATTTATTTTTTTATTTAGTTTTTATAAGAAAAAAAAGTGTTGTTACTTAAAATATTCTTAATGAAATCACTGGAAAATCTACTTTTTAAAGATTTGAGTAGATTAAAAATTGTGTATAAGGAATCGTTCATTTCATTTTATATTTTAAGAATGTTCTATAAATCTTGAGTTATTTGAAATCCTTTCTTTTCTTTTTTTTTTTTTTTTTTTTTTTTTTTACACTGCAGTGTGATGGTGCTAAAGTGGAAATAAAAGCAGAGCTATTTATATTTTATTTATTTTTTTTTATTTTTTTTTTAAGACTGTTCACAGGACAATCTAACACCAAATTGTACCATGTCTTCCACCCCCCCCCCCCTTCTTCCCAAAACAAAGCCCTGGATGTCGCAAACCTTGCCCCCTCACTAGTCACGATTGGTGGATGTCATCCAGCCTGTCTACACATGCCACAATCCCACCTCTAACGCCATTTTACCATTCGCTGCTGCCACGCTACTGCATTCTCAGATAATATTGGCTCACAAACAGGCTGCCATTACTGTATCTAGGAAACAGGTGGTCGTCTCTTATGTATACCTGTATTTGAAAATCAGAAATGTAAAAGACACTTCAGTCTCTAGAGATTCATTAGCTGCTTTTCTTTAACGCATAGTTGCCTACTCTCCCGGAATGTCCGGGAGACTGCCGCATTTCTGGGAGACGTCCCGGGAGAGCAGGGCAACCTCCCGGTTCTTGCCCCCGCAATAGATAAGTGGTGGGGGAGGAGCTTAATGATGCAATTAACGCGCCATCTTAGCCCCGCCCCCTGCTGTAATTGGCCAAAATTTTGATAATCGTTTAGGAGGTGGGGCCAACATGATGCGATTCGTCAAACCCCGCCCCAGCCAACGTCTCCCAGAAGCCAACGAGGAAAAGTTGGCAAGTATGATACTAATTTACCAGCTTAGCTGTGCTCCTAGAAATGTTGTGCAACTAATATTTTTATATAAAATCTTATTTTTACGTAATTGCTGTTGCCTAACATTTTTGGAGAGACAATTTTTATGTAAGCTGACATACAGCATCCAAATATATATTTAAATTTTATAAAAAGCATCTCGTGTCATCCAACCAGCCTGACCAAAATTAGACTTATTCTCCCCGCTTTATTTCTCATGCTCCGTTCTTGGTACATATCTTGTACAGAACAGATGTTTTGGGGTGGTTAAAGGGGCGAGGTAAGAATATTGACTTTTGATATTTAATGGCTATTCCGGCAGCTTGTTATTTCCTGCCTCTGTGATCACATCAATGAGCAGAATGCGATAACAGGACCGTTTAATTTCCTGTGTCCTGTCTGCCGGGTACAGGTAACCGTGGAAACGCAAATCTGCGTCATTTTCTTTCTGCCGTGAAAGCTAATCACAGTCTGAATGTCGTTCGTCCCTGTTTACCTCATATGAGTCTGGGTAAAGGGAGGTGGTGAACATCAGTCAGCATCCAAGAATAAAACCCAAATACACCGTGTTTGAAAATCAAAACAAAACACTTAAAGTGGACATGTCACCCACACACAGTGGAAGCAGCCATTTTGTTGTCTGACCATCCATTCACTAGCAATTAGTGACCCTATTTGTGCCTCACAGATATCGCTGGTTCTTTGTGAATTGATAGGCTGCATTCTCATTATCATTGGTACAGCACGCAAAATGGCTGACTCCATTGTGCGTTGTTGATGGATTCACTTTAATGCAAGCAATCATTTTCTTCCATGACTTGCACCAGTCATACTTGCCAACTCTCCCTGAATGTCAGGGAGACTCCCTGAAATAGGGGTGATCTCCCTCACTCCCTGAAGAGTCTGGCATTCTCCCTGATGCTGAGCCAGTACAAGACGTGGTTGGCTTCGCCATCTGTGGTATGATGACACAGTTCAGAAATTGTGTCCTATGTCCATGTATTGATGCCTATGGAGGTGGCCATTTTCATGGAGACCAAGATTTAATCAAACACTGACAGGTAAGACAACATGACTTCAGTAATGGAGACAGAAATGTAAAAGACACTTCAGTCTCTTGAGATTCATTAGCTGCTTTTCTTTAACGCATAGTTGCCTGCTCTCCCGAAATGTCCGGGAGACTCCCGCATTTCTGGGAGACGTCCCGGGAGAGCAGGGCAACCTCCCGGTTCTCGCCCCCGCAATAGATAAGTGGTGGGGCTTAATGATTCAAATATCACGTCATCTTAGCCCCACCCTCTGCTGTAATTGTCCAAAATTGTGACAATCGCTTAGGGAGCGAGGCCAAAATGATGCAATTCTTCAAGGCACGCCCACCACCCCTGGGATCTCCCTGAAGCCAACGAGGAAGAATTGGCAAGTATGACACCAGTATAACATTCTTCTCCATTAGACTGAGATAATATAATTTGCTAGGAGATAATATTGACATTATCTGGATAATCTTGGCTTTCCTGTGCAGTGCCAAATAAAAGTTGTACTTTGGTCCCTTTTCTGTAGTTTACTTTTATGCAAAGTTTTTTTCATTTTTTTTTTTGTCTTTTTAAAATTGTAATTTCAACAACTTTTCCTAAAAGAGAAAGTAGTTACCCAGAAGCCCCTTCTCCTGTTGGACAGGATTATCTACATATTTTACAGCGGGGGTAAAACTTTGAAGTCTCCCGGCCGCTTTTCATTGTTTTAATGGGACTTCAAACTGCGTCCAAATGTTTGTGTAATGTCATTAATGTTTGGTAACATGAAGGTCAAAGGTTGCTGGATTTTGTGGTATTTTTTTTACATATAATTATAACCGGCTCAGAAAAGTATCCACAGTCTCTGGCGTCTAACTGGGAAGTAGGTGAAAGGGTGTTGGGAGGAAGTGGACAGCTACCGTATATCAGAGATAATTATTCCTAGGGCAGATTGTCTGCAATGTAGTTTTCTATCAGTACACAAATTGGTGACAAACATTTTATCTGCATAAGAGAAAGCCCAAAGTTACTTGGGGAAATCTCTAAACCTATGGCTGTTGGGGAAGGAACGAATTCACTTATATGACCAGAGAAGATCTGGTAAATTTTGGTTTAGAAGACACAGCTATACATCTCACTCGTTTCATTGGCTTATCTGTGCCCTCCAGCCTAAGACATATTTTGCATTTTCTCCATAAATTGATCCTGTGCTTTTAACCCATTTCTGTCATACAAGTGTTTGTTTTTGCAACCCTGGGAAACAACAGCTCTCCTCTGCTGTCTGCATTGAATATGACTGTAGCCAGAGAGCTTCTTTGTGTTGTATACTCTGCATGGTGATATAAATCATACTTGCCAACTTTTCCTCGTTTGCTTCAGGGAGTTCTCGGGAGAGGTGGGTGTGCGGGGGCGGTGCTTGATGAATCGCATCATTTTGGCCCGTCCACTAAACGATTGACATAATTTTGGACAATTACAGCATGGGGCAGGGCTAAGATGACGTGATATATGCGTCATTAAGCCCTGCCACTTATCTATTGAGAGGGCGAGAACCAGGAGGTAGCCCTGCTCTCCCGGGAGGTCTACCAGGTATGCAGGAGTCTCCCGGACATTCCCGGGAGAGTAGGCAACTATGCGTTAAAGAAAAGCAGCTATTGAATCTCTAGAGACTGAAGTGTCTTTTACATTTCTGTCTCCATTACTGAAGTCATGTTGTCTTACCTGTCAGTCTTTGATTACATCTTGGTCTCCATGAAAATGGCCACCTCCATACATGGACATAGGACACAATTTCTGAACTGTGTCATTATGCCACAGATGGTGAAGCCAACCACGTCTTGTACTGGCTCAGCATCGGGGAGAATGCCAGACTCTTCAGGGAGTAGGGGAGATCACCCCTATTTCAGGGAGTCTCCCTGACATTCAGGGAGAATTGGAAAGTATGATATAAATACATGGCTAAAAGCACAGACTGGTGATAAAAAGAAAAAAAATGTGCATTTAGTAAAAGCTGCAAGAGGGCGCTTATATACCAGTAAAGATATCCAAAGGTGGAGCGTAATGTAAAATTGTACTTTAACACATACATGCTGCCTTTCTCTGAATATTGCTTGGATATCTGATGGTCGAGAGAGTCCCAAATGAGAGGAAACGTTGTCGGTAATGAGGGTGCAATGATGACACATTACGCCCATTTCTCGGGGGCTGGCTTACAAATTTGTCACTTATGTTTTAAGATGCCCGGTAAAGTATTAAAGTGACAAAGACTGAGATGACCTGGATACATGGATCTTGATATCGCTGTTTGTGTCCTCTGTTTAATACGATTATCCGCAAGCGCTGAGAGTTTACACCTGGTCAAATCCAGCGAGAAATGTGGCATTTAAAGTGTAACCAAACACCAGGTGCTGGGCAGAGGGCACACAAAGCCTTTTATGTGGCTGGATGAAAAGTGTCAGGAGGATGAATGGATGTGTGGACAGATAGATGGTGCTGATGCCGTATCCCGGAGATTGGAAACGTAAATACATCTCTCTCTATAGACACAGAGCTCATTCTCTGGTGCAGAGTCGGGTGAATTTCCATATTCACCCTAAAAGGTGCCGCGTCTGACAAAATATTGTTATTTAAACCCAAGACTGAATGTAGCGTTCAGCATAACAGAGGCTGAGAGACAGATTTTTTTCCCCCGCACACGTAAAAAATGTGTTTGAGTTTTTCATTGCTGATGGAAAAAGGATAAAGGAAATTTTTGGATCGGTATGCTGGGATTTGTAGTTCCCCAGAGGTCAGGCTTTCGGGTTCAGATTCTGAGATGTTTCATGGGAAACGCCAGCTTTAAAATGAAGCAGATTTTTTTTTTGTACGTAACCCGTGAAGTCCTTCAAGTATTATCCTGTTTAATCTAAACATAAGGGGGTGTAGCTCCTGCACCAGAACCCACTTATCTAAAAATGAGCCGTACGGTTGGATGAAGCTGTTTAGTCGGATCTGTATTCAGTTTGGCCACCGCAGGATTCGGACAATCTTGGGGCGCGGTTTGCGTGATTGTCTGATGACCACATACTCCTATATGACACCCACACTATGCATCCTGTATCCATTGAAAACTTGAAGGCATTCAATAGTTCTCTGCAATTTTGGCAATCAGTGGGCCCGATATCAGGACAATTTCGTCTAAGCTGACAAAATCGACTCCTGTAATGCCCATTACCGAGTGAACATATAAGGCCCGATTCATCCAGGGACACATACTGACCGCAATGTGCGTTTGTTTACAGAGCGCACGTAATTCGGTTATATGCCCAAATCAACAAGGAACATGTCAGAAGATATGAATTCTGGTCTAGGTCCGCTCTACTCTACTACACAGGACACTGTAGGATATGTCCAATACATATGTGGAATATAAACTATACTTGTCTACTTTCAGTAAGCGATGTCTGGGAGAGGGGCGTGACTAATGGGCCGTTTTGACGCGGGGGAGGGGGGGGGGGGGACAAAATGCCGCGATTCTCTGTGAATTGGTCATTGTAACAAGGGAATTCCGGGATGCGGGAGAAATACCAGCTCCCGGGAGACTGACACGAATTTCAGGAGTCTCCTGGACTTTCCGGGAGAGTTGGCAAGTATGCTTTAATCACACGTTCCCTTTCTCTGCCCACATGCTTTAGTCACACGTGCCCCCGTGTGCTGTACGTGTTCTGGGCATGCACAGATTAATGTTGCAGATTATACGCACAAAATCGTTTACATCCCTTAATGAATATATATGGCCCATAGTGTGTATCCATGAAGATATAATCCACTTCTATATAATGCAGCCCCTGTGTGTATTCTAGTGGTGGTTTGTGAGGAGGAATGGAGCGTACTGATCTTTTCTTCTGTTTCCATCCAAATCGTTTTAGGTTTTCCCCTGCCCCTTTGAGAAGACGTCTCTTTAGTCCCGTCTGCCCCGAGCATGTCTGTGTCCTCCTATGTGTCTGTCTAATGTGATCTGCCAGCTTCAGCATTACCCAGAGCCCCCAGCTACGGTGCCACAGGCTGCATCAGACAACCTATTTCAGAATCCAAAGTTTCAATCCTATGCTGCCGTAATATTTACTTTTAGCTAAATCTACGTAAAACGTCCCTAAAACTTACTGTATTGATTACCGGCTCACACTGATCCTTCAGTAGGTTAAAATGTAACTAGCGCCGATTGTAGATCTGATATCACTAAAGTCTATTGATCAAGGACAGAGGTCTACAACCTGCAGGCTGCTGACAAGTGAAAAGGACTGTGATCCTCAGCAGACCAGACACCAGTTAGGGGATGATGGGGATTGTAGTTTGGCAGCTGAAAATTCAAGGAGGGAGAAGGTTTCTCTGTATAAACTAATTTATTTCTGTACTACACAGCAAAATATCCGAGGTATTTGCCTTGTGGGACTGAGGCCGACGTGGGCTATGGTTCCCCTGATCCTGTGCACAAGCTGGAGAGACACTTGCGGTTCATGTCTCATATCTATTATCTCTACTATATACAGATGATTGGATAAGGTACATTGGTTTGTAGCTGGGACATTGCACTTATACTACTTTTGAAACAATGACAGCAAAATAATGGTTCATTCTGTGTGTTTTTATAATGCTATTATGTTACTAATCTCTACACTGATAATTCTCCGTAAGATAATTACTTTTTGGAAACGATAGACTATGTAACATGACAATTTCATCAACTTGGTACAGTATTAATATATTTTAAATATAATATAGAATATATAAAATGACTAATAATAGAGTTGCATACGCTACAAATAGTCACAAAAATCTGATTATCTGCAGAATTACTTATTCTGACCGGTTTTATTGACATACTTTTGAAAAAATTAAGTGAATACCCACGTGTTAGTATACACGACCTCTTATCCAAAGTGGTGAGTGTGGGATGGGTTCAAATTTATAGGTGAAAGTATTTTTGGAGCAGCTATATCAAGATATCTTTTGTAAGTCTATTCATTATGTAGCTCAGCGGTTCCCAAAGTGCGCGTCGCGGCTCCCAGGGGTGCCGCGGGCAAGCCAGAGAAAAAACAAACAAAACAAAAACTTCTCAATCCGCGCGGACCGGTACGTTTTTTTTGCTTTGTTTGTTTTTTCTCTGGCTGGCCATGGCAGAGGGGGACATCGTGACAGAGGGCAGAATGAGGGGGGCAGAGGGGAGAGCGTAAGAGGGGGCAGAGTGTCTGGATGCAGAGGGGGCAGAGTGTCTGGATGCAGAGGGGGCAGAGTGTCTGGATGCAGAGGGGGCATATTTGCATACAACTAAATAAGTTTTTTTTTTCTATCCTGACCTAAATACTTCTAAAGGGGTGCCTTGAAAAAATGATGGAGACTCTAAGGGTGCCGCGATCTACAAAAATTTGGGAACCACTGATGTAACTGATTAAGACCAAGGGTGAGATCTGTGCACTAACTCTGAACTTTTCTGGTATTCATTTTTGTTTTTAAATAAAGGCTGCATTGTCACCTAGAAAAATATGTGGCTCCTAGATGGGTACCTGAGAGTTACTCCTTTGTTTTGGGAGCCCCAACTCAAAACTGAGGGGTGGGGGAGGGTGTGAGCGGGGGGACCAATCACAAGCAACAATCAACAGGTTGTAGTTTGTGATTGGCCCTCCTGCTCCCACACCTGGTTCTATATTACCGGCAGGATTTTCAGGGGCCACGGCTAGAGGGAGTGGTCACCTTAGTTAAAAAACAAAACAAAACAATGTTTGTGTGATTTGTATCAGGTGTCCAATTTAAGGTCCGGGTGATTGGTTAATAAGTAAAGGCATGTTGTGACCACACCCCTGTCTCCAACCAATAGGAAATGACCATCAATAACTGTATTTAGGATCAGATAACGGCAGTGAAACAAATTGGATTATTTTTTATATATACATTGCCAAGAGCTACAGAGTTTTGTCTCCCTATAAATAAAGAACTATGATTAATATTTATACTATGTGCTAGTTCGTGTTCTATTGCATTTTTGGTGCATAAACCAGTTTGGTTTGACCTATTATGGTTATGTAACAGCTATGTGTGTGACTGTATTTACTAATTAAGCAGCCTAGACAAGAAATCTATTTATCTTTAATTTTTATACTTTTTTCAGCTACATATTTTTATTTGTTATTATAATACTTTTTGGGCTTAAACAAACATGTTTTGTTTTTCTAGTAAATATAATAATATTATATCAATATAATGGAGGAGGGACCTTAATGAAGGGGAATTGGCATGTAGTTGCACAGTTGTTAATACAGGGTGCATTTATTAAAAATACACACAGCAGCGTCCCCCATATGTACAGCTTGGTGTGTATTTATCATAGCGATGCTTGCAATAGAAAATATAAAAGGCTTTGTGTACAGAACACTGTATCTTAACAGGTTGTTAATACTATTTATATAGCACAAGGTATTTTGCATAGGATACATAACTTTTATATTGCTTGCTGTACTGAGACAAAATATGAAATGCATTAAAATATTATACATATGCACCAGGGCACCAACTATAGAAAAACTTTTGAGCAAAGCTTCTCTGTGATTTGTTAATGTCTTTGAGATATGGAGGACTATCAAATTCATACATTGGTTTCAAATAAGTAGTTATGCAGGGTGTATACATGTTGCAACGTATTGTAATTAGCCAGACGAAATAAGTGCATGAATAAAATATATTTAAAAACAAAATGCTATTTTATGTTCAGCAAAATATAATTGTGGTTTATTCCCTGTGCCCTCTAGCAGGGCCTGCTGGAACTTGTAGTTCCACTACTGGACAGCCACAGGAGACAGTCCTAGGATTGAGTACTCACCAGTTATGGTCTCTTGGTAGCCCTTGGTGAAGAACTGCATGGCAGTGGCTGCTCTCCAGGGTGTTTTTAGCAGTCCTTGCCTATTGGGGTCCTCTCCCAGTGCCCTCAGGATGGTGCTGTAGGCTGATGCCAACGTAGGAAGGTGCAGCTCATTGTCTTCTTCGCTGCGGGCTCTCTCTTCTCTCCAGCTCTCCAGTGGTGGGGTGCAGACCCCAGATCTGCCCCTCTCCATGTGACTCAATGCTGTGGGGGGGTCCTTCTTCTCTTCAGGCACGAAACCATTGCAGTTCACCGGCTTCTTCTCCGGCAATGCCCTGGACTTGGCAGGATCCATGTCGGTTACAGAGACTTATACAGGCGGCTTATGGAGTAGGGTGAGCAGCACTCCCAGATAGGAACTAGTGTCTAATAAAAGTGACTTTCTGTAGGTGCCAACTCCTAAGCTGAAAAAGTTACTTGGGAAAAGTTCATTGCAAGAAAGGAGCTACCTGTATGGGCTCAGCATGTGATGGGATCAGGATATACAAAGTCACAAATCATATGATCAGTCCAACAAGAGTGTGTGCACTGTACATAAGTTGTGAGCTCCTACTGTACAGGGTGCCAGACACTATTTATTATATTAGTGAGAGTAATACGTTCTACAGATACTATGTGAATACAATCTTACCAGTCACTGACATGTGTGCAGGAGTCGATGTCTTAACCAGAGACTTAGTGCAGACTCTGTTCCAGGCTGGTTGAATGCTGACAGGAGGAGGAGCTGGGAATGTAATATACACACAGGATGCACAGACTGAGTGCACTGGTGACCGATGAGGACACTGAGAAATCTCCAGGCTGCAGCCGGTGTCCTGTCGCTGTGGAGTTGCAGGGGGAGTAGATTGCCGGTCTGGAGATCACATGCGCTCAGCACACACCAGGGATGCTGCTCTGGGTAGTCGTCCACAAGTCGCTGCGCTTTGCTCTGCTGTCGGAGCTCTGCCGGGCACCGCTTTTATGTGGCTTAGCCCTGCCCACCTGCCAGGCGCAGACAATTGGCTGGCACAGTGCGTGCGTCACCAGCTGCTAGTAAGAGGATAGAAGAGGAGGACTGGGAGGGAGCTGCGGACAAGTCATTGAGAAAAGTGCCCAGAGCACAGGAAGGAATTACATTTATATCACAAACATGCGCAGGGGGGAGCTGTCTGCTCTGTGGGTCTGGGACAGCCCGCTGGACGAGTGTGGTAGTGGTTAGATCTGCTGCAGACGTCACTGTGACATCTCCCAGGTCATGGAGCTGCAGCAGATACAGGACACACAGTGCAGGAAGTTACTGGTGGAGAAAAGGGTGAGAAGATGGGAGAGGGCATGTGTGAGCAAAGCATGTGGGCAGAGGGGTGGCATGTGTGAGCAAAGCATGTGGGCAGAGGGGTGGCATGTGTGAGCAAAGCATGTGGGCAGAGGGGTGGCATGTGTGAGCAAAGCATGTGGGCACAGGGGTGGCATGTGTGAGCAAAGCATGTGGGCAGAGGGGTGGCATGTGTGAGCAAAGCATGTGGGCACAGGGGTGGCATGTGTGAGCAAAGCATGTGGGCAGAGGGTGGCATGTGTGAGCAAAGCATGTGGGCAGAGGGGTGGCATGTGTGAGCAAAGTATGTGGGCAGAGGGGGGGGGGCATGTGTGAGCAAAGTATGTGGGCAGAGGGGAGGGCATGTGTGAGCAAAGTATGTGGGCAGAGGGGGGGGCATGTGTGAGCAAAGTATGTGGGCAGAGGGGGGGGCATGTGTGAGCAAAGTATGTGGGCAGAGGGGGGGGCATGTGTGAGCAAAGTATGTGGGCAGAGGGGGGGGCATGTGTGAGCAAAGTATGTGGGCAGAGGGGTGGCATGTGTGAGCAAAGTATGTGGGCAGAGGGGTGGCATGTGTGAGCAAAGTATGTGGGCAGAGGGGTGGCATGTGTGAGCAAAGTATGTGGGCAGAGGGGGGGCATGTGTGAGCAAAGTATGTGGGCAGAGGGGGGGCATGTGTGAGCAAAGTATGTGGGCAGAGGGGGAGGGGGACGTGTGAGAAACGTGAGCGGAGAGGGCACTGATGAGGGGACGAGAAGGAAGGTTAGAAAATAAATTTCTATTGCTAATAGCACTTTCTTCACTAACCCTTGTCATGAAAGTTAGAAAGAACAGTTTCCTTCAGATGTGAATAAGTCCAAAAACTATACTTTATTATTTCTCAATTAAAAGCCTTAAGAATAAGGAGGCAGCAAATATTAAAACCAATATTGTGCTCCATGTATGGGCTTATGCAAAATAGTGAGTTAAATCTCACTTCATGCCACAATGAGTTTGTATAATAATAATAATGGTCCTTTTTGGGATATAGTTTGAGGTTTCTTGATACATATATCTATATCTATCTGTCATGTCAGGGGGAGATCCTCGAGAGCCAAGGCTGAAATCATTGAAAGTAGTAAGTGTCCTTTGCGTTCTGTGACGTATGATGCACCTCTGGACATGCACAGATGATATTTGCATAGATGCGTTCAAAACCAACAGATACATGTCTTAATGAATCGGCTCCAGAGTGAGCTAACTCTCATGCAGTGAATGTATCAGGTATCTTAGCTGAAAGCGATCTAAGGTACCTCTGGACATTAATCCCTTTTAATAGCTCACTCTACTTTTGTTAATAATTTTGTATTGTGCAATATAAATATTGGGATTTCCCGGGAATATTGAGCAAGTAATTTCGTGCACAATATTTCCATTGCAGCAAAGTAATTTGTATGTCATGATCTGGTGCTGTAAGTCTGTGTCTGTGTTTATAATAACAGATGACGATGGATCACGTGGGATAAACCTTTGCTGCTCTGTCCATGGTGCTGAAGTCCAGGGAACAGTCTATCGTTATTACATATAGTGTCTGGTGCTCCGACAACTGATATGAGGATAAGGAAGAATTAATTAAGGGGTGAACTGGGATGAAAAATACCAATTTACAGCACTGCCAGGGTCCAGCTCCTCCAGTAGCGTTTGAATCCCTCTGGGTAAAATTCATAGCTGAATTTGACGTCCTAATATCTCTATATAAAGCATTCAACACAGGATTGTTTGCCCCACCAGGGTTGTAAATTCACCCCTTATAGTTATTACACAGGTGACATAATTAGGAGCCAAACTTTGAATAGATTGGGTTTACTGACGTTGCACCCATCCCACATAGGACTAAAAATGCCATACCCAGATTTGTTTCGTGGCTGTGGCAGCACAATTATTGGGGTGCTCAATCACCCACAGAGCTGGCTCCTATATACAGGTAATAAAAAAAAAAATTACGTGTGTCTATTTGCATGTAATATCCGCATGGGAGTTTTCAGAGAATTTAATATTGACCAGGGGGATCTAAGCATGTTATACATGAAGCATCAGGACATTCAGTGAACAGTACTATAATTTCTTCAAATATTAATATTGAAGAAATCTGAAACTAAAAAGTCCTGAGAATAAGTACAGATAAATAATTTATTTGAATATAGAGAATGTGAAAAAACGTAGTTTGTGCATACGTGTGTATATTTGTGTGATAGATATAGATATATATATATTAATTTTGCATGTTATGCTGCCATTCATGTAATGTGTAGTGGTGCTGTAAAGAAACATTGCACCACCTCTAGTGTGTTTCACAGTTATGTTTCCAATTAATTTATATATGTGCAATACATCTTTTCTACCACTAGATGCCAGATTGAAGTAAATGATCTGCACATGTGCTGGATTTCCCATTAAAATTAACTGCAAAACTGTAATAAATAGTTTGGCCCCTTGTAAAATTCATAACTAACCCCTCGCAATGTTTGTTGCCCACCTATATTCTAAAGTGTTAACCAGCACCAGGGTAGACATACTTTAACAGGAAAACCTTTAGCGTGGTTTCCCTCTGCCGTCGGGGGAACCAGACGCAGCCTGGTTACTGTGGGACTGGAGCCATGATTTGGGGAGGACGGGTTGCAAAACAGCCCCCCCCCCATACATACATCTACATACTGGCACCTTTACTTAAAACGCATCTCTCATACACACAAGTAATACTTGTAACAAGTTTTCTGTCCTTAGTCCCGGGTATATATCACATTCTGCTCCGTCCCTTCGTGGACACATTATAGAGCACCTCTCGCCCCATCTTGCAGGGACTTCCTGGAGCCACCGATGCTGTCTTGTGAGCAGGTCGCTTTCTCCCATCATGACTCTTTCCAGTGCCAAATATTCATCCTCTCCAAATATGATGCATCATCTGGTCCCATTGACCTCTGGCTCTATTTTCATACATGTTGTCTGCATCAGAGTATATCACATGTTATTTACAATGGTCCTTACATTACAAAATTATTGTGGCTTCCTAATGAATTGAATCAGGCAGTTACATGGTTTGGTGAATAATGAGGCTATAATGACTGACTGTACTGTATATATTGTCATGTATAATTCGGATTAATGTCCCAGATTGCTACTAATCCAATTACTATTATTCTCTATCAACTAGTGACTGGGGGTGTACTAGACTGTCAGGGTCATGTGGCACTGTATACTGGAGGGTCAGGTTAATGTTGGAGCGGGGTAGAAAAATATCTTTCATTACTGTGTTAAGCTGGGTACACACTACAGAATTTTCCACCAACTTTTTAGGCCAAGCGATTTTACATGCGACCGATGGTCCGATCGCTCGGTCCATGGACTGCATACACACTAGACTTGTTTAGGCGATAAAGGGAAGAGTGGACGTCCCTTAAGCTACTTTTTACAGCCATGTTGTCGTGAGCAATGACTGTAATTTCGTACTCACTGTCGTGGATCGGTGGGAAGTTTATACACACTACACAGCGGAAACGAGATTGGAACGAAAATATTTAACGGTACGACCAACCAAATGAGGCGACAATCTTCCATTTTGGGCAGACTTTCGACCATCGTGTCATTACACACACTGACCCGACTTTTGAACGAGCGGTCGTATGTCGGCTGGTTGAGCCGATTGGACAAAAACCTTGTAGTGTGTACCCAGCTTTAGGCATTGGTCTTTAATGTCGTGTAGTGCATATAGCTGAAAAATGCAATCATTTAGCCAAATCAATAAAAGGCCAGATCTATAATTTGGCTACACATGTCACAGCCATATTGGCTGTGGGTCGGTCATTCAGTGAGCTGGCAAAATGAATGGATTAGGACTTGGGCCATGTTCTCTGCGGTCATAAACTTCGCACACTCCAATGTCAGCGGGAGACTGAATATTCCTGCTTATGAGCCCCAAGCAAGTGTAATAGGACAGGCTAAAGATTTATTGCCCTACATAATGTCATGCGTGTAGCGTGCACATACCAATGAAAGACACTCCTGTCAATGCTGCACAATTTATTCATGCTAATAGCACACACAGCCCTTCCTATGCCATCTGATCAAATTTTTTTATTTCACATTTCAAGTGTCCGCCGGCTTGATCGAAAAGGAAATAAAATCTGCACATATGGGTACTCTAAACTATTTGAATAAAAAACAAACAAACTGTAAAAACTGCTAAATGAGACAATATTTGTACAAGGTGTTGCATTTGACCTTTTAATTTATTACTAAACGCTGTTGTGTGCCCGCATCTATTTGCCCATTTACTAGAAGCCTCCGTGAAGTGTTAATCAATAGTGTTATCTGGACGGAGGATGTGGTATCTTAGCAACATTGCCAGGTCCAGCCATACGTAAGTCCTGTCATTTAAATGTAATTGCAGCGATGTAGAAGTGTCTGTTCTTCGGCCCAATGTCGTCTTGCGCCCAGCGTATGACATTGATGTAGTGATTTGTAAACAAGTGGAAGGCTGGACGATTTATATAGCTGAGAAATAAAAAGTTATTGTAATGTAGCAATACAGCACGACTATTTCTGTTGATTTGCTTCTAGCAATGCTGCGATATTAGTTTTTGAAAGAAAAAATACACTTTAAAAATGGTTAGTGGATACTGAGCCATTACCTTCTTTTCAATTCATAACTGTGTTGTTTGCTAAAAACAGACTTAAGTCCGTGGCAAATATAAAAACTATATAAATAATGTAAAACACAAATCAATTTTATACGCATGTTATTAAAGGTCAATAAGTTGATGTCTGATCAGGTTGCGCTTCTATAGCACAAAAGTGATACATTAAAGATATAGATGTGTTCAGACATTAAGTACAGAAATCACAGTGTGGCCTGAGGGGGTGATTGTAGAACAGGAGTTTTGGTCACTTTTCTATAGAAGTCTGTGACTGGATCATTTTAAATAAACTTATGGTATAAGTTATTTATAAGAAAATAGTGTGTGGCGCTTATTTATATAATTGCAAATGTACTTATTTTTGATATTGTGTGTATTTTGGTAAAGGAAATATATTTATTTCTGAGACCAGGGGAGGAAAATTGTTTTTTTTTGTTGACTTTGCTAGAGGAAATGCTATATTTCTGAGGTATATACCTGATGCAATAAGCATTTGTTTTGGAAGTCTTTTGTGTATTTTGGTGTAAGGAAATGACTTGTTTGGGGTTTTGTAACTTTTCTTTGGGAATTCTCAAGTTAGCAATAGTATGGAGGGAATGTGTATTCTGCAACTGTCTGAAGACAGGACCCATGTTAATTAGACCTTTTGATGTGTAAGGCACAGGAAGCTTTAAATTAGACTTGCTGTTAGATTTCGTCTGTGTCTAAAACAAGATGCAGGAAATCCCAGCAAGTTTTAGGATATCACAGATAAGTGTAAATACTGTTAGTTTTGCATTGCATGTAAATCCATGTTTGGGTAAACATATTGCATACTAATTCTTAAAATAACTCAGACCTCAGGGGGCTGGCTTATTCTGTGAGGCTGTGTCCAAAACTGCATAAAAAAAAGCACTGTTTTGTATTTGAAATTGTTCTTGTTTCATCTGACCTGCTCACTGGTACCTTCAACCAGTGTGAGCAAATAAACATTGCTTGCTACAAAGACCTGCTTGGAAACTTCTCTATCCCAGTGACCTAGAGATTAGGCCCAACTCTAATCAGTTCCTGGCTGTTCTGAGGTTTAAACCCAGCTTTCTGGTATCACCGCTCTGCCTGCTACCCAGCAGCTCTGGCCAGTGTGATAGGCCAGGGGGGATCCATCCACAGCAACCCTGATCTATAGGAAGGGGTCAGGGGTACCAACCCAGGTACACCAGTAACGGGGTACACTAGCAGCGACAGTTACCCAGAAGAAACACGGTACTGGATGCTGGTAAGGAGTCCAGAGGAGGCAGCATTTGTAAGCCCCTCCTACTGCGGTTAGAGGGCGCATTTGGGATACGGAAAGGGAACGGTGGCAAAGTAAGCCAGCCGGTTCCCGGCAACAACAGACAGGGTGGCATAGCCGGTCCATCCTGTCACAAGTCCATTTTCTAATATCCATAAAATCATAAAAAAATGTGAATTATGCTCACTGTTAATTCATTGTCCATTTCCAGTTTAGGTAGAAAGGTTAGAAAACGTCCCTCCTTTTACCCTGTGTCTGGCATAATCTTTCTCTGAGAAATATAAACATTAGAAGTATGGTTTGGAAACTGGGCGGCCATGAACTATTTTGACTAAAACGTAAAAGCATAATTAGCATTTATCCCTCTATCATCCATGACAACTATTGCAATAGGATGTACCCAAGCAATACAATAGGGAAGATTTTCTTCTGTTTCCATCATCAAGGTTCTGCTGCTTCTAACCTGCCTGGAATTTGATGAAGGCGATCAGTCTTGTTGTCTGAGAATATGGAGATACTTTCTTTTTTGATGAGGTTGAAAGTGTTGAATAAGCTTTCCACACTATTCTCATGTACAAGAGATTCATGTGAAGCTTTTCTTGCTTTGTAACAATGTACCATATATCCCTGAAGATGGCTGCCCCAGCATGTAACACTGGAGTCTCATGCCTTTAAACGTATTATATATTCTGGCACCATAAGTGTCTTTAACTTGTGTTTCATCACCACCTGATGGCATTTGATGACGAGTCGGCAGTAGACGTGCCAGGGCCTGGCTCTGGATCCTTCTCTTCTGCCGAAGACACTCCTGTATGGTGTTAATCTGGACCCCCAGGTTGTGACGCAATGAGATGACTTGTAGCCCTGTTCACAATCCAGCCTTGTTCTTGTAGAAAGGCTATGACCTGAGCTGAGCTGTTCTGTAGCTGACAATTTGCTCTGAACTACTTACCACTAGAATGTCGTCCAGGTAGAGCCATAACGTGACTGCTTGTTTCCTTAATTCCACCAGCATAGTAACTAGCACCTAGGTAAAAGTTCTCTGATATATCACCAATGTGAATGGCAAGCAGGTGACCTGAAAGTTCATAGGATATGAAAATAGACATCCCGGAGGTCTTTATGTGATGGCTTCGCTGACAGCTGTGAGGATAGAACTCTAGATTCCATGCAAAAGTGTCTTGTATGGACAAACTTGTTGAGCTACTTAAGCTAGAACCATGCAAAAGGCTCCCGAGGACTTTCTGAAAAAGGAAGAGTCTGGAATAGAAACCTGTGTTGTCTTCTTGGCTCACAGGAACAAGAGAACTTGCATGAGGTTCCCTTTGAACTAATTTGTTTCTATTGCAATCTTCAAAAAGGGGTTTATGTCTCACTGTGGCAAGTTGGTTCCTCTTCCATACCTATAGATTTGTATGTATACATTGTCTAAATTAAACATATTCGGGCTCATTAATTTCTATTCAGTACTAGACAATTCTTCTAAATTCCCTGGAGAATCACATTCTAAGGGCTAGATTTACTGCTGCGGGTTTGAAAAAGTGGGGATGTTGCCTATAGCAACCAATCAGATTCTAGCTATCATTTTGTAGAAGGTACTAAATAAATGAAAGCTAGAATCTGATTGGTTGCTATAGGCAACATCCCCACTTTTTCAAACCCACAGCTTAGTAAATCTAGCCCTAAGTGTGTCTCTCCCTCCAAATCCATACTTGGCGGAGACTTTACTCTCCTTAACTCTATAGTCCATGTCTTCTTTCCTCACAAAAGATTCTCTCATCTAAGGTATAAGCTTCTCATACTACTCGGGCATGTTGTACGAGAGACCCCTGCAAATGGACTTGTTAAAGGCTAGCCCTACTTTAACCTGGTCTTGCTCTTGGCGCCCCGTGACGTGTCGTGGCACACACAGACCGCTGAGGTTGAATTATCTACACCAGATCTCTTCCTGGAGGTAGACTACTGGTGTTCCCCAGGTACCCAGCCTAATCCTCAGCTTACACCATTGGAGGGTCCGTCACCAGGACCCAAGAACTGGTAAGCAATAAAACACTACCTGACCTATTACTAGACACGAGTTGAGTTGGGAGGAGCCGAAGACTTTGGCGTGAGTTGGTCAGTGTAACATATATTGCAAAATGTGGAAGTATAATTTCTTATTGTTAATATAGAAAAGCAATTAGTACAGCATTAATTGTGTATCTGATGAATGCAGAGTATCTCTGTTTATACATTGTGGGTCTTGCATCGTAGTTTGCTCTAAATTGTATAATGAACAGATCATGTTTCCCTTTCATGCAGAAAAGAAATACTTTTAGGAAATATTGTTTCCGCCAAAATGTAATTTTATTCATTTTCTTAACCTTATGTCACAATTGCCTCATCTTTACCACAATGGACCTATAGAGTAAACCATGCACTAAGTAATGTAGACAGGTCCTTCTGGTTAAAGCTAAATGTCTAACTTAATTTCATTTTAATTTAATAAACTTGAATTTAATTTTAAATAACTTATTTTGTTCATTTAATTGCATATGCCTTTAAATTATATTATATTTGAGAAAGTTCTCACGGTATTCCATTCATTATGTAATCTTTAACATCAATACTAAAGTGGTTTAGACTTTCTAAACTCTTCAATGAAACCCAACCCAGAGGATGAAAAATACATTTATGGCATAATGGATTCTAAAAAGCGTCAATTCACGTACATGAGAATGTTAAATTGGGATTATAAACGCAAACAGTAAAGGTGACGAACCCCTTTGCCTTGATAGACCGCGCGGCAATATACTGCCTGGGTAATTGTTATACAACAAGTTAACCCATGCATGATACTCATGCATTCTAGTCAAATCAAGCTACTTAAGGTGTTAAAAAGGTTCTTGTCATGCATTTGGGCCATAGCCCAGGCCTCAACCACCAGCCACTCCCCACTGTCACCCCCGGCAACCACCAGCCACTCCCCACTGTCACCCCCGGCAACCACCAGCCACTCCCCACTGTCACTTCTCCTTCAAGAAATATATATATTTTTTAAATCTTTATAAACACTTTTAACAATTAACAAATTAAATTAACAAATTAAAAACATTTTAGTATACCAAATTTCAGCCCTTTGAGTTTTTTTCCCCACACACACTAAGGGGCATATTAAATTAGCTTTCGGATTCGCGGTAACGTGCGTTACCGCGAAAAAAGGGGGCGTTCTTGCGGGTATTACAGTACCGCATTAACGCGGATTTTCGTTCGCAACCCTATGGGCTGCGAACGAAAATCCACGTTATTGCGGTACCGTGTATTACGTTTCGCGGCTGTTCTGGCGCGTTACCGCGAATCCAGAAGCTAATTGAATATGCACCTAAGAATTTAGTAGGTCAGTGTATAACTTCGCCCAGCAGGTGACGCTGCAGCTTGGTTTTTTTTTTCCACACACAGACACACGCCACTAGGCTTTTATATAGTAGATGTTTCTTTCCCTGCTTTGGGCTTTCTCCTGATTTTTGTTTGCATTCAGCATGGTCTCCTTTGCTACAGTTTACAAGTAGTATATATAGATCCTATATATTACTATGCAGCGCATACAGAGGGTAAAGAAACTGCTTGATAATGTAAACACTTTGCTCTGATTTCCTGTTTAAAAAATGATTATATATTCAGGCGAAGAAAGTAGAACATAATCTGTTGCAGCGTAATTTTGCTTTTAACAGGATAGTTTATTTACTCATCCAAATCAGTGATTTTGGAATGTGGAAAAGACTTTCATAGAAATATGGCAACACCTAGTGAACAAATTGATTAAATCAAAGCTGTTCCAACATTCGAGGAAAAATCAATGGCTGTGAGGGTCTTTACATTTTTCTCCAACAGAATTCTAGCTTTGCTTTTAAGTCACTGAGCGGGAAGACTTGTCAGTGAAACTTTACATAAAAATATAACCTAAAACTTAAAATTTAGTTTAGTAGAAGGTCTATGAATTATGGTACAAGATATAATTCTTGGGGGACCTGGTGTGGATGACCCGAGGAAAGTATAGTTCTACCATAATGCATTGAACTCCAGCCAAACATGATTTAGAGTTATACATTAATCTGGTACAGCATTAATCCAATTAATTTTTTTATGACTTTTTTGTGTCAATTTAACTTAATTACTACTTATCAGTAAATCTAAAATTAAGTAAGGAAATGAGGGGCACAGCTGCCTAATTCTAGTCCGGGGGAGAGGATATTTAGCTAAGAAACGTTAGTATTGTCTCAGAAAACTATATCTAATGCTGGCTCAGAGCACTAAATATAAAACATGTATTGCTTTTATATAAAAGAGCAAACTACTGTATATTTAAAAACGGTTAAGGTTCGAGCCAAAGCTAAAATAAATAAATGTAAAAAAAAATAAAAAAAATTCAAACCTGAAATTGAGTTTCGTTAACTGCCAATTGAACTCCAAGGAGTTGATAATAAAATGTATTTAAATCACTTAGAAATGACATTTAATGATGTCACTGGTGACATTGCATAGAACATTTCAAAAAGGATTACGTCACTAACATCAATTACACCAGCAATCTCTAAGGTTATGACAATACATGCAAGGTCATAAATAATACACGTACACAATAGGAAGCAAAATATCTGAAGTAATAGAATAAGATTTGTTTATTCATTAACTCTTTATATATGTACATTATACAATGTAAAAATAAAATCACAAATCTATAGGGTTAGTTAACCCCTGGAAGCAAGTACCTAGACACGCGTGGCCCGTCCAACGCCCAACGGGCCGCACGCGTAGCTGCTCTAAAACCCCAAAAAAATGTATTTCTTTTCTGATGAATGTCTGATACAGGACAGAATGACCTAGTTTACAAATCAAACATATCAAGATAATTAAACAATAAAGCACAGTATCATCTAGTGGCAGCTTACTTACAGTTCCTAATAAGCACCATGTATGTTATGTAATATTGCAGGCTACAGGAGCAATCTGTCATGGAAACAGGATATTAATGTGAAGAGTTTGAGCATTCAGTGAAATGTTACCTTTATAATATCAGCTGTAGATTATAACTTGTATGTTGTGAGTTATGGGGTGTGAACCTCTACACGCAACAAACTCTTAAACATCTCTGGACCAAAAATGTGTAAATAAAAGTCTCAAAACCAAGAATATAAAATGGGTTGTTCCCCATTATCCAGTTGGAGGTTTCCCGCCTCGGACTTTCACAATAACCTGTATTTAACCCTCGGTCCACAGAGTGGCGGTAGGGAGAGGACAGATACCAGGAATACACCTGACCGAGCTTTTCCTGCGAACCAATCGGACGAGCCACCAATTGGCACATGACAGACAGTATACGCTAAACAGACACCAATGATCCATAACACACATAATACATAAGAAAATAAAATACAAAGTTGTTTATAAATCTTTAACTCATTAATTTCCTACTGTTCTGATTTTGCCCAATTTTCATAAAAAAATCTATAATGTCCTCCAATCTGACAGATAGGTAATAAATTTCAACACACCCCATAAAGTGGGTACATAGCCCATAGGCCCTCACACACAAGTCTCAACTACACATCAAACATACATGAAGCGGTATAACACGCAACTTCTATCATTTTTCATGCAACGCTTGATAGTGATAGGTTGTCCCACTAGACGCCCAGCGAGGAATGAATGAAAGAAAAAGAAAAAAAAAATTAGGGAAACAAACTGAGGTTGTTAACGAATATTGGCACAAAGTTCAGTGAAATAAAACCCACACTCCAGGCCACGCATCACATATGTATCCAACAGAACAATACTTGGCAAGTGTGCAAATGTCTGTATGTGAATTAATGAATTATTTGTACAGAACACAGTAATGGGTGTTAGACGGGAAGATCGCAGTCAGTGCCATTTAATGTCACTTTTTGGTATTTCATGTACAGACTTATGATTACTTTTTAACAACACTGTCTGCAGTCATATTATAGATTAGTCATTTTCCCTTTTCCTACAAAAGTAAACATTCAGCGTTGCGGTTACAAGAGGACAGATTCTGACAACATCCCCAAATTACATCAGATTTAATTATCCTTTTACACCTGCCGTTTGCAGAGAGAAAGATAGTATGTCGCTTAGCATTCAGTTTGTCTTGTTTTAACCAGTTTAGATGTCCTCAGGCTATTTGACATTAGCGATGGCTGACTAACCCCAGACCAACATCTAATCCAGTGATCGGCAACAGAAGACGATCCCCCTACCGAGCCTTCACCTGTAGTCCCTTCCTGCTTTATTGTCAGATGTTTGTTACAGCTTGTAACACTTGTGTATAAAACGCTGCCGCTCTGTGATTACAGATAGGTGTCTTTCTTTGATTAACTGTATTGTTTTATTACAGAGATTAAAGGTAACGCGCAGCCGTTTTGAAGGTTGAAGGGCCGTCGATGTGAGCCCTGAAGTGTATCGGGCAGACTATCCCTGCTCTAATCCATGCCTGGACCACCGGAAAAAAAAACTACAAGTCCCAGCATACCCTGCCAGTTATCAGCTGGCAAAGCATACTGGGGACTGTAGTTTCACAACACCTTTTTACAACAATATATAACCAATGTACATAGGTCATTATACTTCAGGCTACTAGCTGTTCAGTGGTCCATCTTCATGTGTACCCATTGACACAGTGGAGGCAGCCAGCAGATGAAAAGAACACTTTAAAGAAGAGGATTTTAGAACGAAAGTTAAGATACAAGTTGATCCAATTGGTTAAAAAAATTAAAATATTTGATGACTTCACAGAACTAGGAGTTTCCATGATACAACTGAATAAGCTGGAAGTCAGCATCAGTGATACAAGGATCTTCCCAGAACACTATCATTCAGAAGCCTCACAAGAAAGTCCACGAGGAGATCAATGTCCAATCTGATTTTTAGCCACATAGATATACGACCAGAGAGAACCAGTTGACTATATACATTCAGATCACAGTCATTGTGACTACATCAACATCTGAAAGTACTCAATCAGATGGGTCCTTGGGGATCGGCAAACAATTTGGACCCAGACACAGGATATCTGTGGGGAATTCCTCTAAAAACACCCTAGATACCCATAGGAATTGCAAAAGGTATGGTCATCACCTTCAGGAGCCGGGTCCAGAAGGGAAGACTGGAGCCCGGCTTCCCAAGGAAAATCCATCAGAATCTCAGATATTTTATATCTCAAAATCCAACGTTCTGAACTCTTCCTGAATGAAGCCTATAGGTTTATCAGATGTAATGTACTTGTACATATTTTACTTTTTATCTTGATGTCCAATCTAAGCAACAAAGATAACTGCATTGCTTTGATATGAAATGGCCTATGCAAACTTCATTACCAGACGGGATTAATTAGTTTCGCAATAATTATACCTGTTCTAATCTCTATGCAGGTGCCCTGATCAGTGACTCGTCATCACAAACGGCATAAAAATATTCCCTGGAGATCACTGTACTGTGACACCATATTCCTCTATACCTGGGTGTGATAACTCTACACAGTTTTTGTAACTACTCTGTAATTTACACACCGCAATCCAAATGTTTATAATGCTGATTATCTGTGTTCAAGGGCTAATTAGGGGTGAGCCAGTCACACGAGCTGCTTGAATCAAGATATCCAGCCTGAATAAAATGAATGTGAAACAGTTAAGAGGCTCAATCGTTAGAATCATCCCTACAGCAATGCTTGAGCCAGGGTAATAAAGAATAAATTTGCTATTGTGCATGACGGTCACAGAATGGTCTATGAGTCAGATTGGTTATAATGAAGACTGAATAGTGTCAATTTAGAGTATATTACAATACACTATATAGGATAAATGATAAAGAGGACGCTCTGGAACACACAGCAGTTATATGGGGAACTAAATGTGTAATTCTATCTTTGTTATTACTCCATTTGTGAAAATACTGTAAGCGGTCTCGGATGTCTCGTTTTACTGGAATAACTGCCATAGAAAAGGAGAAAAAAAACATGTTAAATGGATGTTAAACATGAATATTTATATCTTGGTAAACAAGTGAAGACGTTGAAGACATCAGAGCAACTCAACCATCGATCTAGTCTGAGTTAATAGATGGATTCTATTGAATCTGACTGGACAGATTGTGGGGTGGGGGTATCCCTGATTTGGGCAACCCCTATACAGAGCATGCGATCCTTCCGCATGGTCCTGTATAGAACGTGAGCTTCCGTGACGATCTTTGCAAGAGCGCAGATGAAACTGTGCAGAAAAACCAGAGAGCAAAACAAAACCTTAAAGCAGCCAACGGATGGTCAAGTTCGTGGAGTTATAATACCGAGATATCCCCACCGTATCATTTTCATCAGACACATTTGAGTTTAGTGCACTTTCTTGCAATTTCAATAACCCCCCCCCCCCCCCCCCCAAAAAAAAACACACTTTCTCCATACTGTTTAATGGATGTATCTAAAAATGAGGCTGTAAAGTAACTGGTAATTGTACAAATCTTTATTTACAACATATTCAGTCTTTTCTGCATCAAATACATGTACAGTAAGACAAAAATATATAAAAACTAGACTATAGGACAGAGGTTACGTATAACATTGAACAGTCAATCTTTTACCAAGTACTTTAAATGATCGCCTCCAAACATGTACGATAACTTAAGAATGTTGGGGCACCAGGACAAGTACTTACGATGTGAACAGGACATAGTTAAGAATGTGGCCTCTGGCCCCTACGCCCAAATAATTCGGATACATAGGATGACACAACAGTGTCAGTCAACTGTGTCAATCAATCAAAAAAATGTTGGCGAGCTTGTCCACGATAACTGAATCTGTCAAAGTACTTCTACTGCTTGACGGTGAAGACCAAAGAAAAATCTTCTAAAGACCGGAGAGACAGTCGTACAACATCTTCTGTAGAAATAGACAGGACGATCGTTCTTATGAAAGGTCTCTTAGTCCTTTTTAAAAGCAAATGCTGACAGTTTGCTGTTTGCGGACTGGTCGAAAGACTTTCGTTTTTTGCCGACTTGGTCCTGTGTCTCTCCCGCCGGACTTTCCACAGACTCCCGGATCTCCTGTCCCTCCCGCTTCCTCTTCTTTGAGTCAGCAGAATCATCGCCTTTCGCTTTTTCTGTCCACATCTTACCAAAGAAAGGAGAATTTGTATTATTTAAACCCAGGATTGGATGTGGTTAGCACTAAGACCAGACAGATTTCCATGTTGCAATGGTCTAGCCATTATTATTTCTTAGTTTACTCAAGTAAATTGGAAGAAAAAATAAATAAATCAGGACACAATGAGATTTCTTTAGGTAACATGGAATAAATGGACACAGTGCACCTGACCTAAGGATGATCCTTCGTTCACCCTCCAACGGATTCACTGTACTCACCATCCTCTCCTCACTAGTTAGTGCTCTGAATCGGCTCATCCCCTCCTTAATAATTTCAGACTCATCGAATTCAGAATTCTCAGACACAATACTCTGACGGTTCTCATCCAGCCATAGCTGGAAGCCGGTTTTGGGTCTGTGAAGAAGACACATTGTGAATATCCCTCATACAGCATTGCGGACTGTGTATAATCACCAAGATCAATGGTGATTTGTATTAGCTGAAGTTATGATTCCATTTACTGATAAATGTTTGTCTCTAGGTTCTGGGGTTTTAAGTTTTTAGAAAAAAAAGAAGGGAATTGTAACTAACATCTTACGGAAATTACATTTTATAATTAAAATACCGGCATTTAAAGCCGCCTACGTGGTTCTATGTGGAGTCCTTGATACAACAGAGGCTGAAATTACAGGATTATTGCAAATCTTTATGTTCCAGGATAAACCACAAAGCCGACGTAACACTGCCCCCTCTCCCCCCCCCCCCCCCCCCCCCCGTCCTTTTGATGTCTCCTTTCTCCATGATTTTAATGGCAATCCACAGACAGTTCAAATTACATTTATTTGTTACACATGTTAAGGGCCAGGACAAGATCTGCTTCGAGTTATGGTCTGTACAAGCTGGCATGCTAATGAACACAGAAGTTTTGTGTTTCCAACAAAAACACTTAACTGGTTCAATGGTGAAAGAGAACCCATTATTATAGATAGGTGCAGGTAGGATCTCTTCATAAAGACCACGAGGCCGGTTTAGGTACAGAGTCTAATTTCTGTAATATGATGTAATAGCGCCAAAAAATTACAGAGTCATCATGAAGACGTTTCAGGGCGCTTATGTGGACGATAGATTGATGTACATTCTAGTTATTAAAACACATGGATATTAAAAGCCTCATGTGACGTACGTGTTAGAGCAGGGGGTGTCCAACCTTTTAGCTTCCCTGGGCCACATGGGAAGACGACGAGTTGGTTTGGGCCGCACATAAAATACACTAACCCTAACGATAGCAGATCATCGAAAAAAACCATAGAAAACATAGTTAACATATTAAACTTACTTGGAAATGAAGTTAGTAAGAGTTAGGAAACCTGTTGCAGAATCATGATTAAGGAAGTAATCCCATTACCAGCTACAATTTAACTTACCTGCATCTGTCCCTTAGTGGGGTTCGGGCAATTAAATGTCAAAAACTTTTTTTTCCTCTCTTTCTGCACCCATGAATCATTTTTTTATTGACCAGTTTGAAATGGTCACCGATATAAAGTCCAAATTCAGAGTAACAACAATAAGATACTGGATAATCTTCCACTGCTGCTGATAGTTCGCGCGGGTGACTCCCCTGTGCTGCGCTACGCAATGGATGTCGGGTGTGATGACGTCACCCCCAAAATTCACTGCAAGCGCCACACGGAGGAGGAGACCAGGGAGGGAGCCTGAGGTAAGTATTTTCTTTTTGCAGGATTTTTTTTTTTCAGTACTGCCCCCTTGCCACAACCAAAACTCCTGCTGGGCCACATTTACAGGCATGCTGGGCCGCAACCATGTGTTAAAGCATTACATGGAGTATAATTATAAACTTGCATGTGTTTGAATATACTTGATATTGACATATGTTCACTGGATACATAAAATGAACAGAAAAATACAAACACACACATTACTGCTTAGTCAGACAAAGGTCAGGAGGAGGGTCCCATTTGGGGGTGTTGTCTAGCCAATGAGAAGGCAGGATTTGAAGAAAGGCAGACTGCCTGTTACTGCGTACACAGATATGCAGAGAAGAGCAGGATATTGCTGCATATAAGTTTAGATGTATACAGAGGATTAGTGGTGGGTGGGTGGGAGTAGAACAGACAGCAGCAGATCAGCATAATATAAAGCACATGTAACAGATGTGGGATATAACCAACAACCCAGGAAAGTAAATAAAAAGGACATTAATATGGCGATCGGTTGGGTACAACTTACTTTTTGGGCTCAGTGTTCTCCGCAGCGGAGCTAGGAGGGGAAAGCGGAACTGGGTTCTCTTTATCTTGTGTCTTTTTCACAGTGGATTTAGCTTGGAAATTTTGGAACAACGTAGCCTGGCCCTAAATATACAAATAAAAATTATCAATTTAAGAACACAGTGACTGACACACAAATAATTCATGGGTTCTAGATTAAAGGTAAGATTCTCGCATTACTGTTTTTGTGCTCTGCAAAAATAAAAACAAATAAAATGTCCGCACACCAGTTTGTTGTATCTAAATTATATTTAAATAGGACTGGACACAATTTGGGCAAATTATTTTTGAATTTACTCAGTTGCTCATTGCACACTGTCATATTTCTGAGGATGTCCACATCCTTAGTCACTGACCTGCAGCAGACTTTTCATTTATTCCTCCATTAACTGCTGACAACTCACAATTTTGAATAGAATCTGAAGAAACAAGTTTAACATGAAAAAGCTGCACAACGGTGTGAGTTGATGCGATGATTTTGTGGGCGGAGCCAACATACATCTTCCACTTTAGGTAAATCGACAGACTTTAAACCCATTAACCAAGAGGTTATTCAGCAAAAACATCAAAATATTCCCCCAACCTACAGGTGAGATGTTTTCAAACAATCTACAATATTTATGTCCTGGACTGTGGAGCTGTGGAGATTAGCAATACACACAGCGCTATGTAAATTACCGTCTTCGATTTCGCCCGTGGGGCGAGGGGCTTTATGACCAGCGAATCCGACTTGCTGGCGGTCTGGTGCCCAGGAGCTGACGGCTTCTTCGTTAATTTAGTCATGTTATCGAGGATGCGAGTGGAGTTCCCGGCCAGAGCCGGACTCTTCTGACTGGCAGATACCTTGTAAAGAAATAACACACAAAATGTTTAAATATTGTGTAAGAATGGGTGGTCCAGAGTGTTAAAGAAATTCTCCAGAAATTAGCACGTTTGAAGATTAAAAATAACTACAAAATGGTTGAACGTTTCTTTTTTTAAATTGTTAAACCACTAAACACGAGTCTTCTTTGTATAACGAGCTACGTGCACAAATAAATGTAGAAAAACTATATAGATTTCAGATAGGGGCTTGATCATGGGTGAGGTACTTACACTAAACACCGAATTTAGAGCCAAAAATGGCAGATTACCTAGAGAACACTTTGCAACAAGGTCACACACATATTTTATGGGAACATCTAAATTTGTTTGTCTTTTTACAGTACGTTAAAGAATCCTTAAATATCATCACATGGACGTACATCACTAATGAAAGATATTCAACAACCGCGGTTCCCATCAACACCCAACTTGTCTAATGACGGCAAGAGAAGAGGATTTGTAAAGACCAGTGCCCAGGACAAGGAGCTGTGAACCACTGCAAGCAGAATGTTACCTGTATCTTCTAGTACAACCTACAATAGGCAGGCGATGCTGGCTCCTAATGAAATGATTGGCTGCTCTCTCACGGCTACTAGCTCAGCACATTAAACGGCTACGTTCTGTATGTGTAGATCCACTTTAAAGTATTTTATTTATGTTTTATCTTCCCGGCTAAGGAGAAGAATCTTTAGGAGAGGTGAGTGCTAGATACTCTCTATCGCAGGATGTACCCTGCAAACATTTAGAAATAGGACATGGGGAATTAGTTCTTTTGTTTTGAAGGATTTAAGTGGGCAAAAGAGTAAAGGGTGAATCCACTTTTTGAGTCTGTGTCAAACGTTATACAGCCCTGCAGTGTGGCATAGGGAGAGCGGCAGAACTCGTAGGGGGGCGGGGGGGGGGGGGGGGGGGGGGGGGGGGGGTGGGAGGGGGGACATAAGATCACTTGGGCCACTGCCAGAGTCCCACAGGGTCAGTTGGCGCAGGATAGATACACAGAGCCCATGACCTATACAGAAGGGACAGGATCACACATTACAGTAAATCACTTTGATGGAGAGGAGGCTGATAACCTTTCTAGTCCCACCAACATATTCCATAGAGGCCAAATCACAGAGCTCCGTCATCTCAGTAAATCCTCATTCAATATAAAAAGTGGGGAAATCAAAGCGAAAAAATTGACTAAAAAGTGGGTTTGAGATTTACTCGAGATTTGCTCCTGCAGGGTTTGGTCAGGAAGCCCCCACAGTCATGTTTAGGAGGACTGAGGAATCGTCTGCTTGGATACCGGCATGACATAAAATGTCCCTATTTTAATGCTGGAAGTTATGCGCAAATCATCATTTATTTATATAGCGCCACTAACTCTGCAGCGCTGTACAGAGAACTCACTGACATCAGTCCCTGCCCCATTGGAGCTTACAGTCTAAATTCCCTAACATACAGACAAAGACACACACAGGCTGGGGTCAATTTGATAGCAGCCAATTAACCTACCAGTATGTTTTTGGAGTGTGGGAGGAAACTGGAGCTTCCGGAGGAAACTCACGCAAACACGGGGAGAACATACAAACTCCTCACAGATAAGGCCATGGTCGGGAATTGAACTCATGACCCCAGTGCTGTGAAGCCGAAGTGCTAACCACTGAGCCACCGTGCTGCAAATAAAACTTTATTGTACTTTGTCTTTAATCTACTTTGATAAATGTCTCCCTACCAATAAATATTTGGTGCGTATTCTGTGTATTCTACCTTTGTGTATGGTTGATTGTTCTATTTTCTGCAATGCTACAGTCTAACAAATTTAATACACACTCTGCCTCCTTCATCTTAATAAAAAATAAATACGTCCCAAAGACTCCTCCAGAGAACGGGGCTGAAAGCGTAAGCAGTGTGCAGCTGCGATCTACTGACAAGATCAAGTCGTGACGTATTTGAAGGCTTCAAAATGAGATCTCTTTAAGTTGATAGCATGACTCATTCTTCCTGTCATCTTCTAGGCTAATAAAGCCAGATACAATATTTTCCCTGTACATAGTAGACCCACGCACCGTGCCCAGAATCCCCCAACCATAGAGTGAGAAGGGTACGAACACAGCGTTCATCCATCCCCTGTGATGTTACTACAGCCAGAGATCGCCCTCACGTCATGAAGCTTTCCAGATAGAGTGTGACCTGTCCTGTTGGGAGGGGCACTTAATAACTCCACCAAAAATATGGAATAGAAAGAAATAATCTAAAAATAATTATAAAAAATAAAAAAAAAAATACTGGGATCAATAATACACCAACATAATGAAGACAGACCATTCTGACAATGTTCACTACATTTAACACTGACCACTATATCATATATTAATAGCATCCAGCATCTTGTCAGCTTCCCACAACCTGTGTATAGGTTTAAATATTGAATAAAATAAAAATAAAAGCACCTTGAACGGGTTGACCCTGCCTTGGCTGCTGGGACACGATGGCTCCTTAGGAAAGAGAAGAGAACTGTAATCACTGAAATATAGGACAGGGGTAAATCGACGGATTGAGAGAATACAGGATTTACCCGGATTTTAAAGTAGGTTGTTCTGGCGAAGTGATACTTCTGTCGGTAGAATTATTGCTGCAAAGAGTAGAAATGAATAAAATGTATATAATTCGCACCAACAATTCAGCATTGTTATTTTTTTTCTAAAGCAAACGTGGTCAGAAACAATTGCAACATTCATGAGCTAGTTCTGTTCAAACTGGAATGAAAACTAAACTGCTCTCTCTGTTCCTTATAATTGTAGAACTAATATAAATAGCTGTAAAATACAGAATGATATATAGACATTGTATATATATTTTATATAACAAAATGCAGTTAATTATTTGAACTCCATCTTGTTCCAATTGTTATAAAACAGTTTGACTTCGATATAGGAAGTCAAACTATATGGACAAGTGATTGGAGAATACAGAAAATCCTTAACATGTGTAGAACGCACAGCCCTCATTACGCTGTAATCCTTTTACTGAGGCCTTATACAAGTCACATGGAGGTATGCATTGGACTTTATAATAAACAGTTTCTTCAGGCGTTCTATCAACACAATTCCTGGTTACTTTTGCAAGTCGCACCTCAGCACTTTTACAGGGGGACTCTGCTCCTTTATATATTCTATATAGTGTAACTAAATGGGTCAACTCCGATGCATCCTATTCTAATTGGCATTCACTGTTCTACTTTACAACACCCACTATTATTTTGGAGCTCTAAGGCTTTAGATTATCTACAATTTAAAAAAAACAAAACAAAAAAAAAAACAATAATCACAGTGTTGGTTTCTGGGACAGACCTGTCTTTGCTCTCAATTTGGGGGTTTCTAGGGCCTCCTCTTGTTCAGTTTCCTCCTCGCCCTCTTCTCCGTTCATATCCACCGTCCTGTTCATGCGATCCTGGTTTTGCTTGTGGTTGTCCCCACTCTGTGGCAGCCGGCTGTATCTAGAAACAGTGAATTTTTTTTTATTTTTTTTTTAAAGAAATAACTTTAAATTTAAGAAGAACACATTTGCCTCTTGTCACTGACCAAGTATTTTGATTTGGGTTACACGAAAGACCTTTAGGACTCCATTCTTTTGGTCTTTGTTAGTCTCCATATGAATACAAGATACAAATACTTATAAACTAAAGTGAAATACATGGGTTAAATTAGACATTTTACGCTGTTCAGTCGGGACACCAGGCGCACAGCGCTTGACAATGGTGACCATTGGACACACGGTTGCAGGACTAATTTGAGCAGATGTGTGTCGCTCTGTCCCTGCGGCTCCGAGACTCACCGCAGCCAAGGACTATGTGGTGGAGACGGGGGGGGGGGGGTACAGGGGAGATGTGAGGTGAGGACTACGTACAAGGAAGGCAGCAGGGCTAGGACGGCAGATAACAGTGTAACAGCGCGGATCACACAGATCACTGGGATCGGAGGATTTAAACAGATCGCACAGGGGAAGTGCAGGAGATCTTCATCACCACGAAATGCTGGCAGAGAAGTTTCACTTATAAAACAATTAAAATAAATTAGGTAACTGCTATTCTGGATGTTTGTCTATATGTTAAACTGAGTCCTATCTGTAATAGCTCTTTAAGGAGACAAGTATCAAATATATCTTTGCTTTTTTTTTTACTAGATATGTAAATTTGCCCATACGTAATACAGGGCTCAGATGGGTCAAACAGCGCGCAGTGGGAACAGCATGACGTCACTATCGTTACACACCTTCATCTTCACGAAGGCTTTTCACTAGGTCTCTGGGGCCCTAACACTACATTTTGTTCACTTCTACTGTAAATATTAAGGGATAAACATATAAAAAATATTTTGGTTACAGGACTACTTAGTCTGCATGCAGAGTGGCCATTCAGTACAGTTTCCATTAATTCCCTTCTCTTCCCCCATAAGCCGTTCTCCGGTGCAAGAATCCTCTTGTAATAGAACATATTGGGGGTGTGGACTAGAGGGATGTATGACATTATTGGGGGTGGGCTGTGAGTTTACAGCAGGTCCATCGGGGAAGGGGGGGGGGGGGGTTAATTTGGGCTGTTAACCATAGAATTGCTGGGGCAATCATTAGCCGATAACGTGTATGAATCCAGCCCTAATTATTTCTATGAGGCTCAGTTTTAAATTAGACCTGGCCAACTTTATCCTAACGGTGATTCAGCAATTTTCTTTTAGTTTATATATTCCCCCAGTGCTAGACATTTGAGGTTACGGTCCCTTAAAGATTTTCCAGCGTTTAAAAAAAATAGAATATACTTTTACTAGAATGAAGTCAATTCACCATATTCTTAATGACATGCAAGGACATTTATAACCAGAGATGATAGCGCAGACTTACCCACCTTACTTCATTATGTTGTATCCAGAAATTACAAAATAGAATGCAGTATGTTATTAAAGACATAACCTAAGCTGATCCTGAGGGATTCACACATTCACTTTATTATTATTCCAGGATCCGTTGTTGTAACATTAATCCCATCTGAGATTGTGCTGGCAGCCATGGTGGTCAAGGTGAATCGTCCCCTCCCCCAAATTGTACATCTGTTCCCAAAGACTGTAGTTATATTTTAAATTCAGACCTAGGCTATTGAAGACACATGTTAAATAAAAGGACAGATGAGTTGTAAACAGTAAGGACGTTATTTCTATGTAAAACTGCTTCAGAAAATGCATCGTGTGCTTTGAAGAGTTGGGCATATCGTTCATACGAGTCGGAGAAAGGAATTTTGTTACCATCAGACAATCATTGACAACAAACAAGAAAATACCAGCGCTCCCCGTGTATGGTTTGCAAGTAAAGCTGCCAAAAATAGAGGAGAGAGAGGAGATCCCTAATCCACTCTAGACAGATACAAAGTTATACAAAAATAAACTCCCCGGCGCTAGAATGAATGCGGAGACAAGAACCAAATAGGGATAAAGGTTATCAATGTTTATAAGCAACAATCTTGCAAAAGTAGAGCTATTAAATCATACTGATTACACATATTCCTTAGTATTCAAAAAGAATATGAAACACAAGACACAAAAAGTTGTTCTGCAGACATCAAAAATGTCAAAATACCCAAAAAGTCTTGTAAAAGAAAAGTAAATTCTGATGATGGTAATAAAAACATAAAATTCAAGTTAAAGAATGAAAAAATGTGGTTTGTGGACTTAAAAAAGTTTCGGTGAAGAATATCAGAGCCTTCTACATGCAGTATACCGATGACCCTATGCATCCGTTCTATAGACCAACAGGTCAATGAACAGTTCCAGGAATGTTACACCAAGAAGAAATTTGAACGGGTACCTTAGGTGTACGTTATGCCCGGCAAACCGGTCCAAAAAGCAGTACCGAACTTCCACTTCCGTCGCTGTAGATGGAGAAACGCCGGCCGGCTGTATTCTCCTTTATAAAGTCCTTCGGCCGCGGCCACTTCCGGACTGTATACGCATGCGTAGTATTCCATCATAGGTCTCTTAGATATGTATAGTGTATACACTCGATCTCTGGACTTCCAAGGATCTACCAATCTGTAAAGTCCATGTATATAGACCCAACGCGTTTCACCTACGCACATGGCAGGCTTCCTCAGGGAATGTAAATGGTCTATATGTAATCTGCAATGTTCTTATAGAGATAATGGAGGTAGGACCTGAAATCAAACTACCAATGAAATGAAATCCGAATGACTGACAGGTCCATAGTCCAATGGGATAAACCTGAATACAAAGTGTATATCTTTCCTCAAAATTGTATCGTCTTAACACTCAATAAAAATCCATAATCATTACACGGCATTCCAATCAAACAAACAAAAGTGAGGGACAAAGAATATTGTATAGTTGAAAATTGAACTTATAGACAAATAAATACAAAATACTACGGAGCATACCTTAGAATACAGAAACCTGTTCAAAAACCGTTCATCGTATTCCACAGATCATTGTCCTTATGCCTTCCACACTAGTTAGGTTAACTTATGTCCAATGCTATCAGTTCTGGTCAAGGAAAACCCCCAGGTCAAAATCAAGATTAAGACCACCTGGGGAGAGGGTATGCAGTTCATAGATCCATTTGGATTCCTCTCTCGATATTATCTTCACAAAATCCCCCCCCTTCACTTCTTCAGAACTCTTCTGATACCCATGAACTTTAACGTGATGGGATCATGCTCATGATACTTAGAATAGTGGTCCGATACACTATGAAAACCGAACTCCCTTCTGATGTTTCGCAAGTGCTCCTATATTCTTACAGGTAAACTTTGTACGGTGCGCCCCACGTACTGGAGGCCACACGGGCGCTCCAGAAGGTAAATTACGCCAGAGGACTACAATGCCAACACTGACACGAATCCTTTCATTAGGGATGACTTGTCAGTGTTTACAGGAGTACAGCTTGCTGCTAATCCCCAATCTCCTCAGCAGCTGCACATAATGTAAGTGACTTCACCATCTTGTTTGTGAATTTAAGTGTTCTTATTAAGAGGAGCTAAAACAATAGTTAATCTGATCAACCGTCCCTCTGTATTCTACAAAGGATTACATGAAAGATGTAGATTCACAATAAGGTGGAACCAGGATAAGAAACTAAAACCCCATCTTCATTAAAAACTACCTCTAGGATGCATTTATTCCTTGTAACAGAACACTATTGGCATTAGATAAGCAGTACATTTCATAAACATAGAATATATCTAGATAAAAAAAACAAACTTGTATATCAGCAACAAATAAACTTTTGGAGGTAAAGTGGGGGGGGCATTTAAAAATACAGAAATGGACAGAAAATACACCTATTTAATAAAAAGTGTTTTATTTGAGTTTCCTCCAACATGTAAAAAAACAAAAACAAAAGGAAAACCTAGTTCCTCTAGTATAGAATCTCCTATATCAAATAACCCATACATTTATTTAGGCATGCTAAATGTGTTCTGCTTTTTGTTCCGTAAGTTTCCTCCGCAGCCATGAATAGGGGACTGATGTAGTCGAATCCCTTGAATTCAGCCTGGTTACCCAATTCGTCGTCCTCATCAGGCGTTAGATGGACAAACAGGCTTGTGTACTCCTCATACAAGTTCTCCAATACAAACTCTCCACATACCTGGGGTTTAAATGGGGGAACATCTCGTCGTTGTTCCAGGAGGTTCCAGTCAATGCTGCTGAAGAACGCATGTCCCCGGATGCCAGAAAACCACAGGTTGGCCACGCCCTGGTCTAGAATGCAGCGAACATTCCAAGATCCAGGAAAGTGAACAGAACTTTCCTGTTACTAGTGATAAATTCAAAATTCTTGTCGTTCGATGTCTTATATTCTAGGAGCTGCTGAAAGCCTTATGGCCAAATATTGGAACAACCCTCAACCCCAGCCCTTTAAAAGTCTTATGTCATTTTTTCCAGAGAGGCTATGTGCCATATATTATCTCCATGATAGGGAACAAGAATATGGGTAAGTGTGAGTGCCATGGCTATCGAACCCCAAAATCAAGCACGTAATCCCTCTGATTAATAGGCCCTATCAAAGGCCTATTAATCATACTGTGCCCACACACACACTACATTAACATACTGTGCGGACACACACACTACACTAACATACTGAGCCCGCACACACAAACTCTACATTAAGATTCTGTACCCACACACATACACACACTACACTAACATACTGAGCCCGCACACACAAACTCTACATTAAGATTCTGTACCCACACACATACACACTCTACATTAGCAAATGAAGCAGTTATTCAATGTTGCACATCAGCAAACACTCCTTCAGATGTGATGCACTCCCAAAATTCCCGTTTTGTTTTTCTACTTGTAACAGATTAAAAATCTTTTCCATAAAACAGTACATTAACCACAGAAGAACATCATGTAGTCCGAGATCCACCTTAGTAACATGACCAAATGACATTTACACTGAGGCAGCAGTGCGATACATTACTAGTATAGGGCTGGACGACGCTAGAACACTTACCCAGCATTCAGCCTGCTGCGGAAGTCTTCCTCTTCTTCCTCCTCATCCTGTTGCTGGGCAGAGGCCAATTCCTCTGCCTTCTGCAGAGCCAGCTCACCGAGCCGCTGGGCCAGGATTAGTCTCTTGGAGCGCGAGGCGTACTTAATAGCCAAGTTCACCACGTTCTGAGTCATGAACTCGGCCAGTTCCATGCAACGAAATTCACGCTCTAGTTTGCAGGACAACTGCAGAAGAAAGAGAGTCTGTTTCACTGTACGTAGAACAAACTAGACCACAACATATCAGCCCGGAGGTCCCACAGACAACTAAATATAAAACACAAGGTGCAGTATTGGTTACTGAGGAGAATTACATTGACCCTCTTGCGGGTCAAATTCTATGAAGCTTGGAGGTGTCTGAAAAAAAAAATCTTAAAAATGTCCGGTTGAAACATTATTCAATATTATGACATATTCCATTGCAGAGTTTTTCCAGTTTAAATCCTAATAGTATTTTGGTGGGGGTCCCATAGCAGGAACGATCTGACGCAGGGTCTATAATTGAAAGCCCTCGCGCTGCACAATTCTCTCCAAATCTTCCATTCCTCCAATATATCTCTGCGCCCAGCCAGCTAACAAATTGTTAACGACGCTGGTATTTTGTTGAAGTGCAAAACTTCTGCCAAAGAAGTGACACTTTGTCTGTTCTACATATTCACCCACTAAGAATAATGATACTGACCGCAAACATCTTCATCAGCAGCTCCTGCTGTTCTTTCTGTGCTTCAGTCTTAATATTCTCATCACATTCGTACCCGTTCTTAGACAAATAATCAATGTGATTGGTGAAGATGTGAGACCTCCAGTATTGCTCCTGGGTGGGGAAGACAAGACAACATTTTAGACCAGTTACATTGTGTAAATGCCAATTGTGAAAAGGTCCACAAAATGTATTGTGAAATGGGTTAATTCAAAGTTATGTTTCAATGGAGAGAAATTTTAGATATCTGAGACAAGATAATAAGCTCGTACCCAGAGCACACAGGACTGAAGGAAGAATATGCATAAAACGGCACAACAATTAAACACTATACTGCTATAAGAGCATCAATCGACTAACATGGGGAATGACGCATGTATTGTTGCAGACAACTCAGAAACACAAAGATCCTTATTGAAAATACTGCAATGCTCACATGTATTGTCTTACTGGGATGTAGAGCTAGCAATCGTTCTTGATGCAAGCTGAACCATTTTACAAAGACAAAGGACAACCCAAATCACTTATCTAACCCCAAACCAGGATCTGTGTTTATTGTAGGTATGAATGACCACCACCTTTATATCTAGACTTACTTCCCATATACAAGATAATCTGGTCCTATAATATGAATCAGACCCCTCTCTTGCTCTGCGGTCTGGTTAGCAGACATACCAGCAGACACCAGAGCTATGCAGTGTTCCCCAATGTTCAGCACGTGGTCTCATAATATTAGTAATCATTTCATACCTCCATCTGTCCCTTCTCGGTTGTAATTTGACAGTAAGGAAGCTTGAAGGGCAAAATAGCCATCGCTGGACGGGGAAGCGTTGGGGGAATCCTGGATCCTTTGCAAGGAATACACCTTCAAGTACAAAAGAAAAAAAAAAGAGAACCTATATATAAAACAGAAATCTCGCAACATTTAAAAATTTAGTGTAGTCTGAAAGTGGCGCTTTAAGCCTTCGCTATAAAACATTTCTCTGCACTCAGACTGACCTACAGCTAAGACGTTGGCTTTTTCAGTCATTTAAGGTCCGTTGTTCTAATCAATCTCAATAGAAAACACTTGAAATAAAATGGATACTTATGAGACCTCTGAAATACTAAAACCAAAAAGTTGGGAGACAGCAGGTGGAGAGATACTCTGCAGCGTTCCAGAGCATGGGAATCCGGTTCTGGTATTTGGGCCAGATTAGAACTCTGAACTTGAAGTTGTATTAAGGAGGAGATAAAAAAATAAAAGTTCAAAGATTGCTTATGGAAGTCACATTTGTTATTTACGGTTCTATTCTGTAAAATGTGGGAACATGTTTGTTAATCTTTAAATGCAACTATCCCCTTATGAGACTTAAGTGGGAGGGAGTCACTTATAAAACACACTGTTGGTTAAAACGCTGGAACAATGTACTTATGATGGAAAAACCTTTTTAACGAATGTATAGTCAATGTGTACAATGGTTTTTGTTTGTATTTACTATACTGTACGTGTGCAATCCTGTGTACTGGCATATTTTGTACATCTATATATGAAACATGAAAATAAAGATACAACAAAAATAAAAAATCATGTGACCTTTTCCTTCACTTTATGATGGTTTTAAGACTCTGATGGTGAAAGTGAATATTGCAGAGAGCAAGTTTCATAAGAATTGAGTGATTCTTTGAATGCATTTTCCCATCTTCAGTTTTATTTGGGTTATACTCTGTTAGACAGCGACCTGATGAGTCATTATAGCCAGTGAGCGATACAATGCCCTCTGTGTTACAGATACTTTAAAAACATAGGACAAAGCTGGAGTTATAACAAAAAAAAAAAAAAAAAAGAACACTATAGAATGAAACAGATCGATATCACTCGTCTTTCATTTAATAGATTATATCTGTGAGGACTGTGTCATAAGAGGGATAACAGATGGAGCAGTATGTGTCAATGTTGCAGCACCACACAAATACAGATAAATGCAAATATACAGAGAATGAAGTCTACGATCACAGATCGAGACAAAGAAGGTGAAAATAACCCCCCAGATTACTCACCGCAGCTGCTGTGGGTTCTCGTGGACGCCCACCACCCAGTAGTGATCAGACTTCCCCTTGCAGTGTTCCCTGGTGTTACACACAGGTGTCCAGGTATCTCCTAGGGATCTGTTCAGCAGCCGTACCACGCCCTCCGAATCTACGTAACATGGGCTACCTGATGAGAGAAACACAGTCATTACCACTGACACCAACATGAAGAGGAAGAACACACAGACGGCAAGAAATTAGCAAATTTATCCAAAATATACATCTGTCTGTAGATGGACGTTAGACCGCAGTCCGTGCCGAAGTCAATATTATATACAGTATTCCCTCCCGCCAGCTTAAAATACAGACTTATCCTGACGTTAGGGCGAGGGTGGCATTATAGAAGCAACCATGGAATTCATATACTGGAAAGCAGCTTTCTGCAGAGAATATTCCTGATAGTAACTGATGACTGTGGTATAAAGAGAGGAAGCAGCATTTCATTTACAAAAAGGTTCAAGATGTTGTGGTTTGTCCAATGCATTAATCTCATGAACTTATAGCTTGCTGTCAAACAACATGTTTCTTAAGGGAAACCATATGAAGTGGACTTTTAAAGTAGGTGAACATGTATTGCCACAAACATCTGAAAACTAGGACGTCTGGGTTCCCGCAATGAGCTGCTCTATGCAGGAAAATATTGTGCAATAAAACCATTATGCAGAGTCATTTAAAAGGCCGGTGATGACCCTCTCCCATAGATTTCTTCCATCGTTTTGCTGTCCTGTCACTTGCATGGAATTAACTCTGGAGTCAGCCATATTGCTTTCTACACAAGTACCCCCAAAATTCACTCTACTGTCTAGTTTGGAGTAATTATGGCGGGGGATGGAGAGTGACAGACAAAGTTTTAAAACAGTTTTTTGTACAAAAGTGATACTGTAATGAAGCAGACATGCAGGACTGGTCAGCAAAACAATTGGTTTTAAACTTTGTTTGTCTCCTGAGGGTTGAATATCAAGAAAGGAGCAGCTGACCTCGAGGCCATAACTCACATATATCATGCCAGCTATCCGTCAGATCTAAAGCAGACGTAGGAGAAGATAACAGCAGCAAACAAGAAGCTTATTAGCCAAACAAAGAAAAATAAAAAAAAATAAAAAAAGAACCAAGGTAAAACAGCTTGAAAAGCACGGGGACTGTGACTTCGAAAGACGGCAAGACAGTTTTGACTCTGGGATATGACCCGCCAAGACCAAAACAGTGAGGGAAGTAAGAGTGTGAAGTTCAACGTTAACCAGTCAAAAATACAGAAGCAGCAGCAGATTCGGTGGTGGGAAGGTTTCATTGCAGAGAATGGCGCGCTGCAGATCCCTGCTAAGGAACTGCACAAAAGGTACGATCTCTAACCCTACAATCATCAGCCCCAGAACTTGCCAAGCACTCTGGTATTGGCACAAAGCACCGAGAGTGCCAACACCCAAAGCCTGCAAACATTGGAGCTGCTCCTCGGGAAGGTCTGTATCAGATTCCAGAGTAAGAAACATCATTTATGCGCAGGAATCAGGGAATACTTCCGTTGGCTAATCAACCACACAAAGAACAGCATAGTGGATTAGTTCAGGCGTAGGCTGGCCTCATTCACCTTTTGGCATGGAGTTTTGATTGGATTCGTGAAGTGGATCACAGTGATCCTCTGTGGCCGGACTAAGACCATAACCAACTCTCCATTACCCTCGTATACACGTTTGGTGCTATGGACAGGTGGTTTGACTGCAAGAGGTTCTGCCCATTTTGAATGGATATCCCCCAAAAAAGAGAAAGGCTGAGAAAGAAGTCTAAAGAGAAAGGTAAATCCATTGTGCTGATTATCTGTCTATAAAGGGCCCATCCACCATGACACATTAAATTACTGCCGGATCTGGTATGGGGAGGTTATCGATCCCCTGTATGATCGGAATCTCCACCAGAATAGTGCACATCCATTTACAGGGCCTGGGAAAGCAGACACAGACAGATAAGAGATTGGACTCTTGCTTCTCAAGGCCGGGTACAGATGATGGGTGCACAATGGAAAAGGGTCAATAGGTGCCAAAAAATTAAAACAACAAAACAAAGAAATGTGAAAAAAAAAAAAAAAACTTTAAAAATAATTTTGAGAAAAATAAATAAAAATCAGAATGCTGGACCTAGGCCGCCCTCCTAAAGAAACAAACCTAGACTGGATAGTTAGTATAAGGCTTCCTTACAATACATGGGAAAATACTGAATGCAGCATTTAAACAGAATCTGGATATATACAGAGATATTTGTAATTCTCTCTTACATGGGTAGAGCACACAAATGATCGTACTTCCATACAATACTGACATTTCACAACACAAGCATTAAAACAAAGAGATGGCTCATTAATATTAACATCCTGCCTCTAGACATTTAATGTAAGACACAACGTTTCCCATGGTTGTCTTTAATTGCAAATACTGCAGAATTGTGGTTAATGTTTTCATGGAAAACAGCCATTTTGCAAATTTATTGCAAGCGGTTATTTAATTATAGACAGTAATTACTCATAACAAAACTACAAGACAAAACATGATGGATCCAATGCTCTGTGGAATTGTATGCCATCTTGTGGCCATCAGCGGAACTGTTCTTACTTAATGTACTGGTAGCTTCCTCTTCATCTAAGCATATAAACATCTGAGACCATTTCATCAAAAGGTTATTACACAGCTATAATGATGGGATTGTGGACGCACTTCCTACCCATTCCTGCCTGTTGCCTCGTTGATTGTCAGTCACTAAGGTACCATTTGCCAACCACTACCCAGTATCCAGGCTAGGCAATACTGAAAACATTACTTGCCCAAATAATTTGGTAACAATCTGTTCGTTTAGCTGTCAGTCTTCTTTTAAGCAGCAAATACACAAATGTGCACCATGGAGCCAGAAACTTTCCCTGTTCCCACAGAAAACCTGTGGACAAAACGGGTCTCCTCTTACCTTCTGCACTGAAGCCGAGCCAGGAGAGGTAACTTTTCTTAGACAAGGGAAGAGGGTTTCCATGCAAGATCTGCTTCCTTTTTTTACCAAGCTCAAGTAGTTGTACTCCAAGGCATTGTTCACCATCAAAGCCCGTCCCTGCAGAAGAGAGAAGGTAGTGAATTAAGTGAGGGACATTTATGAAAACAGGCGCAAAGATAGTAGCGTTGCTCATTGCAACAAGATTGTTTATTTCTTTAATTTTTTTTAACGTAATTATAAATTAAAAGCAATTATCTGGATGGCAACACCCTCTTCGTTTGCACCAGTTCCATCCAGAGTATTTAGTAACACTCAATATACATAAAGGCTATTTTAGGACTTTTTCTATCTTGTAGCAACAATCTGAAATAGATGTACAAGTTCTAATTACATCTGTATGTTTAAAATAAAATCTCCATCTAGCTATGTTGTCATCCACACTTCAAAACCTACCTTGTGATATCTAGTTATCACCGATGTGGTATACTCCTATTTTTTGTTAAAGAAGCCGTCTACCCAAAATGTAAAAATTTGTATAGAATGTAGTTAATTGTGTTAAAGGAAAATCTGGAAGTTTAAATGCTGTGAATGGAATCAGCAACAGAACGTTATCTGAACAAGGAATTCCACCCAGTATTACAGTTTGGACTACATTTTTATTTAATTTTGGGAACTACAAGCTAAAAGCTTTTCAAAGCTAGTTAAAAGTGTCTCACAAAGGGTGTAACAACAAGAAATCAGAAGGGTCTAGCAGGAGGCGTGGAAGGATGCTTATGCTATATTAGCGAGAGGTGTCTGCTCTCCCCCTACCACATTAGCGGGTCTGCAAGAGAGTGGACTGAATCTGGGCATGGAGGGCAACCAGATTAGCTGTACTAGTTCCCTCCTTGGCATCCTGGGTGAAAATCTGAATATGTCAGCTGACTGGTCTAAGGTTTGGGCTTTCTCAGGTTCTGAAACCACAGTGGGGGTGTTGCACTCTGAGGGTGTGATCGACAGCTTCGGTGTAGCATAACAAAGATGGAAGGTTTTGGATCCTTTACCATAAGACATGACACCCCAAAGTGCTCAGGAGGTAAAATCTGAAGTTAAACATCAGCACCGTTAAAGAATGAGGGTAAAAGCAAAAAAAAAAACGATTAAATCATAAAAATTAAATAAAAGCTAAATGGTACAGTGCCTGTTACCCCCACCACCAATGAAGGGCACTGAAAAAGCTAAACTAATTAAACATATCCAGGCTAGTACACAGTATGAAACTGTTACATTGCTATAAAGGTGTTTTCTATTCCACAGAACATGGGCAAACTACTGTTTATTTGTTTCTCCATCATCTAAGCAGCAGAAACAGATGACGGACCCACCTCGGTGATAGACAACGAGAAGCTGCTCTCCGTGAGCCGTCATGCAAACAACGGGCCCCAGAAGACTGAAGATCTCCTTCTGAACGCCACCGACGGAGAAGAAGCGAAGCAACAAGGCGTTGGTAGCACAGGCCACCCAGCCCTGGCCCAGGCACACAGCCTGGATGTCCTCTCCTTGGGGCATATCCACCATCCAATCCTTACTGGTATCCCAGGAGCTGAAGTGCAGGCACTGGAGTTTGCTGAACGGAGAAGGAAAGAGGCTGAATGCAAAACCTGCAATAATATAACAGGCCGAGTGCAAAAACCGTTTCTGTGTATCTGAATCTATATAAAAAACTTCACACAACAATGGTAACAAAAGGTCTTCTAACCAAGATGATCGTTAGATAGGCTCCAATGCAATCACGTTGGACATGCGGTGTCACCAGACGTTTCCGAACGCCAGTGGGAGCTGCAGCCAATTATCCATGGACGACCATTGGTTATCGGAAACCACTCTGAGCTCATCATACATTACAAATACTCACCTTGCCAGCTCATCCGTGCTCACACAAGCCAGCAGCACAGCTTCCAGGGAAAGATCGGCTACAGTGTAGTTCAAGGTGTTGGTCAGGTGGATGGCGTGGTGTACGGAAGTGTCATGGAATTCCACGTCTATGGCATTGTCCTGCTCGTCGGTGTAACAGCGGATGACTCCAATGGAATTCCACATCTAGGAAGTATAATTACAATAAGTGTCTGAAGCAGATTACTCACACTGTGCTCATTCGCTGCCTTATCACCAGAGCTCACCATGAATCGATGCATAAGATGCGAGGGGGTAGAACCAGGCTGGAAAGGCTTTTGTGGAGGGGTTGGCATGGGACCATTATAAGACGGCTTGGAAGGAACATAAGGAATCGCTGGTGCAGTGACTGACTGGTCATCGCCATCCCCTTCCGGCTTCTCAACATTGGCGGCTTTCAAGGATGAAACATTTTCAACAACAAGAATTAGTCAGAAATACAAATCATGTCTCAACATACAAGCATCACCTGTAACAATGGCTGCAGAGTTTAGGATACAAAGTTCTAAATAAAACCACAACTCACTTCCCTCCCTCGATGCTGGACATATACATCTTACTCTCTTGGAATCAATCTGCTGTTACATATAATTCCACAATAATTTACTTCCCCTTTAGCAAGAAAGCACTGCAGAATAAGACCATCTTTACATACAAGCTTCCTTGTGTCTTTTTCTTCCAGCCTTTCTATGTTTAATAGATTTCTCATAGGCTTTTATAGTTGCCAACTGCCCATATGTCTATCCAATGTCTTTCTATCCCATGGACAATGCTTGAACGTTGCTTTCAGTATGAAGTATTTAGGACTTGTAGTTTCACAACAGCTTGAGAACTACAAGTCACCCACTTCTGTTGTAAAATATTGTGTAGTCTTATTTTAGAAGGGGCATCCGGCAAGAGTCAGAATACCAAATATCAACATATCAGTCCAATAATGCACCATTTACTTTACATTTACTATTCATTTTTTATTTTATTTTTTTAAAAAGACAATATTTGATGGGTGGAGAGCAGGAACAGTAGAATAAGCAAAAATACATTACATGCAGCAGAACTTGTGCCATATAAGTTAGTATAAAACAAAATACACAAAAAGGAAGAGAAGGTCAATATGGTTCTACAAGAAAGTGACAGTTATAAGGAAAAATAGAACTTCTCTGAAAAAAGATAGAAATCAAGTCTCAGATACTGTTCTGAGACAATGCATACATAATATAACAAGCTGGCTGCATTATTTCCTCCATCGGTGTAAATTTATTTAACTCTAAGGGGTAAATGTATCAAGCTAAGAGTTTTCCAGCGGGTTTGAAAAGTGGAGATGTTGCCTATAGCAACCAATCAGATTCTAGCTGTCATCTAATACTTCTCTTCCCCCAGTGTCAGTACATGTCCTCGTGTTTTAATACTTCTCTTCCTTTGAAGAATGCCGACAATACAATGGGCGTACCAGACGCACAGACTGACCATACACAGGAAAATATAGCCAAACTTGAAAGATCCTGACATTAACTAGGTGGAATGATGACCTAAATCACTGTCAGAACATTGTCTGACTGGATCTACTCCAAACAAAAGCTGATGGAGGAGTTGAAACTACTTAACAGAAAGGGTTCTATACACAATGACTCTTTTATATCAACTTTTAACTGTCCATACCAAAACTTTTATGGAAACTTGTTCAACTTAAAGCCCCACACACAGAACAAGGTCACCACTTGTAGCTGGAACGAAAAAAAGGTTTTATCTCCAGTGGGAAAATGGGTTCCTCATCCAATGGCCAATAAAACTGTGGAATACACTGCCACAAGATCTGGTATAAAGTCAATAAACACTGGACATTGTCCTAACAAAACAGAATATACAAGTTGACCGACAGCACAGTATAGTATGTGTCAGTCCAGGAGACGGTCTTATTGGCAGAATGGGGTCAGGAAGGGTTTTGTTCCATCTTGAGGCAAACTGAACTATGATTTAGGGGGTTTTCAGAAAAGTTTGAACTTGTTGGCCATGTTTTGTTTTTTTTCTAACCTAAATAATCATGTTGCTGCATTAACACAATATATCCAACAATCATCCAAAGTGAAAATTGGCGATACCTAGAGAGTTGTCATCGTCGTCCAATATCGTTCTGTTCCTTACGCGGTTTGATATAGGCGTGAAAGTGTCATCATCATCTTCATTACCGACAGATGCCTGATGATCGATCATATCCCCATTCAAGAAGTCTTCATCTTCATCATCGTCACCGTCAAAGAGCGCATCGTAATCCTTGGTGGTAGCGCTTGTAGTCTAGAAGGAACATAGAGGGAGGCTGAAATTCTAAATAGTTTCTTTTTTTATTATTTAAATATACATTCAATACAAAAACATTCCACATGAACTTAAGCAGGAAAACACAAGTGATACCTCCAAAGTTAAATGAAGTAATAACACCATTCTCGGATGGAACAAATCAATATTGTACATGGGTAGATGTATGATACCCACCGAGAGCAGATACGCGTCAACAGATTCAAGGATTCAGTTTCAGAAAATCTGTAATAATGTATCTCTCCAAGCTTTTATTTTACAAATAATGTCGTTCAGGAATATGCTAACCAATGTGTATATTTCAAACAAATAACTTTTTCTTTTTTATTTTAAATAAAGATTAATAAAAAGGAACCTAGACCTTCTAAATGTCAACAGTTATAACTATACAGGGTAATCTAGAGCTCTGGGAGCCTTTAAATGAGCAAACTTCAACAGCAAGAAACTTGTAAAATGTAATCAGCAATAGTGTTCTGATTACTAAGACGGGGCATTGCTTAAACAGATTATAATTGTGCCCGGGATTAGAAGATACTAGAGACTTACAGTACTGAAACATCTGTCAATGAAATAAATCTGACACAAGAATCAAGCTTTACCTTGGCACTGGCTGGCTTGTCGTTTCCTTGGCAGACATTCTCGAGAAGCCCCAGGTTGCCCTCGTTATCGGTGTAGGCCACTTGAGACAATTTTGGGTGCCATGAGACCCCGCAGATGGTGAACCCTTTGTCGTGCTTAACTCTGCACAAAGAAAAAAGAAAGTTGGATGATGCGTTTGACAGAATCAGCACTGTGGTCAGCACTGCGGCCTCACAACGGTCCAATTCCTTATAATTATCTGGGTTCTACTGCACTATGTAAAATTACCTTTCGACGCAAGTTTTACTGCCTACGTTCCAGATCACAATGCAGCCATCAATGCTTCCAGCAACGACGTACTGACCACAGGGAGACCAGGTCACCACATTCAGAGGCTGAGACATACAGAAGACAAAGATAGGTCAAGACAGATAGCGCAGGAACCAAATAAAGCACAGGAGGCTGGCACTACAAACTCACAACTTCTGAATAGACGAAGGTGGCTCAAAAACGTGACCTTAAAGCTGCACTGCCACCTAGTGGTGAAGAGTTGTGCTCAAAACTTCAACATGACTAAAAACACCAAGGGTGCAAGTGAGAGGACCTAGGAGAAGCTGCAACGTCCGAGACTTCTCATTGGTCGTCCCAATCACAACCCCCTCCAATAACGTGTCACAGGCCCAGGGCTGCGATACTAACCACCATACTGCTCTGTTCCCTCTCTAGGGGGTAGTGCAGAAGAGTAAGTCACCTAAATACAGGACTTGTATAATGTAAATGCCCAAACGGTGCTACTATACACTAATAGAGAGACCTTTCCTCTAACATCCTGCCTGCGTTTTTTGTCTGTCTTTGCACAGGTAAGATAACGAGGCCGATACTGACCGCCAATCACAGAGCATGTTACAGGAGTGAGGGAAGATCATGGAAAATGTATGATACATAGAGGACATAAGAGGAAGTCACCAGAAAATCAAAACATAAACTGCTACATTGTTGCAGTGCCTACTCCTCTACTGATAGAAACCATCAGAATGCGGCTGTTCTGCATTTTCTCTCCATGAATATCTCTGATGCAGGGCTCATGGGAACTTCCGTTTTCCTGCACTGGTCTCTTCCAGCATTGTTTAACTTAAAAACGCAACATTCACATATTTCAACTGTAAATGTTTCATGTTATTCTCTAGCTTTCTAAAAATGAATAAAAATTTTGTTTGCTGCCTGTACCTGTCAACTGAACCAAAAGGATCCTTGAATATTTTGGAAAAGTGCAAAAAAAAAATAAAAAAAATAGCATAGACAGAAAGATTCAACAAGTAACAAAAACATTTTTAAAACGTCCTGTCTGTCTGGGACCCCGAGATAAACATGGTGTACAATATAGTGTAAATTTTAACAAATAAGAGCTACATGGAGGCTTTTTTTTGTAAACAAAACGCACCTTTTTTTGTTAACCAGTTTTGCATAATATCTGCAATTTCATGTTCAGCTACTATAGCGATTTACGGACACAGAATTAATTGAGGTGAAAGACGCCCATGTGACCAGACACGTTGATTTCACATCGATTTAAGTTATGCTGTAAATGTGAATAGGTCGCGGATAATACCACACACGTTCCAGGAAAATAAATTTGGAATGTGATAGAGTTTGTTGAACAGATTTCATTGCAAATATAAAGCTTAAAACCCGCTTATAGCTGTATTTTTAACTTTCTATACTGCTCAGATGCCTAATAGGACCTTAGGCAGAGATAATGATGATCCACCAGACCCTCACTTAGGAAATCTCTGGTAAAATGACCCAAATAAAGGCTTTCAGTTTAACGATGTGTGAAATGACAGTCAAAATGCCAACTATCAGAAGATGGGAAGAGCTTATTACTATAATTAATCTCTTGACATCAAAGACTGACGTTCTGACAGGTTAAGGGGAAAAAAAAAAAAAAAGGAAGCGACATGTGACCTTCAAGCCTTATGTAGGCATAATTATACAGTGTGGAGTGACGCAGACAAGACTGAAGAACTAAATATTAGGGGCTTATATGAACGTAAGTAAAATAACACAAATGTAAACAATGTATTGCACAGGAGGAAACTCGAGTGTTTTAGATCAGCAGAACATTAATACAAATGGGGAACACTATTACCCTGTCACATGATTCTGTCATTAAAGCTCTTTAGAAAACAGCAACTTTCTGGTCAGAAAATCGCACCACTCCAAAACAATCTTGTCCTTACACTCAAAGTAATATAAAACGCATGCATTTGCACTACATTATATTTTACTTGTATATTATAGTGTTTCTATAAAGTCTCAGTTCCCCACACAGAAACTAAAATGGTAAAACAGACCAATCAAAGCAAAAAAACCTATACACTGTTCCGTCAATTAGAAATAAAAGTCTAGTTCCACAAGAATGTAAAAAGCACAGTTCAGTATAATAGTCTTACTACGCCTTTATCATAAACCACAAGTAACACTAACCAAAATGGTATTATGGACAAAAATCTAAAATAGCAAAGCACAGCATGTCAGTTAATAAAACATTCTCCTCTGTCCCAGACTGATACAAGATAGCAACTTACAGCAAAGGAATTAAACAGAAGTAGAACATGTTTAGTTAAGAGCATTGAAGCCACTACATAAAGACAAACTAAATCAGTAATGGACATGATCAGCAGTATATACATTCCTACTAGTCACCTGCTTTACTAACTATTAAACCCAAACACTAATGTTCATAGCAGCAGTTACAGGTTATTGTCTAGTTATAGAGACACAACAGAAGTTCCTGTATTCACTGTAGATTATTTTTATAGCTACAACATTGAAAACAAGCTGCATCCTGCAGGGGGCGACACTCACCTGTGTTATAAAATCATCTGATAGAGTAAAATTCATCTTCCAAGTTCCTCTCTCATAAAACTGAACCGTTTTATCAACTGGAACAGCAAGTAACTGCGGGGGAAACAAACGAAGCAAAACGTGTTAACGATACAATATGTGCATTTATTATGGATTCCCATCACTCATGTCTCAGGGTAGAAAGGATCACATAACTATATAGATGTACAATATTACACAGGTGGTAAATGTCGGTTGACGATTATAAAATAGCCAATTTATAACAAACAACTGCTTCCATTTATCCACCAGAAACATGTGTATGTTTTACAGCAATACACGTTTATAGAACTGCCCAATTAGGATGTGCGCTAATAATTATCCAACTCAACCCTCACGCCATCCGCGACCAGCTCACCTTTCCACTCTTCGGCTGCCACACCAGGCGGCAAATCGACTTGGCATTAATCACATCATTACATTTTGGTAGTAGCGCCAGGTTTACTTCACAAGCCTAAAAAGGAAGAAAAAAAAAAAAATGAAAATGAAAATAAAAGAAAGAAAAACAAAAGCAGAAGCCAAATCATCACTTCCATTCATTGTATCTGAAAGCGCTTTGTACTGACCTGATCAACAATATTCCAAATTCGCACTGATCCATCGCAGCTTGCGGAAGCCTTGAGAACAGAACACAAGGGTATGTAGAAGTTGGATTTTATCAAGTAAACTGGTACATAATGTAAAACCCAAAACACATTACATCATGTACCTAGCAAGAAAAAATTATAAAAGACTAACTTTTATAACAGGCTTAGACAACCCGAGACCCTTCAGTTGTTGCAGTACTAGTACCAGCCTCTGGGTGGCAGCACATGACGGATCAGTAGATCCACAAGAGCTTACAATCCACAAGTAGCCTCTCCCTGCTTTATACTTTACAACCAGGACATATATATTTTTTTTCATCTATAAAAAACACAATTTTTCTCTCCTGAACCCATACAGTTATTACTTATTTTTATAAGTACCAGGTGGACTACTTTGGATCTACTAAATGTAAACAACATACGTAAAAGGAGATGCACTGAATATCCAAACAGAACTTGTGATTGTTTCATTTTATTTTTAACTTTGCCTCTAGTAAACTATATAACATTTTCCTTTTGGATCTTGTTTGATCAATAAATTAATTCATTTTACTTCAATACATTTATAACATTATTGGGATCTGTACTGTAGTTACATTCCTATGTAGTGATCATATAAATATATATATATATTGTTTTTTAAATTTTCTTGCGCTATCCTCCGAGCTGCGCAATTCATTGTTGACCATGTGTACAGCATAGACAGTAAGGCATAACTATCAGCGGATCTGTATCCTGCGCTATGTATCAATCAGAATAAACTTGAGAAAACGCTCATCCGGACAGGCGACAAGAACTAAACTAGTCAAGAGATTTTTAATCTTCAGTGTCTAATCACTTACCAGTGATCACCTATTTTTTTCCCCAGACGATTGTGTCCTTACAGTGATCTACACAGGTAATTTTGAATCACTATGTAGCGCAACAATTATCTTCAAACGAGCAACGCTGCTACTGAATTACAGAGTGTGTCCTTCAAGAGATTAATCATTTCAACTGACTATAATGGTATGTATTTTTAGCCAAATCTAGGTGGGAAATGCTAATTTGACCCTTGTAATAGGATTTTCAAACAGATTCATCTCAGACGATTCATCGCAGGGGATAAAAATTGAACGTATTGATCAGGCCTCACACTGTTTCGGGATGCGATAGCTTTTGCACAATAGACTATGTAGCATTGTATAAGATTGTTATCCTTTATATAATAGTGCCACAAAGGGTTCACAGCGCCGTACATAAAGCACGGACAAAACAAACACCTTACAGGGCGGCACAAAAAACAAACTGCAATTAAATCAAACTTCGGTGAGAACAGCGGAAAGAGCGAGTTCACCAACATTTAGAAGTTAGGAAAGGGAAGGATAGGTGGGGAGTGAGATAAAGTTATGCTACCCCGCTAAGTGACTACAGATAATAGAGTAACAATTTCAATATAAAAAAAGTCTTTTACGTTACTATACCTGTAGAAGGGAGTTTTAACTTCATTATTTAAGACCTATGGTATGAAGTCTATGTGACAAAACTGCCCTCTGACCCGTACAGAAATTTACTTCTACAAAGGATATAACTTAATAAACCGCACCAAGTACGTGTCCTTAGGGTCAAAGGAGACGCTTAGAACAGGAGCATCGTGTCCACGCAGCGTTTTCTGCACGCTGCTATCGTCCACCTGTACAACTTTCACCAGAAAATCACTACAATAAAAAAGACAAAAGAACACAATTACTCATATTGATAATTAGTCAAAGCAGATGTCTATACACAACTAGAACATGGCTGGGGACCGGGGACGAGTGCTTTAGTTAAGGAGATAAGGAGGTAATGACCTTATATAATGGTTTTAGCAGTAGTATAATGGGTATGTGTTACTGAATAAGAGTCCTGGCACATCCTCTTTATACACTAACTTTCTACTGCTAATATTTAGCCACCCACCCCTACAAACTGGGTTATTTACATTGTTAAGTTAAAATGCACCAGTCAATTTTTAGTCCATGAAAGTAACGATAGAGATTTAGTAACTTCCAGCTGAAGAGTTTCGGCATTACCCAAACAATATAACGACATGGCATGGATATCAGAAATACCGAATGCACTGGGTACTACTTGATTGGTTGGATCTCTGGGAGTTTCCAAATGTTTCAACAATTGCAACAAATTTTCAAAACCTTCCCTGTTATAAGCACTACGAAAAGTGATTACTTCCTACTAGATCTTGTAATACGAAAAGCTATTACAATCCAGACCATGTAAGCCTACTGGACGTGTACCAACTTGCCTCATTCAACTAGAATGGAGTCAAATCAATTGTGTTTCATACAACCAAATTATCTGCAGAATATTCTCAAAGCAGAACAATGGCCTCAGTTGAGATATTTGATTTAAATCAGACAAAACTTCAAAAACCACCAACACATGTGTAACCCATAGACACTTGCCCAGAACCAGCTGCGATTTTGGTGCCATCACAGTTAAAGACCACATGATTGGCATTGGCGGTGAAACGCGTTAGGATTCCGTCCGGGTCGCCGCCTGGAAACGTGTGCATCTGAATTGCATTGTTGGATGATGCAGTGACTAGTTTGCCATTCTGTGTCAAAACAAGAACGTACATATTCAATAAAACAGCTTTTGTAAACGTTTTCATTTAGACAAGACTCAACCCCCCCCCCCCCAAAAAAAAAAAACACAAAAATACAATAGATATATCTTTATAGGACCTTGTCCCAAACCGCTGACAATATAAACGACTTATGGCAATCAGCAATACAACAGGAGCGTGGATGCCTTAATCAGCAAATCATTATTACCTTTAAAGCAAAAGAATACGCCTTTTCTCCAACACTGATAGACTTGGGGTCATCGTCGTCTAAACTTTCCCAGATCCGAATGTCCCCATCACTCCCGCAGGTCACTATACAGCTGGGGAACACAAAAGCTATCTGCTGTAGGCATGTTGCTATTGAACATAAGTAAATTACTGACAAGGTCACAATGAGATGTGTGCACAGAAAACCACTTTTATTATACCCCATTCATACTGCACCAACAATACGGGTTTTTGCCAGGGCAAGCCCAGACAACTCTGCCCCCTCTGCATCCCGCTATGGCCAGGAAGAGGGGGAAAACTTAAAAAAATAAAATAAAAATAAAAAAAAATTACCAATCCGGCGGCGCCCGGGACCCAGCATCCTCTCCTGCCGCTTGTCACTGAATGTCGGACGTGATGACGTCACGCCCAATATTTAGTGAGAAGCGAGGAGGATGCTGGGTCCCGGGCACCGCCGGATTGGTACGTTTTTTTTCCTCTTCTTGTCCATGGCACCTCTGTGACAGCGCCGCGGCGCACACAGTTTGGGAACCTAGGATATAGTCACTTATCTTTTGAAAACACAGGCTGTAAAAATTTAAATGGACATTGGTTTACAATTGCTCAAATACAGTCCACAATTTAGAATTTTCAAAAAATATACAGAATTAAACATTTAATGGTAGGAGATAAATTATAAATTGTTACTTATGACGGACAATAGTGCAGGACTTGTGTAAGAAAATTTTAATGGATAAAAATAAAATAAAAAAATTCAGCCACATCCTAATACTCAAATTTGCTGTAAACTCAATTAGGGAACTTCCTGGGCATGTCTTAATGTAAAGAAGGTATTAGCTTGTGCCCCCAACTTCCTCGGCTCCTCTTGAACTAGACCTTGCTGTGATTTAAATAGTAGATTTAATTTTCCCATCACTGAGTGTTAACAGGCCCGGGCTAGTTTTATAATCTATTCCTCTCTATCCCCAGCCTTGATTGCTGGCAATTCCTGTTTTGTTGCACTATAACTGAACACACAGGCAGCAACATCGCTTCATGTGGCCCCCAAACCTGCACAGGTGGTCATGTGATCTGGGCGGGAACGACACGTGGGTAGCCAAGATCGTCCCACCTCCCCCTCCCTGGATCTCTCATTTACAGCAGGCGGCGACATCCAGTCTCTGTGGACCGTACAATGATCACATGATCCACAGACAGCGGGCGGCAACATCCAGTCTCTGTGGACCGTACAATGATCACATGATCCACAGACAGCGGGCGGCAACATCCAGTCTCTGTGGACCGTACAATGATCACATGATCCACAGACAGCGGGCGGCAACATCCAGTCTCTGTGGACCGTACAATGATCACATGATCCACAGACAGCGGGCGACAACATCCAGTCTCTGTGGACCGTACAATGATCACATGATCCACAGACAGCGGGCGGAGACATCCAGTCTCTGTGGACCGTACAATGATCACATGATCCACAGACAGCGGGCGGAGACATCCAGTCTTCGTGGACCGTACAATGATCACATGATCCACAGACAGCGGGCGGCAACATCCAGTCTCTGTGGACCGTACAATGATCACATGATCCACAGACAGCGGGCGGCGACATCCACTCTCTGTGGACCGTACAATGATCACATGATCCACAGACAGCGGGCGGCAACATCCAGTCTCTGTGGACCGTACAATGATCACATGATCCACAGACAGCGGGCGGAGACATCCAGTCTTCGTGGACCGTACAATGATCACATGATCCACAGACAGCGGGCGGCAACACCCAGTCTCTGTGGACCGTACAATGATCACATGATCCACAGACAGCGGGCGGCAACATCCAGTCTCTGTGGACCGTACAATGATCACATGATCCACAGACAGCGGGCGGCGACATCCACTCTCTGTGGACCGTACAATGATCACATGATCCACAGACAGCGGGCGGCAACACCCAGTCTCTGTGGACCGTACAATGATCACATGATCCACAGACAGCGGGCGGCAACATCCAGTCTCTGTGGACCGTACAATGATCACATGATCCACAGACAGCGGGCGGCAACATCCAGTCTCTGTGGACCGTACAATGATCACATGATCCACTGACAGCGGGCGGCAACATCCAGTCTCTGTGGACCGTACAATGATCACATGATCCACAGACAGCGGGCGGCAACATCCAGTCTCTGTGGACCGTACAATGATCACATGATCCACTGACAGCGGGCGGCAACATCCAGTCTCTGTGGACCGTACAATGATCACATGATCCACAGACAGCGGGCGGCAACATCCAGTCTCTGTGGACCGTACAATGATCACATGATCCACAGACAGCGGGCGGCAACATCCAGTCTCTGTGGACCGTACAATGATCACATGATCCACTGACAGCGGGCGGCAACATCCAGTCTCTGTGGACCGTACAATGATCACATGATCCACTGACAGCGGGCGGCAACATCCAGTCTCTACGGACCATACAATGATCACATGATCCACAGACAGCGGGCGGCAACATCCAGTCTCTGTGGACCGTACAATGATCACATGATCCACTGACAGCGGGCGGCAACATCCAGTCTCTGTGGACCGTACAATGATCACATGATCCACAGACAGCGGGCGGCAACATCCAGTCTCTGTGGACCGTACAATGATCACATGATCCACAGACAGCGGGCGGCAACATCCAGTCTCTGTGGACCGTACAATGATCACATGATCCACTGACAGCGGGCGGCAACATCCAGTCTCTGTGGACCGTACAATGATCACATGATCCACTGACAGCGGGCGGCAACATCCAGTCTCTACGGACCATACAATGATCACATGATCCACTGACAGCGGGCGGCAACATCCAGTCTCTACGGACCATACAATGATCACATGATCCACAGACAGCGGGCGGCAACATCCAGTCTCTGTGGACCGTACAATGAGCACATGATCCACAGACAGCGGGCGGCAACATCCAGTCTCTGTGGACCGTACAATGATCACATGATCCACAGACAGCGGGCGGCAACATCCAGTCTCTGTGGACCGTACAATGAGCACATGATCCACAGACAGCGGGCGGCAACATCCAGTCTCTGTGGACCGTACAATGACCACATGATCCACAGACAGCGGGCGGCAACATCCAGTCTCTGTGGACCGTACAATGATCACATGATCCACAGACAGCGGACGGCAACATCCAGTCTCTACGGACCGTACAATGATCACATGATGCACAGAATATATGCTAAAGACTTTGTAAACCATAAATACAAGGTATGATGACACGGACAAGTGACCAAGCATAATAAGATCAGACCAGCAGCAGCCACAGTTCCCATCACATGTACCAGCTAAAAAATAATACAATTTTTAGTGATAATATAATTGGTATTTTACCTGATAGAACAACAACTTACCTTCCAGTATCATTAAAACAAACATCTGTGTGACCTTCAGGGTGCCCATACCGCATGGTCTTCTTTTCAGCAGGCATCTTCTAAATCACAGGGAAAATAACTATTTAGCACTTTCATGGAATGACAAGTACAAACCTTAAATCAGATTAAGTTCTGAATAAACACACAGTCTCCTGTACAGAGGGATAAGAAAATGATGTCCAGTATATGCAAATTCTTGCGGAAGGCCTAAATTAAGCAAATACATCGAGGTTCTAGTTTAAAGGTAGGAAAAACTAAATAAAAGCCGATGTCGGTACAATAATAGCTTCTTCTTGCTTTACTATCAGATTTGTATGTGATGGCGAGTAACACTTGTTTAAAACACCTGCTGATAGGTTATTACAGATAGACGTCTCTTTCCTTGATTAAATGTTTTAACTTATTACTGATTTTTTGATTGATTGAAAAAGTAACTTTATTTGTATAAAGTACAAAAAACACAAGCAATCCATTACATTCAAGTGTACACAGTACACCGTAAAACATAATCATGCATACATTTTAGTATAATACAAGGTATAAAGTACAAGATATAACATCCTACACTAACCATTCAAACAATATACATTGCAATTAAAGTACATTGGATGTGAGGGGGAGGTAGGTGAGAGGGGTAGGGTGGGGGAGTCACGAGTAAAAAGTTTTTATTGAGGACAGACACAAAGGGAAGGGTGCATAAATAGACATGACGTTCAATAATACTTTAAACTGTGATGGGGAGGATGATTTGGAGGGGAAGAAGGGAGGGGCAGGGGATCAGGGAGCCGCAAGCTGAAATCCAGCGAGAAAATTTTTGTATAAACGTTTTTTACGCACACTATTACCGTAATACCGGTAATTTTCGTCTTTTCCGCCGACAACTGAATATGCCCCTATGTGTTTATCCAAATCCGTTCATGCAATTTCAGGAATATACAAGATCTTGATGGAGGCGTTATCTCAGTCCGCAACTCCCTTTATTAGTCCTTGGGAGAGGGACTCAGCAGCACATACAACCCAAATATCTTGGCCCAAGATATATCAACAATACAAGTTGATGACTAGATGGTATATGTGACCATCCTCCCTTCACAAATTTCATCCACAAATGCCCTCAACATGCTGGAGATGCAATAACGCTCCGAGAACACTTTTCTTTTTCCAGATATGGTGGGAATGCCTACATATATCACATTTTTGGAAGGAAGTCTTCAAGCTTTCAGAGATAATAGTTGGACATGAGGTTCCCAAGGATCTGAGCTTCTGGCTACTCTTCCTTATTACCATCACAATTTCTCAATAATGAAGACCTCTGCAATGCGCCCTGGCATGCTGTCAATCAACTTCTTGGCCACATACTGACTGATGGACGCCCATTCTGGCCTAATCAATGCTTGAAGTTTGTCAGAATTTGTGGGTTTTGTTTGTACACCCGCCTCTTGAGGATTGACCACAAGTTCTGATTGTTATTAAGGTCTAGGGAGTTTCCTGGCTATGGACCCAAAATGTCGATGTTTGACCCCCGAACCACTTAGTTATCACCTTTGCCTTATGACAAGGTGATCCACCATACTGGAAAAGGCATTGTTCGTCACCAAACTGTTCTTGGATAGTTGGGAGAAGTTGCTCTTGAAGGATGTTTTGGTACCATTCTTTATTCATGGCTGTCTTCTTAGGCAAAATTGTGACCCACTCCCTTGGCTGTGAAGGAACCCTACACATGAATGGTCTCAGGATGCTTTACTGTTGGCATGACACAGGACTAATGGTAGCGCTCACGTTTCATTCTCCGGACAAGCGTTTTTCCAGATGCCCCAAACAATCTGAAAGGAGATTCATCAGAGAAAATGACTTTACCCCAGTCCTCTGCAGTCCATCCCTGTACCTTTTGCAGAATATCAGTCTGTCCCTGATGTTTTTCCTGGAGAAAAGTGGCTTCTTTGTTGGCCTTCTTGACACCAGGCCATCCTCCAAAAGTCTTCGGCCTCACTGTGCGTGCAGATGCACTCATACCTGCAATCTTACCAAATGTCAGCATCACAAGGTGACCCAGGCGTATGATGTTGCACACTTACTGATGGTGTCATCAACCGACAAGAATTTCAAGTCTGTCTGAACATATCCAAAGGATCATCATGCAAGTCCAAAAGCTCAGACCCACACAGACTGCGATCTAACAATGAAATGGTCTCAAAAGACCAAACTGTCCCAAAACATGAGAGTTTCAGGGAAATCCAGAAGACAACGCAGTGGTGCCTCATCGTCCACCAATGATAAACGCCAAAATGTAGGACTAGGCTAAAATACAGCCCAGGATTGCAGGTACTGGAGGAAGGTGCAATGATAGACCAGTGATATAAGGCGGTTGTGTATCCACTTGCAGTGTACAGTTTATGTCTGCATTTGCATAGTTGAATTTAAATATACACCGATGAGCCACAAGATTAAAATCACCTGCCGAATATTGTGTAGGTCCCCCTCGTGCCGCCAAAACAGCTCTGACCCATCGAGGCATTGACTCCACAACACCTCTGAAGGTGTCCGGTGTTATCTGGCATCAAGACGTTACCAGCAGATCCTTTAAGTGCTGTCAATTGTGAGGTGGGGCCTCCATGGCTCGAACTTGTTTTTTCAGCACATCCCACAGATGCTCAGTCGGATTGAGATCTGGGGAATTTAGAGGCCAAGTCAACACCTTGAACTCTTTGTCATGTTCCTCAAACCATTCCTGAACAATTTTTGCAGTGTGGCAAAAAGAGGCCACTGAAATCAGGGAATACAACTGCAATGTATGTACTTGGACTGCAACAATGTTTAGGAAGATGGTACGTGTCAAAGTGACATCCACATGAATACCTGGAGCCAAGATTTCCCAGCAGAACATTGCCCAGAGCATCACACAGCCTCCTCCAGCTTGCCTTCTTGCCATAGTGCATCCTGGTGTCATCTCTTCCCTAAGTAAGCAATGCACATGCACTCGGCAGTCCACCTCAAAACGTGATTCATCAGACCAGGCTGCCTTCTTCCATTGCTCCATAGTCCAGTTCTGGTGCTCACGTGCCCATGGTAGGCAGTGGACAGAGCATGGGCACTTTGACTGGTCTCCATCTATGCAGAAAACTGCAATGGATATGTTATATTACACATGTCAGTTGATATATATTACATCATACTTACCAACTTTTGAAATTTGTTTTCCGGGAGCCTGCCGGGGGAGGTGGGTATGATGGGGGGGCAGGGCTCCAAAATCACTTCATTTTGGACCCGCCCGCATGATGTAAACGCAGCATTTTACAGTAGGGGGCAGGGCCAAACACCGCAATTCCTGGTGAATCGCTGCGTTTTGGCTCTAATTCTGCCCACTTCACCAGGAAGTGGGCAGATCTGGGAGATTTTCACACTCTCCCGAGAGTCCGTGAGACTCTCGCAAAATGCAGGAGTCTACCGGACATTCCGGGAGAGTTGTTAAGTACGTATTACATACTATATATCATATTTGTGGCTGGATATAATACATACTATATATCATATTTGTGGCTGGCTACATATATACATATTACATATATAACACACACTTGTAACATACATATAATACAATAATACATACTTGTGACTAGATATATTATACTATATACATATATTACATACCTATGACTGGATAGGTTATATTATACACACATATATTACATACCTGTGACTGGATATATTATACTATATACATATATTACATACTTGTGACTAGATAGATTATACTATATACTATATATTACATACCTATGACTGGATAGGTTATATTATACACATGTATTACATACTTGTGACTGGATATATTATATTATTCAGATATATTACATACCTATGACTGGATATATTATACACATATATTACATACTTTTTATGGAGCTCCTGTCTGGACGCTGCAGGATTTTAACTTTCGCGGGTAAAATCCCGGCTGCTGGCGGGAAACTGAGAATCAGCCGAGGTCTATGTCGGGGGCTAACCTCGGCCACCGGGGGACCGGGCACCTCAGACTGAAGGGGGGGCGGTATTACCTCTGGGGGAGTAAACAGTAAAACTTGGGGTACCAAGAGAGAGATTCGGGGTAACCGGAAGTGCGTTCCACGGTCCCGCACCATGTGCGTTCCAAGCCTCGCTTCTAGTAGCCACGCCCACAGATGCTATCACTGATGCTTGGAGTGACGTGTGGGCGGTTCTCAGCTGTCACCAGTGTCCTCCCATTTAACCGTGTCAGTGCTGGACACTTTTTTTTTATTCTCCTCGCATTCTGTCTGTTGCTGGCAGCCATGGTGGTCAGACCCCAGCTCTGTCTGTCTGACAGGAGAGCAGCCATTTACTGTGGTGACACAAGATGAACCATGGTCACCACTGTCTCATAGGTGGCAACATTTTATAGTTATTGGTAGGGTCAGCTTTCCTTATAGCAGGTGATTCTCAGCTGCCAGGGGAGTCACATTTAAAAGCAAAAAAAAATAACATTTTGGGGAAAGGTCCTGCTGGAAAACTGGTTCCCCCCCCCCCACTCTACTGTCCTGAGCATGCATGCTGGCAAGCAACATGTAATTCAGTGATAGGCAACCTCATACCCTTCAGAGAACGCATAGGCAGCCTCTACCCTTCAAATGGGCTGATATTATCCATACTCTAAGGATAAATAATAATCTCTACGTAATAAGTTAACAATGCATTTATTCCAAAAAGAGACATCTATCTGCAATAATAGGTTGATCTGGGCACAATCAGTTTAAAGGATTTGCTGAACTTTATTAATTATTACAAGGAGGATTGACAGCTCTTTATTTGATTCTTTGGAGATTTAGGTGAGCCGACCACCCGCCAATATCTCCCAATCAACATCAGATGAAATTATCTGACATCTATTGTGTTTGGGATTCTAATGATAGAACATGATCTCTGGAAATATACTGTCTATGTATACTGTCTATGATGTGTGTATATATTAATTATACTATTGCATTTGACATAACAGCTGTACCATTTAAAAATTGTCCTTTTAGAGAACCAACATAAACTATATGGACAAAAGTATTTGGACGTTTGACCATTACACCAACAGGGACTGTAATTTTATTATTATTACCATTTATTTATATAGCGCCACTAATTCCTAAGCGCTGTACAGAGAACTCACATCAGTCTCTGCCCTATTGGGGCTTACAGTTTAAATTCACTAACACACACAAACAAAGACACACACACTTTTTGGAGTGTGGGAGGAAACCCACACAAACACTGGGAGAACATACAAACTCCACACAGATAAGGCCATGGTTGGGAATTGAACTCATGACCCCAGTGCTGTAAGGCAGAAGTGCTAACCACTGAGCCACCATGCTGCCCACAACTGTAATGACATTGTATTCAAATACATATACTTTAATATCAGTGGCGCACGCAGGGGGGGTTTCTGGGTCTCCAGAACCCCCCCCTCCGCTAAAAAGTGCCCTACATGTCGGCACTGTAGTATACAGCAGCCGCGGCGCTGTCTAAGAAGCGTCCGCGGCGGTGCTGTATTGTATACAGCACCGCCGCGGACGCTTCTTTGACAGCGCCGCGGCTGCTGTATGCTACAGTGCAGCTGAAACGGAGCTGCCGCGCATGTGCGGCAGGTCTCTAGGATTATTTTTTTCCCCCCGGGGGCGGAGGAAACCCCCCCCCTCACAAATCCTACGTGCGCCCCTGAATATGGAGTTGGTCCCCCTTTTGCAGCGATAGCAGCTTCCACTCTTCTTGGAAGGCTTTCCACAAGATGTTGGAGTGTTTCTGGGGGAATTTGTGCCCATTCATTCTGTAGAGCATTTATGAGGTCAGGCACTGATGTTGGACGAGAAGGCCTGGCTCACAATCTCCATTCTAGGTCATCCCAAAGGTGTTCGATGGGGTTGAGGTCAGGGCTCTGTGCGGGCCAGTCAAGTTCTTCCACACCAAACCATGTCTTTGTAGTCTTTGCTTTGTGCACTGGGGCACAATCATGTTGAAAAAGAAATGGGCCTTCCCCAAACTGTTTCCACAAAGTTGTAAGCAAAGCACTGTCCAAAATGACTTGGTATGTTGAAGCATTAAGATTGTCCTTCACTGGGGATAAAGGGCCTAGCTCAAACCCTGAAAAACAGCCCCATACCATTATCCCTCCTCCACCAAACTTAACAGTTGGCATAATGCAATCAGGTAGGTAATGTTCTCCCGGCATCTGCCAAACCCACACTCGCCCATCTGACTGCCAAACACAGAAGCGTGATTCATCACTCCAAAGAACACGTTTCCACTGCTCCACAGTGTCGGTGTGCTTTACACCACTCCATCCGACCCTTGGCATTGGTCTTGGTGATGTGAGGTTTGCATGCAGCAGCTCGGCCATTGAAACCCATTCCATTAAGCTCCCGCCGTACAGTTTTAGTGTTACATTAATGCCGTTGGAAGTTCGGAACTCTTCAGCTATGGAATCAGCAGAGACTTGGCGACTTTTACGCACCATGCGCCTTAGCAGTCGTTGACCCCACTGTTATTTTACAATGTTTTCCGCTTCGTGGCTGAGTTGCCCTTGTTCCTAAACACTTCCACTTTCTAATAAATCACTTACAGTTGACCTTGGAATATATCCATCAGGTATGAAATTTCATGAACAAAATTTTATTGCAAAGGTGGCATCCTATCGCAATACCATATTTTGTATCACAAATGTTTGCAAATGGAGACTGCATGACTAGGTGCTTGATTGTATACACCTCTGGCAACGGGTCTGATTGAAACACCTCAATTCAATAATTAACATGTGGGGCCAAATACTTTTGTCTATATAGTATACTTTCTATTGAATAATTACTGTTTTATTGTTCTTTATTTATATATGAGATATGGGGGTATTTTTACAAAACAGGGGGTTTGAAAAAGTGGCGATGTTGCCTATAGCAACCAATCAGATTCTAGCTGTCATTTTGTAGAATGCACTAAATACATGACAACTAGAATCTGATTGGTTGCTATAGGCAACATCTCCACTTTTTCAAACCCGCAGTTTAGTAAATATACCCCTTGGTTTAAATAAATTGATGACACTTATTTGTGCAACCCAGGTGTTCGTGAGTAAGTAATTTTGATTCTGTCATATTCTACTTAAATCATTTTTATTATTTAAATTTTGTCCACCCCTAATTGTCTATAATTGTTGGTATTATAGAAAGATTTTTTTGTCATTGGTCATTTTTTGTTGGATGGTGGTCACGTACCAATGGGGGCATTTTCAAGTCGCAATGGGATGTAATCTTCTGAAGAATTAGGCGTTCCATTAACCCCTACCCTGCCGTAAAACTCATACGCATCGCTGCACACACCTGCGGCAGGTACGATTTTCACATGTTCACCACTGCTCTGCTGTCCCACCTAAATTGGGTCAGCAATTCTACTTATATTTATACATTAATAAATACAGTATATAGCAGTATTTCGCAAACCCAGTCCTCCGTGCCCCTTAACAGTGCAGGTTTTCCAGGTGACATAATTAGACCACCTGTGGATAAGTTACAATGTATTAGTCAGTAATGATTACACCTGTTCTCCATCAGAGAGATATGGAAAACCTGCACTGTCAGTGCTCCCTGAGGACTGGGTTTGGGAAATACTGGTATATAATGTACAGTATATAGCAAATATAATGAAAATATCTCATTCAAAATATACTATATCAGTAAAGCAGCTTTAGCTCTCATGATAGGGCTTCAACCACAAATAATTTTTGAAAACCTAACTAGAAAATCATGGTTTGTAAATATTAACGAACTGACTTATTTACTGTCACTTTAAACAGGACATGTAAAACAGCACATTAATCTGTTCTGCATTCATTCCAAGTAATTCCTCTTTTGTAATTGAAATCACAAGGACTGACTCAGAACCTGTGACATTTGACTGGAGGCTCATCAGATGTTACACACTGTGCCAGTTTGGTTCAGCCAATTTGACCGATTTAAAAAGAATAAATACTGTACATAATTGCTGGTTGAGTGGTAATTATAACATTTACACAATAAACATGTTTCTGGTTGTCATAGACAGTACATGTATCATACACAGTACGTATATATTTATCTGCTACGATGTAACCAGTGAATTGGAATTAACTGAAATCATTTCTAAAAACAGACATTGGTGCTGTATATTTGTAATATTCCTGCTTCACTGGCTTGTCGCTCCGTTCCAGGTTTTAGGAGCAGCCAGTTGGACAGTTACAGACCTATCACTCCCTGCCGGGTCTTGCAGCTGCTCCTGTGATCTGGGGCCCCCATGAGACTACAACTCTATTATTCACAGTTCCTATGTAAGGGACTGGGAGGGAACAGGAAGAAGAGGTGGCACAGCCAACCTAATTGACTGATAGAGCATGGAACCCGTGTCATAGAGCTGCTGATTAATGTTAATCGTCCCTGCTCATTATGAGAAGCTTTATTAAAATGTTGCTGCTGATATGAAGCTTTCGGTTTGCTGACAATGGCAAATAAAAGCTGAGTTTCAATTCCCACCTTAAGGGGGAATTCAATTGGCCGCATTACTTTTTTAACGCGGTCTGCGCAGTATTACCGTTATTACGGTAATAGTGCGTTTTATTACGGTAGTTTTAGCGGCGGCTTTTTGCTCGCAGCTCCCTGAGCTGCAAGCGGCAAGCTGGGTTAATATTACCGTAATAACGTTAATGTGTTTAACGCGGCGGTACTTCTGGGGACATTGAATTCCCCTCTTCAGAGCCTTCCTGGATTTTATGTTTAAAGCAGCAATACTGAATACGATGTGCTCTGTGAACTCCAATCACAAATAAAGCACATGGTATCATCATCATCACCATTTATTTATATAGCGCCACTAATTCCGCAGCGCTGTACAGAGAACTCACTCACATCAGTCCCTGCCCCATTGGAGCTTACAGTCTAAATTCCCTAACATACACACACAGACACAGACAGACACTAGGGTCAATTTGATAGCAGCCAATTAACCCATTAGTATGTTTTCGGAGTGTGATAGGAAACCGGAGCACCTGGAGGAAACCCACGCCCTCCCTTGGGGTCTTCTGCATGCTGACGTTTTTCCTGGGGGGCTATTTTGTAAACTAATGTAAAATGGGTCCGGAGAGGATGATTGAGGCTTGTGATTGGTCCTCCCATTCACAGGTTTTCGGCTAGGGCTGTAAAAAGAACGGAGGAACCCAAGGTTACCAGCCGCCAGGGCCAAGGTTGGAGGGGGGAGGGGGGGTTTGCACTAACTCCTTTCCCTTGGGGGTAGTGCGGTTTTAAAACTGGCATACTGGGCACATGAATGACACCCATCCCTTTTGTCTCCTCATTCCCCTCAAACCATGAATACTTAATAAGGGGAGAAGGGTATAACACAAAATTGTATCCAAACCCTCTGTTGGCCAGCACATGCGTAGTGAACCCTGCACTCATGTCAGCCTCCGCACGTGCTTACTTCCTCCCCTGTGAGTAGTCCATTTGCATGTAGGACGTCTTTAGACTTGTCTTCGATTAAGTACACAAGCATGACATGCAACACCGCCCCAATAGCATCTTAGAATGGCAGCAAGTTTGAGCACATTTATGTACTTGGTAGACATTAATATATGCACAACCCCATAGCTGGCGCAAGATCACCAAAAAAAAATAAAAGTCCATTTATTTATGGCAGCGAGCAGTCTATTGCCCATAGTTTGTAACAACAGCTAAATGGCCCTTCAGGTGCAAATGCAGAATTGGATGATACGGTGTAACGCGCAAAGTGATTGAAATACAATGTTCACGTTCCACTTTTGCAACGTCGTTCAGCAGAATTCCATTTCTCGCTATGTTGGTAAATTCCACATTCCACGGATTTCATGGCGATAGTGGAAATTCCATACGTAAAACTTAAGGACAAATTCTGCCTGAGAAACATTTCCATGCACAAACGCGGAATACGGCTAATATTTCACAGAACAGTTTTACAAATTCTGCTCTTCTTTAATGCAGATCTTGGGGTATATTTACTAAACTGCGGGTTTGAAAAAGTGGAGATGTTGCCTATAGCAACCAATCAGATTCTAGTTATCTTTTATTTAGCACATTCGACAAAATGACAGCTAGAATCTGATTGGTTGCTATAGGCAACATCCCCACTTTTTCAAACCTGCAGTTTAGTAAATATAGGCCCTTGTCTCATTTGTGGGTAACAAACGATTGAAAAAGATGAAATCTGTATGATCAGTTCATTCATAGAAATAATCAGGTATATTGAGAAATTTCAGTGGCCTACTTCCCAGAGTGCCTACAGCTGCAAAATTGTGACACTTTGGGCACACCCAAATCCTCCGAGCTCCTCCCGAGATTCACAAGCAATTTAAGATTTCATCACAGACTGAAAATGCAATTATTTTTCTCTTTTTTAGAAAACAAAAAGGAAAATAAATATAAAATCATCCCCAATCAGTACAAAAATCTATAAAAAAAAATAATAATAATATTAATAATAGTGGATAATCTGTCAAAAGAAATGTTCTAGCCAACTAGCCCCTCTGAAGTTTGGGTTCTGGGGTAAATGCCCTTTCTGTCTTGCCTACTTTAAAATCGGGCCTTATTGTCAGTCACAGCTAAGAAACTGGGTCATAACTCTTTCATAATTATAACCTGATCTTTCTGGAAAAACTAGCAAACTAGTGTTTGTTTCATCTATACAATGTCAGGTTATATAATCCAATCTCTCATGTTATTCTAGAAATATTTTGTAAATGGACCCATAGTAAATACCCGTGGGCATGTTATGCCAAAACATATCATCAATGCAACGCATCAGAGCTTGCATCAAGAAGTGTTCACAAAACAGGGAATTAAGTTTCTCAAGTTTTCACACAACATTAAAAAGTTAGCAGATGTTATGCGTTTGTTGGATGAATGAAGGTCTTTGTTCCTCTGCCTCGTGCTGAACAAATCAATATAAAAGGTTATTTAATGGTCCCTCTGTTATTTAAGTGTAATTATCGACAACAAACACAAAGGCATCATCATTACCACCACTATATATTTATATAGCGCCACTAATTCCGCAGCGCTGTACAGAGAACTCACTCACACCAGGCCCTGCCCCATTGGAGCTTACAGTCTAAATACACACACACACACACACACACACTTTGGAGTGTGGGAGGAAACCGGAGCACCCAGAGGAAACCCACGCAAACACAGGGAGAACATACAATCTCCACACAGATAAGGCCATGGTCGGGAATCGAACTCATGACCAAGATAGAAATCTGTTTATTAAGGGGTGAGAGATGCAATAGGACAGTGTCACCTACAGGCCAGAGATTGTCTTTCTCACACCTAAACCTACATATTTAACATACAAGACTGCATAAAATGCGGATTTTCAATATATATATATATATTTTTTTTTTATTAAACTGTTGTTAAAATTAACTGTAACTGCAAGTAAGAGAGACTATAAAATATTGCACATATACATACCCTACACTGTTCTTTCTGTCTGCATATGACAAGTAACGTTTAGGCACAGTGTTCCCAGATTCAAGCAGAAACCCCTCTTGAGATCCGCATGGACTTGAATATGGATGAAATTACTCTCAAATTCTGTGTTCTCTTCTTAAACCCAAGTTGCCTCTGAAGTTGGTTCATCTTACTGTTTGGACTTTTATCTGCATTAGTTATAACATAATGTTACTTTTCTTACATGTATTAATACATTTTATTTTAATAAAACACTCTTTAACCCATACAGCAGTAAATAAAAAATGATTTATTCTTAAAAAAAATAAAGTGGAGAACATACAAACACAAACTCCTCACAGATAAGGCCATTTTGCAAGCTGAACACATATTCGTGACATCGTTAGGACATGAGGCAGTTTTTTTGATGTCTCTAGTGAATTGATAAGGGAAGCGTCAAGAACAGGGAGCGACAGATTGCATCACTAAGCCCCACCCCCAAGATGAAATGCCGCTATCACGTCATAGCACGACTATGAAAAATTATATAATAATTATGTTTTGCTGAAAGCCCCCTCCCACTACTGGACCCTGTAGGGTAGGAGACAGACCCCCTTTACTCCTTTCCCTTTAATGTATTTTCTTAAACAGTGTGTTTTGTTTATGCATGTATTCTGTGTCATTTTTATTTGTATAACCAGCAAAAATAGGGCTTTAGCAGAGAGTATTAAGCAAAATACAATAATTGAAATTGAGAAGGTGTTAGTTTTTTTTTTTCTAAACAGCTGATTTCCTTTGCAAACCACTAAGTGCTGTCTCCGTTATGGTACATGTAACACGGGCGTGTTTTCCGGGTACAGGATATAACCTCACACAAATGTGAAGTATTTCTCACGCCTAGTGCACAATGGGTTTTTTTTTGTCACAAAGTTGTACGATAAAGTATTTCATGTAGTGCTGATACAAATCGACTGATGCAGCGTGAGCACTACGTCAATTTCCGTAACGTATCTTGCGGAAAATCGCTCTGCACATGACCGAAAGTTGACACATAGATGACTGAGGAAGCCATGTTACTTACTGGTTATTATAACCAAGAAAAGGGGGTGCGTAAGGCCGCATTTCCTTCCAAATTGTATGTGCAGCCACACATAAGAACTTAGATGTACATGGAGGGGAATCTCCCAGTCTCCAAAAATGTTAGGAGCGCAAAGAAAAATAGTTTCTGGGCGCATGAAATGGATGTTTAAGAATGCAAAATAGTTTATTCCATATACAATATAAACATTAACATGTTCCGTCCAGAACTAATGACAAATAGATAAATATGTCTTCCATCTCAGAATAGCAATTCAAAAATAATGGAGTAAGCACAGTGGCTTATAATGATATCAAGGAACTTGTGATTTCTGATAAATTAGATCTGTGTGGAGTTTGTATGTTCTCCCCGTGTTTGCGTGGGTTTCCTCCGGGTGCTCCGGTTTCCTCCCACACTCCAAAAACATACTAGTAGGTTAATTGGCTGCTATCAAAATTGACCCTAGTCTCTCTCTCTGTCTATCTGTGTGTGTGTTAGGAATTTAGCCTGTAAGCTCCAATGGGGCAGGGACTGATGTGAATGAGTTTGTGTTTCAAATGATTGATGCCGATCTGACAAAGCATAAAGATCAAGTCCGACGGTGTAATGAATGTTCAATACGGAACCAGTGTTATTGCCGTGATTAGTTAGCGGTATCATAAAAAATAAATAGTATGTCTAGCATGCTAGTAATCAAAAATCTCTCGATGTTGTTAATCTGGATAAAAAGGTTGTAAGAGTCGAATATGTAATAACCCAACGCGTTTCACCCGTGGTGATCACGGATTGGCTTCCTCAGGGATTGATGCAATCAGACTGGTCATCTTTGCCAGTATTTATGAAGTCCGGCGCATGTTGCCAGGTGTTGGGGATTGGATCGTTAGCCCAAAGCAGAGTAATTAAGGACTGGAAGTTAGAAGTTCAGGCTGAAGTGTTGAATAAACTTTCACGCACACATCTTAAAGAGATACGGTCACTTGTTAAGGGATTCATAGAAGTGTTAGGGGGGTATTCAATTGACGGCGGGATCGCCAAAAATCCTGCGCTCTAAAAATATTACCGTTAATACGGTAATCCTGAGCGTAAAAACCATTAATACGGTAATTTACTCGCTGGATTTCAGCTCGCAGCTCAGGGAGCTGCGAGCTGAAATCCAGCGAGATATTAGCGTATTAACGGTAATATTTTTCGAGAGCGGGATTTTCGGCGATCCCGCCGTCAATTGAATACCCGCCTTAATGTCAGATCGGACTTATATGAACAAATAAACTTAAATAGCAACATTAGTAACTTGCTAGAGGATCTGTTAGAAAGAATCAAGTAGTTTATATCGAAACCAGGCTTGGGAATGTTCAAATACAGAATGGTTAAGATAAGTGATAAGTAAACAATAACTAAATAGAGAATTCAAAAGTACTCCTACAAAATAACATAATATATGCACACTGAAGGGGATAGGCAGGTAAATGATAACATATTGAGTGAATGAGGGATGTACGAGTGGACAATAGCTGGGTGGAAGTCATGGACATATTATTAAACATAGACAGGATGAGTCTAAAGCTGATAAAGAAGATATTGGAGCATAATATGTCTAAAGAAAATAAATGTGTGACAGTCCAAGAGACCCCCGGTGTTACTTACTAATCCCCCAACTTTCTGTACTCGCACTCTGGGGTATATTTACTAAACTGCAGGTTTGAAAAAGTGGAGATGTTGCCTATAGCAACCAATCATATTCTAGTTATCATTTATTTAGTGCATTCTACAAAAGCTAGAATCTGATTGGTTGCTATAGGCAACATCTCCACGTTTTCAAACCCGCAGTTTAGTAAATCTAGCCCTCTGTCTCTTTATGAATCTTCTAACCTAGTCCAGTCTGTGGACCTCATTTATGATGCCCAGTCAGAGCCGGATTAACAATAGAGCTAAAGGGGCTACAGCCCAGAGGCCTCGGGTAGCTGGGGGGCCCGCCGGCATTTACTGGGTTGGGGGCATCCCCGCCCCCGGCTCCGACTGTCACCTGTTTAAGGGAAATGGCAGACAGCTAACAGCAAATGTTATGCTGTTAGCTGCCTGCTGTCACTGTAGGACTTAGGCGACTATGAGTCTCACTCTCACGAGATCTCCTCAGTAAGGAGACTACTGCGCGCCGCTTAAGTCCAACAGGGAGTGGAACAATGGAAGGAGGTGAGTTCACGGGGAAGGGGGACCTCATGGCTAGGGGGGCCTCATGGGGGGGCCCCTCACAGTACACTTAGCCCGGGGGCCTCCCTTCCCTTAATCCGGCCCTGTGTCCAGTCAATATTCGGCACCAAATGCTTTTATTGTGCTCCAGCGAACATCAGGGTGGAGGCCTACTCTCCGCTCTCTCGAAACGCCTCAGGAAACTAGTGGTGCACCAATATGTGTGTAGAGACAGAAACATCTAAAGAGGTGCGCTGTACAAAGGTGTAATCAAAAGTCACAAAAAATAGATTTAAGTTAAGTTATTTATTTTTTATTTATTCAAAGCATTTTTAATGTTTTTGTTCACTTATCGCCATCCTGAGATGGTGTTCCTAGAAAATACATCGTAACGGCACAAGTACAGCTTCTCAATGTCCTTGACAGTAATTCCTTTCATATATTGGACAACGTAATAACGGGCCTTTCGGGCAGGGCTGGTGGTGGGATTTTGGATGCTCCTCTGCTCCGTAGCCTGGGCTTCCAAAGGGTGGACCTACACCCCTCTGACCCGCCCACACAATGAAAAGCAAAAAAACCCCCATTAAATGCAGGTGGGCTGCGTCCCAGCCAGTCAGCGGCTCTTCACGCTTTGATAAATAAGGACTTCAGAATATGAATCCGTTCTAAGATCGTGAAGTCAAGGTGTCAGGTCTGAACAGGTACCCGTACCTTGCTACTACCAGGAACTGGGAGCTTACCTGGCAGTAAAGCTGTGTTTGCATGAAAGAGACCTTTATGTAGCCTCTTAGAACATTTAAAGTATACAGATAAGTATGTATTTCACTACACCACTGCACCACAAATAAAAAACCCTGAATGTTTTAAACTTCTTTTGACATGCTGAAATGAGTTAACAGATTTACTGGAATATAACAAACACTCCCTTAGTTGTTACATATTGCACTTGGCATTTTAGGTACTTTTTTTTTTTTTATCTCTGCTTACAAGAAAAGGCTTTAACGTGGGCGGGTGAGGACCAATCAGAACATTAGAACCTTCACAGAACGTACTGCTGGGCCGATGCATAGACACAGGTTTGAAATAATCCTTTAAAAAAAAACATTTGTTTACCAAACCTAGAGCATAAGAATAGATAGTAGAATTGCATCTAACATGCAGATAAACAAAGAATTTTAGATTGACAAATAGGGATAATACCAGAGGCAAATTTTTAGAACCCAGGACTGTGTCTGAAAATTAGCTTTGGTAATTATGCTTTGTTCTTCCACTCCTGAGATGGACGAAGCACCTGTTGAAAAAGTAAAAACGATCACTTGCAAATAAGTTGTTTCTACGTAAAAGAGCATTTTTAACGTTCATAAATAAATATAAACGTTGCATAATTTGCCATTACATTAATTTCAGAAATGCCTTACATCCCAACTATACTCTGGAATTATCGCCATTTTTTTAATTACTGACCAGTTTCTCTTATTCTGTACACTGATTATAGCTCTCAATAGTTTTTATTATCTGGGATTTAGAAGTTAATATTGACGGAGGAATGTCCCAATCCTGGTGAGAACTAACAGACTCCTAGGGGGAGAAGGCAACTGTCCCAGAAAAGCTGATCTGCCTGCAGGCTGGATGGGCAGCAAGTGAGCGAAACGCGTCATAAAATCCGCAACCTTAATGAGCACCGAGTGGGCAGAGACGTAATGATGCAATTAGCATAATTATACTCCTTGCTCCACCCACAGGATGCCGCGAATGGCGCCATCACGTCTTCAGAGGCGCTAGACAAATAACCCTTCCCGATTCCCAAAATCAGATGATGTTAAATATATAAACAACAAATTCACAGCTGTATAAAACAGTAATTTTAAGGATGAAAGACAATTCAAACAATGTTAATACAAATGTATAATAATGTAAAAAAATGTATAATAATTTTTTGGTATCCTAAAGGCTAGCCATTGTACAGGTATGACCACTATTTCTCAGAAAGATCCTGTAGATCTGTATTCCTCGTGACGTCCAGCAATTATGATCATTACTTCACTAAGCCTCTTTATCCTTACATTTATGTGTCATATTTATCGCTTCATATATGTTCCATTACATGTCCACATATAAGGAACAGTAACAGATTTCACACACAATTCTTCTGGCACAGCAATAAACCGAGGTAGGTAATTTATAACCACCAGCTTTTGTTGCACTACAAGTCCCAGCATTACACAGCTATATTACTGGTTATATACTGACACAACAATAAACTAGCACAGAGGGAGGCAACCTGTGGCTCTCCAGCTGTTGTGGAACCACAAGTCCCAGCATGATACTGATATAGTACAGGTTATATACTGACACAACTATAAACTAGCACAGAAAGAGGCAACCTGTGGCTCTCCAGCTGCTGTGGAATACAAGTCACAGCATTCCCTGTCAGCCACACTGATTTAGTACTGGTTATATACTAACACAACTATAAACTAGCACAGAGGGAGGCAACCTGTTGCTCTTCTGCTGTGGAACTACAAGTCCCAGCATGATACTGATATATTACAGATTATATATTGAACTAGCACAGAGGAAGGCAACCTGTGTCTCTCCAGCTGTTGTGGAACTATAAGTCCCAGCATGACACTGATCTATTAGTGGTTATATATACTGACACAACTATAAACTAGCACAGAGGGAGGCAACCTGTGTCTCTTCAGCAGTGGAACTACAAGTCCCAGCATGATACTGATATATTACAGATTATATATTGAACTAGCACAGAGGAAGGCAACCTGTGTCTCTCCAGCTTTTGTGGAACTATAAGTCCCAGCATGACACTGATCTATTAGTGGTTATATATACTGACACAACTATAAACTAGCACAGAGGGAGGCAACCTGTGTCTCTTCAGCAGTGGAACTACAAGTCTCAGCATGCCCTGCCACCTAGTGGCTTGCCAGGCTGGAGATGAAACGTATATGACCTGACAGAAAACTAACAGTGTTGATACTTTTAACTTGAGCAACTAAGAGGTTAAACATAAAACCCCTTCCCGCGGTGCACGCTGGGAGGGCTGTGCTGGAGGACTCTGGGTAATGTAGTTCTGAGCACAGGAAATGGCAGCCTGGGCTGAGAGCTGCTTCTTCTTCCTGTGTGGTTGCAAAATGTTCTCTGTCTTTGTTCTGTTGGCTGCACAGAGAGCAGCCTGAGATCTGGTGGTCTGGCTGGGTTATAAGGTAAGAGAGCAGCTATGGGGGTCTATGGTGGGTGTTACTGTATATCAGGGTTATATATGGATATATTCTGGGTTCCCTGAGACTTGTTGTCTCCCCAGCTGCCCTTGTACTGTAATGTGCATTATCCTACAGCACAAACCACTGCATGCTTCTACCTGTCATATGCAGATATCTGTCTTACAGTATCAGAGCCCAGCTCCATGTATGCAACTTACTTATACAATACTATCTTTATATTTGTATTTTTAATATAGTATTTTCATTCTGTAAAGTCCATTATATCAGTAAAACAATAATTGTTAAAAAAAAAACATCTAAAGCATATTATTCTGTGACAGGTATTCTGATTTTCTGCATGATGTCATTTAACGATAAAATAATAACATAGATTAGTTACTACAAAATAGGTTTTATTTATTTTTGTTACTAATCGTCTTAATATAGGTTATCACTACTACCTATCTATCCATTGAGAAGATTTCCACATCTCTTGCATAGACGGGACACACTAAATAGCTCATCCACTTTTGTCAAACAGTCTTTGGCTGCTGCTGATCTTCTTGGTACTAGAGGCTTACAATCGTTTTCTGCATCATGCGATCGAATGATTTGCAGCACATGTCCAATGGACCATATTTTCCTGCACTGTTGGAAATTACTGATTATGTTGGCATTGAACTGTTATTTGAACGGAATCTGGTAGTTCCCTATTGAGTCACTGCATGAAACTGTAGTTGAAAAATATTATTATTTTAAGCCATTGTACAGAAATTAACATTTATTTTTTTCTTCGAAAGCCCAGTCTATATCCCTCTAAAAAAAAATAATGGTATGGATTCTCTAGATACATCTGAATTTTGCTTTTATTATATATATTTTTTGTTTTTCTGCACAATAAGGTTTATAACTGTGCTGAACTAATTCTGCTCAGTTGTATTGCGTTTGTCTGTAGTAGTGAATGTGAAATTTGCTGTCAGAGTTTAACCATGACAATAAAACAAGTTTATTTTGAACTATCCAATGCACAAAGGAGTGAAGCATCTATTAATAAGTGTATCATTTAGGAAAGGCAGATAGATGTGTGATTACATATCATTTACAGCAATTCTATCGGAAGTCAGTAATTAATAATTTAGCACTCTTGCAGCAGAGGCAACAAGGAAACGTATAAATTGGTAGATTGCACTGTGTGCTTTTACTTGAATGTCCGAACTCTGAAAATCATTCAGTAGTTGCCCATCGCACTGAGCCATATTTCTGTGAAATCTATTCTAAACAGCTATTTTACCCTCCAAGACCGCAAGTGAAACGCAACCCCTCTCACTCCCTATACAAAGTATTATAGACATTTGTATATGAGTATATTTTACAAATTTTTAAGCATTATATGATTTGCCAACAAATTAAATACTAGTAATGTGGATTTTTGCATCATTGTTAATTCGCCTTAGTTTTACTGCCCCACAGAACTTGCTGCCTTAAACAGTTGCATCATTATATGCACATCCCTTAATTCCTATCCATGTCACTAACTTTCAGCAATAAACAATATACCTTATTAGCGTCTATATATAACATACATACAGAGCATTTCACCCCAAGACACAGAAGCTCAGCAACTGCAAGGGACCTTAATCAATGTCTTTGTCACTTTTGTGGGTCTGATGGGGTAACTCTTGTAAGTGCGATGTCCCTTTGTTTCTGCGTTGAACGAGTCTCCTCTCCATTCAGTTAGTTTTGTCCTGCTCAGTGGTTCAGAAGTACTCGTGTTTATTTTTGCTTTAATTCTCTCTCCATGGGGTCAGCAATCCTTCAATCGCCACCTCACTCAGTGTATAAACTTCATTGCGTATAAAGGCGCGTATTACGGTTGTAACGTGAATCTATATGAAACAAAGTTTATATATCCGGATTGTTTAGATATGCAGAAAGACAGCAAGACTACATGTTAAGAAACTGGACCGATGGCCTGAAGAGCTTACAATCTGTTTGTGATCTATTTATTTATATACATACTTTTTTCGTTGTTGTACGGAATATCTACATCTGTAGGGAGGGCCGAATGTTATAATTAGGGTATGTATCCTATACAAATTTGCCTGTGACTGCATACATCAGAGTTCAGCCAAATCAGATCTGATCATAGAGACCATTAATCCCTATGGGAAAGGTACTGACCGGACCAAATATATACAAGTACGTCCAGGTACTTCCCATGAAGATTACAAGTAATGATCACTACAATCGGATCACTTCATGCTGAGGTCAACACGGTGGCTCAGTGGTTATCACTTCTGCCTCCCAGCGCTGGGGTCATGAGTTTGATTCCCTAATATCACTCCAAAAACATACTGGTAGGTTAGTTGGCGGCTGACAAAATTGACCTGTGTGTGTTAGGGTGTTTAGACTATAAGCTCCAATGGGACAGGGACTGATGTGAATAACAAATATTCTTTGTACCGCGCTGCGTAATTGATGGCGCTATATAAATAAATGGTGATGATGATGTGGTCACTATATACTGAATGCTACATGATTGGTCCGGATGGGAATCGCAGTCGAATTTGTAGTGGGTGTGTATTAAAATTAGAGGCACTTTTATGGTTGTGAGATTCATTGTTTCTAATTAAAAATAAATAAGTATAGAATAAAAATGTGGAAACCACAGTATACTATAATATTTATATATTAGATGTTCTTATTTTGTTCTATTAGACCTGGAATCATAAATATACTTTCATTCATCAGGCTGCCTCGTTTAAATTCTCGGCGCATCTTCTGTAGCATGAAGTCAGCAAAAAGATGAATATTATTTGATTGGGAGAGAGAGGCCGAGCAGGTTACAGAAGTCTAGATAATGAATCCAGCAGCAGATTTTATGAATGAGCTCATTATGGATTCATAAGGTGCTTTTCCATTCAGGAAAAGACGATTTGTCATCCTTGCTCGGTTTGCAATGTCTGTAGACATTTTGTCTTTTTTTTTGTTTTATTTTAGAAAATGGTTTATTATTATTATTATTATAATAATATTATAATTATTATTATTAATAGGTAGCACGTTGCTTCCCGTCTCCCAGCTGTGGTTCAGCTTCGTCCTTTTATCCTTTTATTTTGTTTTTCTTTGGCCTCCGGCAGCAAATGTTCCCCAGAATGGACTTTCCCCATCTGTATAATCCGTAGAACTTGTCCTGACTTGTCAGGCTGTTGTCTGCTAATGGATATTTGGGAGAGAGCGAGATAGCTTATCCCTCGAGGGTCCAGTAATTCATTGTGAAATGATATTACACAGAAACATTACTTATTTTAGAAACATTTGGGGCATTTCATGAAAAACTGGTAACTCTTCACTATAGTGCTGGACACATAGCGACCAATCGGATGTCTGCTTTTATTTTCTATACTGTACTGGAAAATATGATATCTAGATTCTGATTGGTTGCCGTGGGTTACACCACCTTTTGTGCATCTTTACTAATGTTTTGCAGGGTACTTGTTGAATTAAATGTAGATATTCTCAGACATTGCTTTATGCATCCAAAAAATAATTAATATTTTTTTAATATCGGTCCCGTTGAAGCTTACAATCTAAATTCCCTAACACCCACAAAACCAGACTAGGGTCCATTTTGTGAGAAGACAATTAACCAACCAGTATGTTGGACTATGGGAGGAAACCCACGCAAACCTGGAGAGAACATACAAACTCCACACAGATATGACCCCAAGCTTTGTTAGGCAGCAGTGCTAACCACTGAGCTGCCCCACTCAGCTAGACTAGAAGGGCCTTTGTCATTAAGGAAAGTAAGGCAAAAAAAGGAGTAAGTGTTCTATGGTACAAACCTTGTTACAATGCAAGGGGTGCAAATTAGTTTATTATTTTGCACGTCAGGAAAACACTGGCTGTTTTTTCATCTAGCACACAAATAATTACTAGCTTTATATTTACACTGAAATTTAAAGTTGATCTAGGACATGCCCTATCCCAACTTTAAATCTGTCCCCACATTTTAAATTTACCTTCTCCTCCAATGCAACATGGTTTTGCCAAGGTGTAAAGTTACTCCTTTTTTATGCTTTACTCTCCTTAATGGCCCAAAGTGAGTAAATTTTAAATCTGAGGTAAAAAGTTGGTGTTTCCTGAAAGATCTTTATTTCTGATCAGATCTTGATAGGGTTGAATGCTTATCTGTAAAAATTAGTAGTTGCTCTTACTTTATTAGGTACCATTTAGATTTAGCTGACAGTTTACCATTAAAAGCCAGATAAAATTGCCTTCTCCTGTAGCAAACAGGAATATTTTATGCTCTTGTCAATGACCACTTAACTAACGATTTTATTATATCAACATACAGATTTTTCCTGAATCGAGGAGGAGAGTAAGAACCACTCAACATCAATAGGAGCGTTCCTTAGTATTACCATGGCTGAAAACATTGAAGATAAGCTCAGTAATCTCGATGTCCGACCTAAGAGCGGCCGTAGTCGAAGTGCGGACAGGAAAGACGGATATGTTTGGAGCGGAAAGAAGCTTTCCTGGTCGAATAAAAGCGGGCATTCGTCTCACGGGGATGCCGTGTACGCGACGGACAAGACTGATGACCCCCCGAAGAGCCAAGAGAGGAAGCATAGCTGTTCCTCTATCGAAATCGATCTAGAACGTTCGTGTGGACATAAACTCTTAGGCCGATCTTTGAAGCAGAAATTGCAAGACGCCGTAGGGCAATGCTTCCCCATAAAGACTTGCAGCAGCCGCCACTCCTCCGTGTTGTCTTCCAGGAGGAAAATTCATATAAGTGAACTAATGCTGGACAAGTGTCCCTTTCCCCCGAAGTCGGACCTGGCCTACAGGTGGCACTTCATCAAAAGACACACTGCCCCCGTCAGCCAAACGCACCAGCAGTGGGTAGTAAAAGACGCTCCTAAGGTGGAACTGCTAGCGCTGGCTTTCCAGGACTGCGATGGGGAAGAGACCGTTTCGTCAGATGGGCAGGCCCAATCCTTTGACGTAACCACGGGCACAATGAAGTCGGTCACCACCAAAGCCTTGAGAAGCGGCAAGGAGGACAGCGATATCGACTCGGACGACGAGGTCCTCACGCTGTGTACAAGTTCTCGAAAGAGGAACAAGCCCAAGTGGGATATAGATGATGAGACCTTTCAGGAAGTCACCCCACCGAAATATCACACCCAGATCGATTACGTCCATTGTCTGGTGCCAGACCTCTTTCAGATCAATAATAACCCATGTTACTGGGGAGTAATGGACAGGTATGCCGCGGAGGTCCTCTTGGAAGGAAAGCCGGAAGGGACATTTTTACTGAGGGACTCGGCCCAAGAAGATTACTTGTTCTCCGTAAGTTTCAGGCGTTACAGCCGCTCCCTCCACGCCCGGATCGAGCAGTGGAACCATAACTTCAGCTTCGACGCCCATGACCCGTGTGTATTCCACGCCCCTAACGTCACGGGTTTGTTGGAACATTATAAGGATCCCAGCTCCTGTATGTTCTTCGAACCTCTTCTCTCCAGCCCCCTACACAGGACATTCCCCTTTACCCTTCAGCATATATGCAGAACAGTTATTTGCGGTGCCACAAATTACGATGGTATCGATGCCCTGCCGGTCCCTTCTTCCATGAAACTTTACCTGAAAGAATATCATTACAAGTCAAAGGTTCGCGTCCGCCGGGTAGACCTACCGGAACGGCATCAGAAGTGATAACTAGATATACCTATATTGAATATTGTTTTGTTGTTGGACTCTTTTGTCGCTCAGGACCCCGTGTTTTGAAACCTCCTTGGCTAAGAAGCCATAATGGTTGAGGGATGGCACTCACTAATGTGGCGTTTCTGCTTTCAAAGTATCCTAACAAATGACAAGCTGACAAATATTAGAGGCTTATACTAGGAAAACATCCAAAGAGAAGTTGGAATTCTCTCCCTCTTAAATTATGTGATTATAACATTGTTTGATGGGCTTGGCTGCTATAGACTTGTATTTATGCTCATATAATAAAATGGCGGCCATTTTGTTGAATCTGAGGTAATTTGTCGCTTATAAAGTGTTATTAAAACTGGAATGATATCCCGATCCAGTGATTTCACTACTAACGTGTATAGTCTGCTTTCTTAAGAGGGGTGAACAGTGTGTTGCACACTCCTGTGTGTTGCTGGATTTCACATATTAAAAAGCAAGGGATATAGGTATGTGTATGTTGGTGCCATTTCAGCTGACAAAATGGCTTCCTCTTCAACTGGTGCACATTAAGGGCCTTGCTGACGAGAAAAATATTGTGGACTATTTAACAAAATGATGCTATGGGCGCAAATGGTCTGTAACCCGTAGCAACCAATCAAACATTTGCTCTCATTTTCTAAACTGAATGGACAACTGGAGTCTGTATGGTTGCGATGGGTTACTTAACAAACACCTCATTTGTGCGCATAAAGTCCCTTTTTTAAAAAAAATAAGCCCCACTATCGTCAGGGGGATACATTTAATTTTGATGTAAATTGCTTTCACCAAGAAACACCCTATACAGCTCAGTGACATCTGTATGGCCATAATTATGAAAAAATGGCATCCAGCATTCCCAAATTGGAGTCACCATACATAGCAGTACCCTTTGAACAAGGCACCACCCAGAGATGGGAGTACTGTCGTTTTAATGCAGTGAAAAGCAATGTTACATGTATCAAAAAAAGTGAGCCGTGCATTTTGTTTGTTTGCATTGTTTACTACCTTAATTTATGTTACTTAGCTATTATATTATTCAATATTTTTATTATAACTATGAAATCATTGCCAAACTTTGTCCTTAAAAAGAAACCTCATAAATTGTCTGACAAAAATGTTTTCCAAAATGACAGATTCTAGTGTCTGTACCCTACCGTGTCATTTTACATTAGAAGTGACATTAGTTAATCTAACGCCAACCAATCAAATATTGAATATACCAGTGGTCGCTATGGATTATAGTAGATCAGCTGTGCTATTAAATGCCTTGTCTCAAAATTACTGTATACACCCCCTTTTAAGCCATTAAAATTCCAATAATAAATTTCTAAATCTGCCTCTTACTCACACTCTTTCTGTCTCTCGCTGGCTAGCACGCTCTCTGCCTGTCTCTCTGGCTGGCACGCTCTCTGCCTGCCTCTCTGGCTGGCATGCTCTCCTAATAGAGATTGCAGTTATTTCCTTTCAGCTAATGAACCACAATTCCCAGCACCCGTTGGCTTATGATGATGATGGGAGTTGTAACTAATTGGCCGTCTAAAGGTTACATTTTCCACTTTGACATTACTCTGCAGCTTTCCCATGTTTGTCTGCATCAATGTCTTACATACAAGTCTTGCAGTAAATCTTCCTGTATCCGGGGCAGCAGCCAATTGTATTGTTCGCCCCTGAGGACAATATGCTGACTCCTCGTCTTGTTTCCTTTCACTTCTGTGATTCCTCCCTTATTTCCATAGATCTATAGCAAATGTTTCCATTAGAAAAGGAAATTCTCCACTGACACAAGCCTCACCGTGACTATACAGCGAGTAGGTTTCCCAAACCCATCAAACTAAACAGCGTTTATGGCAACGTGATTTGTTTCTGGACAGTAGATTTGTATAAAATTATTTTCATTTCACATTTAGACGGGACATTGGTTTGTATTTAACAAATTGCATAGACTGCACTGTGCCAACACAGACAGGACCTTAGTAAGATCTCAGGGTAAGCTTTATAGAGCATTTGCAGGATAAACTACATTTTTATGCATAAGTTTGATTACCCCTGGTCATATCGCAGGTTTCACCCAACCTATAAGTGAAAATAAGTTAACGCATCCGCTGCAGTGTACAAATTTAAACATTAAATATGCACCATTTGCTATTTTAGTTTTGCTGAATTTAATAGATAGAGAACCATTGAATGTGGCATGCTCACCTCATTTGTTGTTTTTCCTGCTCGAACAAGATTTCTTAATGCTTCCTGCTTGGAAAGTCCAATGTTTAGGGGATAATTAAAAAAATTTAAGTTAAGGGAAACTATGGAAGTGAAGACCAGATCCAACTACCAGACCAACTACCCCCGGACCAACATTGTTGTGTGACAGGATCATTTAGCTTATGAGTCACCCTACCTTTGCAGTCTGGCTGGGCCAAGATGCAAAATGTATACTTAACCTCATGTGTCAATCTCCCATTGTCCCATAGATTGTAAGCTTGCGAGCAGGGCCTTCTCACCTCTTTGTCTGTTTTACCCAGTTTGTTTATTAGTTTATTACGTTTGTCCCCAATTGTAAAGCGCTACGGAATATGTTGGCGCTATATAAATAAATGATGATGATGATGATGATGATGGAAGACCCAGTCAATTCCAATACGGCTGGTAAACTGGTCAGATATTATCATCATCAGCTATTTATAAATCGCCACCAATTCCGCAGCGATGTACGGAGAACTCTCTCGCATCACTCACTGCCCCATAGGAGCTTACAGTCTAAATTCCCTAGCACACAGACCACATGATAGTAAGGTCAGTTTAATAGCAGCCAATTAACTTAGTAGTATGTTTTTGGAGTGTGGGAGGAAACTGGAGCACCCGGAGGAAACCCACGCAAACACTGGGAGAACATACAAACTCCTCACAGATAAGGCCATGGTCGGGAATTGAACTCATAACCCCAGTGCTGTGAGGCAGAAGTGCTAACCACTGAGCCACCGTACACTGATATGCAAAGCAGAAGCTACACCACATTACTGGTCCATCGGTCCTCTGTACATAGGTGCTTACACAAAATGATCGCTAGCATCATCAAAAGGAAAATTAAACTGACCTCATCCCAAAACTCAATCTCTAAAGTATGCAAATAAGTAGGGGAGAAACTTCTTGGAATAATGTGCTGTGGACTAATGGGGGAAAAAAAAATTTGGCCCACAACCACAAAATTTACAAGGGAAAAACAAACATTAGAAGAAAGTTTACCTTCTCGAGCCTTACGTTCTATATTGGCGTTGAACTTTGAGATGCAGTGAAACATGTCATTGGACTAGGGGGTCAGAAGTGCTGCATAGAAATAATATATATATATATATATAATCAATCATCATCATTTATTTATATAGCGCCACTAATTCCGCAGCACTGTACAGAGGACTCATTCACATCAGTCCCTGCCCCATTGGGGCTTACAGTCTAAATTCCCTACTATAGACACACACTCACAGACAGAGAGAGAGACTAGGGTCAATTTTGATAGCAGCCAATTAACCTACCAGTATGTTTTTGGAGTGTGAGAGGAAACCGGAGCACCCGGAGGAAACCCACGCAAACACAGGGAGAACATACAAACTCCACACAGATAAGGCCATGGTCGGGAATCGAACTCATGACCAAGATAAAAATCTGTTTATTAAGGGGTGAGAGATGCAATAGGACAGTGTCACCTACAGGCCAGAGATTGTCTTTCTCACACCTAAACCTACATATTTAACATACAAGACTCCATAAAATGCGGATTTTCAGAATATATATATATATATATATATATATATATATATATATTTTTATTAAACTGTTGTTAAAATTAACTGTAACTGCAAGTAAGAGAGACTATAAAATATTGCACATATACATACCCTACACTGTTCTTTCTGTCTGCATATGACAAGTAACGTTTAGGCACAGTGTACCCAGATTCAAGCAGAAACCCCTCTTGAGATCCGCATGGACTTGAATATGGATGAAATTACTCTCAAGTTCTGTGTTCTCTTCTTAAATCCAAGTTGCCTCTGAAGTTGGTTCATCTTACTGTTTGGACTTTCATCTGCATTAGTTATAACATAATGTTACTTTTCTTACATGTATTAATACATTTTATTTTAATAAAACACTCTTTAACCCATACAGCAGTAAATAAAAAATTATTTATTCTTAAAAAAAATAAAGTGTTTAATGCGTTTATTCTGGTAACGTCAACCAGCAATGGAATTACCAGAACAGGCATGGTGGCGGGGGAAGTAATTTGGCTGCCCTATGCATTGGCGGATGGGATAATGAGTCTGATCACTGTCAAAAAAACGCCCTTTGCAACCGGCAGTCTGGCTCTTCGTCCTTTGATAAATAACGCCCTATATACAAGCGTTGGCTTCAAAGCACAATGGTTATAAAATGCCACAGAGCCGTATGTTTTGCTGATAGCTGTTTTCATACAAGCGACAGTCCTAGGTTTTTAAAACGTATCCCAGGAAATGTTTCAATATTAGCTGTAAAGTCAGAGTCTTATTTATACATTGTAACACAGAAATATATTTGCAATTCATGGCCAGCCCTACTGCTTTTATGTATTGTTTCGTTTTGCAGCCAACTCACAACTAATTGTACTTGAGCCCATTCTGGTTGAACTGAGTTGAGTGTAACATCAGTGGGAGGACGTGACCTCTAGTAGGAGCCACACATTCCATTTGTTTGTGGTCATGACTGACTCATGGCGTTATTGACACCCACAGTTTTAGATGCTCAGACCCAACAGTAAAGTGTAATGTCCCACAATAGAGTAGTTACGGGAACTGCTCCCACCCGTCCAGGTGTGTTTTGTCGTAGGACGGTCAGCAACGAGTGTGAGACTGTTTCTTTTTTTTTTTTTTAAAGTTTATTTTTGAAGAGTCAGAGCAACACAGACAAAAGGAGTCTAGTACATCAATGTTACAAAACATGTCATTAAACAATAGATGCAGTGGGGCGTATTCAATTGATCCTCCGGCTACCGGAAAATCGAGCGCGTTAAAACTATTACCGTTTATACGGTAATATTGCGTGTAAAAACCGTTAATACGGTAATAGTTTTAGAGCGCTCATTTTTCCGGCGGCCGGAGGAACAATTGAATACGCCCCAGTATGTCCAACAGAGAGAAAAGAGACATTCACGTTAATATATCAGTATGGGATAACTCCGGTTTATATATATGGGGGGGGGGGAGGTAAAAGGGGGTAGGGAAATCGAAACGACGTGGCTAGAGCCGTGAGAAGAAGAAAACAAAATGGGAGAAGAAGAAGTTTGACCAATAAGATTGTGTCTGTCGAAATATCAAAGGAAGAGAGTGAATATCTCTTGGTCAATTAATAGGGAGAGCAACAGTTGAAAAAGGATAACCACGGAGACCAAATTTTGTTAAAATATTTGTTGAGAATGCTGGTCATAAATTGTATACGTTGGATATGCCACACTCTGTTAATTATAGATTGAATAGAAGGAGGGTCGAACAACATTTTTTTTAAGACGTGTAGGCACATAGTACCAACGATGCAAAAACTTTATAAACGTTTTCTTTAATTTTAACACATATGGGACTAGAAGCAGCGATCCCACAAATCTCACTCCGATCATCGGGATCAAGGGCCTCCCCAATGTCCCTTTCCCAGGCCAATTCATGGGGGTCTCTTTGATCCTGCGTAACCAGAGAGAGTTCAGAATAGAGGGAAGGGAAGATATTAGGCCGTGGAGGATTGACGGAGACAGAGGTACTCAAAAGAAGTGAGTGGGCGAGCAGTGAGCCCATGTTTGACTGTATTGTGAAAGTTGCGGATTTGTAGAGTGTGAGCCTATTTCTTAAAGGGCTGCTGTGCCCAAAACGCTGATTAAATTAGACATTTTCTCACAGCCAAAAATCTATAAGGAAGTCCTTCTGTGCAAAAGTTAAGATATGGGCCTTCACCCCAAACTGTCAACTGTCTGAGATGCCCATGGCACAAAATTATGTTATATGTCCTGTAGGATGTACTGTGCTCAGTAATCTCCAGATAATATCTAATATGTACATTAATCGCCCAACAAGATGCTCAATAGGATGTGCTATGTCCTGTAATCACATGCAGTATGTAATATTACATTAATTACCCAGCAAGATGTAATATGCCCAGTAGGATGTGCTATGTCCTGTAATCACCCGGCCGTATATAATATGTACATTAATTGCCCAGTGAGACGTGCTATGTCCTGTAATCATCCGGCAGTATGTAAAATGTACATTAATGGCCCAGCAAGATGTAATATGCCCAGTAGGATGTGCTATGTCCTGTAATCACCCGGCAGTATGTAATATGTACATTAATTGCCCAGCACAATATTCGCTCATATTCCCCCAGCTCCTGTGTTTTGGGGCTGCAGTATTTCTCTCTTGGTCCCACTGACTGGAGTTATTCTGCCTTTGATCCTTTGTGGTTTATGCAATTCACATGTTAGGTACCATTACATGCATATAAATCGTATTTCCTAAAATAGGAATGACATATACCACAAAGGATCAGAGACAGACAATCCCGGCCCAGAGTGCTTGCACTCTAAATTGCTAACTGCAGAAATTCCGAGACAGGTAGGATAGAAGTGCCGGGAATTTCCTATAATCTGATCCTGGAACATATAGATAATATCAGTCTCGTGGGTGAGGAGGGAGAGGAAGCACTCGAATCTACTGGTATTGAATTACTTACAATTAATACATCCATTTCCTGCAGATACACCTAAACGATTGTGGCTTCAAGGAAGCTTTTGATAAGACTTTGAAATGTTTGTACATGATTTGCACCACATACACAGGTGCTCATTTTGAATGAGATCTGGTATCAGGACTGTTTTATGTTGTGTTACTTCAAGACACATTTTGACATTAATCTATATCAAAGGTTGTGTATAATAATTGAGCTGAATAATATACATGAAATAACTGAAGTGTTTATAGATAGCTAAATATGTCCAGCATGCCGTCATTCTTTCCCCTGCAGCAGGTTGGAGAGAAGTGCTTCTCTAGCAAAACAGACAGTGTGTGACTGACAGTTAGTCACACTTGGTCAGCTGCAATGCTCTGGGCTTCGTTATTCATATTTCGGAGTTTAGTGATCCTTTAAAGGAGGACTGTAGACAAGGAGTTTGTCACACTAACGAAGACTCTTTTCTTGGATTCTTGTTGGTGGCGGTCTCTCCCCTGAGACCCCCTCCATTACGCCGTAACCCTTCACAGGGGTTAATTTTCGACTGAAGTTAAAAGCCAAAATTCTCCAGCACCATGCATGCTCCCCTACATCCCTTCCTTGGAATGTTTCCTAGTGTGAATTAGGAGAAGAGAAGGGAGAATAGACAGCTGGGCAATCTGTGCGGTTAGAATCAGCTGTCAGGCTGTCTCGGATATAACCCGTCCTGCTGTCTGTTTTATATAAACATGGAATATTGGCATATTTTTATATAGACGCCTGGCGGTTTTTTTTTTTGCTTCAATTGTTTTACAGGAAAGATAAATAACCTATGCTATTATTTATGTATGAACTACTTCCATTAAGATGATAAATTAGATTATCAGCTTCCTGCCCTGCTTGTGTTACAGTCATCTTTATGGATCGAGTAATACAATGATAATTTCCTTCCTGTGAAACGCTGACCTTTAGAGACCTCTCCGGTGTAAATGTAGCCATATTTCCTCTCTCATTCAAGCAGATTGGACTAATTATTCTCTTGGTCATCCTTCTCTTAACCAGAAGAGGAATGTGCTTTAATCTAGCTACAGATCTAGAAAGCATATTTTGAGGAAGGTTTAAAAATAGTGAGGACATGAATCCAAACCATTCACTGTGAGCCAACTAAATCACATTAATTTGTGTTGTGTCCCAACAATATGTGTGATGATTATAAGGGGCAGATTAGTGGTAAAGGAAAGTTATAGTTTACAAGTCAATTAATATTAAAATACAACTTGTTTCGATATGAAATTTAAATGTGTAATACTTAAAAATATTATTTAATATGATTAAACACATTATCATCATCACCATTTATTTATATAGCACTACTAATTCCGCAGCGCTGTACAGAGAACTCACTCACATCAGTCCCTGCCCCCATTGGGGCTTACAGTCTAAATTCCCTAACACACACACTAGGGTCAATTTTATAGCAGCCAATTAATTAACTAACACACACACACACGTCAATTTTAGAGCAGCCAATTAACCTATCAGTATGTTTTTGGAGTGTGGGAGGAAACTGGAGCACCTGGAGGAAACCCACACAAACACAGGGAGAACATACAAATTCCTCAAAGATAAGGCCATGGTCGGGAATTGAACTCATGACACCAGTGCTGTAAGGCAGAAGTGCTAACCACTGAGCCACCGTGCTGCCCAATATTATAAAATGTTATATTATATAGTATTGTGAGAGCATTTAAACAGCCAGTAAACCTTCATTACAAGTTGGTTCATATAACATTCACTAATAATAATTAAAAGATTCAGGAGATTATCACAAATGATTATATACAAGTTAACCCGTGCATGATACTCATGCATTCTAGTCAAATCAAGCTACTTAAGGTGTTAAAAAGGTTCTTGTCATGCATTTGGGGCTAGGCCAGGCCTGCTCAGGGGAAGAGCATTACTTCCCGACGTAAGCGCCCTTTTTTAACGTGGTTTTGTCCACATGTCACCACCTCATCATTCTTCTCCATCACCTCATCCTTAATCTTCATCGCCACATCCTTAATCTCCATCGTCTTACTGTTCTAAAACCTCTCGATACACAACGTTTCTGCTAAACACCTTATCACTGTGCTCAATCATTCTTCCTTGAAGGGCAGTATTCATAACCTGCACTTTCACATCACTGCTTCTCCGTACTCGTGAAAATGCGACATACAATTGTCCATGACCAAACACAGGCTCTGGTAAATAAATACCCACACGGTCAAGAGTTTGAGCCCTCAACTGGTAAATTTAGCCTTTACTACCCCTCCCACGGGGGGAAGGGGGGATGATGGAAGTTAACGGACTTCACTATTATCATTTTTTTGTCAAATAATGTCAGTATACCAAATTTCAGTTCAATTGGATGAGCCCTTTCTGAGAAAATAGTTTTTTCCACACACACACATAGAAACACACGCCGCTAGGCTTATGATTATATATGAGATAAAGTTCTGATAGTGAGGGGAGATATTTTCTTGCACACAGCAAACTTCCTGTTTATAATCACACTGAAGGATGGCACTGTGGTTAGCATTGCAGCCTCACAGCGTTGGGTTCATGGGTTTTGGTTCCAACCCGGGTTCTATCTGTGAGGAGTTTGTATGTTCTCCCCATGTATGTGTGGGTTTCCTCCAGGTGCTCCGATTTCCTTCCACACAAGTAGTTTATTTGGCTGATAAATTGACCTTACTGTGTGTGTCCATGTGGTAGAGAATATAGATTGTAAGCTCAACTGATGGGAATAATTAAATATTTTCTGTGCTCTGTAATATGGTGGAACATATGTGAGGATACCGGGCTGATGTGTAGCCCTTACTGCATTCTCAGCCTAGCTGGTCCATCTGAGACAGTTTTATGTGTTACCCGAGGTACCATGAGATTAACATCACATAGGAAGCACTATATTATATAAAAAAAAATATGTTCATACAGCGGTGCAATTGGGCTGTTATAAGGCCATACCGTCACTACTCCTTCATTTTCAAACTATTAAATTTTATTCACATATATACATATATATATATATATATAAACATAGTGGTCAAAGTGGAAATTTAGAACTAGCAGAATTACATTTTTAAGTGTCGGAATGTAAAATATGAGTGACTGAAAAGTGATAGTGTTACAATGAAGGCGGTAGGAGAAGTGGCAATATGACATACCCCTGTATACCAGCCCACTTCAACCACTGTGTAGATAATTCACTCAAAACCTATGACCAGGTAAACTTCCAATCATAACAACTCTGCCTATGGCGCATCAGGGTAGCATCTCTCCCGCAGCTGCTCAGGTGAGTCTACTTTACAGCAGGCCGCAGACTTTGCTAGTTCGTGAACCCACCAACTGTAGGCGGACATTGAGCTTAATCTCTGCCTCAGGGGTAGATGAGTGAAGAGCGTAGGTTAGCAGCTGGGATCGTGAATCGTTGTGACTAGGAAAAGACTCTGATGAGAGATGATGGGATGTGTATGTATGTGTATATATGTGTGCAGCGAGAGATATATGTGCATAGATATATGTATGTATGTATGTGTGTGTGTGTGTATGTATATATATATATATATATATATATATATATATACACAAGTTAACCCGTGCATGATACTCATGCATTCTAGTCATTAAAGCTACTTAAGGTGTTAAAAAGGTTCTTGTCATGCATTTGGGCCATAGCCCAGGCCTCAACCACCAACCACTGTCACCCCCGGCAACCACCAACCACTCCCAACTGTCACTTCTCCTTCAAGAAATATATATATATTTTTTAAAATCTTTATAAACACTTTTAACAATTAACAAATTAAATTAACAAATTAAAAACATCTTAGTATACCAAATTTCAGCCCTTTCTGAATTTTTTTTTCCACACACACACACACACACACGCCACTAAGCATTTATATTATAGATATATATATATATATATATATATATATATTATGGCAATGGGAGTGGCTTGGCACAGGCCTCTCAAAGTGCAAATAGCTATGGAGCTAACAGTCTGCGGGTAAAAGGCTGCAGACCAAGTCATACACAGGTGTAGCACTGTGCTTGTTTAGTTATGTACAGGTCTGAGACATGTGATAAAATAAATGTACAATGTGATTTACTTACGTGCTTTAAAGTGTTTATTTCCACAGCTAACATCAGAGCTGACAAGGGTGTCTGCACTGAATAGGCGTTACAGAGCACCTGAGGAGACTTCTTTTAAAGACAAGGTGGGAGTGTCGCCTGTCAGTCACCCAAGCCTGTGGGAGGAGTCTCAACTATAAAGACCTGTACTGTGCAATTGTGCAGGGCAACCGATGCCAACTAGTGGCCGGCTGGTAGCTGGGAAACTATCTTATAGCCAGATGTAGGTTTCCTGGTGTCATCCTGACATTTTGATGTGTTACTGTGATGTAACAATAAACCGCCATTTAGATTTGCAACAAGAAGTTGTCCGTGTTGCTGATATCTGCTGGGTATTCTTGCAAAATATGGTGTCAAAAGTGCCACAAGAAGGATGTGCTTTGTTGCAATATATACATATAAGTCAGATATATATAGATATAGATAGATAGATATATGTGTGTGTGTGTGTGTATATATATATATAATATATTACAAGTGGGCATCTTCCACCTACTATCTGCATAGGTGATTTGAGGTACTACATAAGGTTGACCTACGAGCATGCCAGTCAGCTGGCAGGGTGAAAATGACTAAATATTACCCCGGTATCCTGAAACTATCTAAATAACTGTTAATGAATAAGGACATTGCAGTCAGCCTCATTAGCTCAAAAGTGGCTGCCATTAAAGAGACTCACACACTCACATCACACTGTCATTTGTACCACTTTTAGATTAAGCATTACGTTATTAAATAATTAAAACATATAAGTGTCATATATTTTGCACTGATTGGTCCTTCAGATTTACAAATGTATTCCATGAAAACGTAGGTGAAGAAGGTAGAAGTGCAAAGTAAAGTTGCTTGTCCAGAGATACAGAATCTTTTTTTGGCAGATCATAGAGAGCAGTCAGCTTTAAGTCCAGCTCTGCATCCTCGCTAACTCCATATCTTAGAAACTCTGATATCAGAGCACAACACAGTGCGATGTGTTGGCTGCAGTTCATGTGCACAGTGACTGTAACCAGGGCCGCCGAGAGGGGGGGGGAGCGGGTACTAATTACCCGGGCCCGGCATGTCAGGGGGCCCGGCCCGGGCCCTTGCGCTGCTGATTTTTTTTAATGTTTTAATTTTTTTTTAAAACGTTTTTTTTTCCTTTCCTTTTTTTTTTTTTTTTTTTTTGGGGGGGGGGGGCTCGGTCGTTGGTGGGGGGAGCAGGCTAGTTTAAAAAAAAAAAAAAAACATACTCACCTGATCGCGGAGCCGGCATCCCTCCTCTCTGCTGCTCTGTGCTCTATTCAGACTGTCTGAATGCTGGGTGTGATGTCATCATGTCATGCCCAGCATTCAGTCAGTCTGGAACAATGGAGCACAGAGCAGCAGAGAAGACCAAGAGAGGAGAAAAGGTAAGTGAAGGGAGGAAAACGAGGGGGGCACAGAGGGGTTAAAAAACGGGGGGGGGGGCAGCATGACAGAGGGGTTAAAAAATGAGGGGGAGCACAAAGGGGTTAAAAAACGGGGGGGCAGCATGACAGAGGGGTTAAAAAATGAGGGGGCACAAAGGGGTTAAAAAACGGGGGGGCAGCATGACAGAGGGGTTAAAAAATAAGGGGGGGCACAGAGGGGTTAAAAAACGGGGAAGCAGCATGTCAGAGGGGTTAAAAAATTAGGGGGAGCACAGAGGGGTTAAAAAACGGGAAAGCAGCATGTCAAAGGGGTTAAAAACGGGGAAGCAGCATGTCAGAGGGGTTAAAAAATGAGGGGGAGCACAGAGGGGTTAAAAAATGGGAAAGCAGCATGTCAGAGGGGTTAAAAAATGAGTGGGGGCACAGAGGGGTTAAAAAATGGGAAAGCAGCATGTCAAAGGGGTTAAAAATTGAGGGGGGAGCACAGAGGGGTTAAAAAACGGGAAAGCAGCATGTCAGAGGGGTTAAAAAATGAGAGGGGCACAGATGGGTTAAAAAATGGGAAAGCAGCATGTCAGAGGGGTTAAAAATTGAGGGGGGAGCACAGAGGGGTTAAAAAATGGGAAAGCAGCATGACAGAGGGGGTGAAAAAATGAGAGGGGCACAGATGGGTTAAAAAACGGGGCAGTATGGCACAGTGGGGTTAATAAACAGGGGTCAGCATGGCACAGTGGGGTTAAAAAATGGTGGGCAGCATGACACAGTGGGGTTACAAAGGGGGGGGGGAGGCATGGCACAGTGGGATTGAAAAAGGGGGGGAGCAGCATAGTATAGTCTGATGAAGGGGAGCCAGATGAAGGGGGCAAAAACAGCATGGAGGGCACAGTGTGATCATAAGGCATGGCGATGATGAAGGGGCACATTATTGTAATATTGGAGCTGGAGGAAGGCCTAATTATTAATCGTGGGTGCTATTGATTTAACGCTGGGGCTGGCTGTAATTTTCTAAATGTAGCCATTTTTTTTTCAAAATAGGTCCTTCAACATTTCTGGATCCGGACAAGCCACAACTAAAGAAAGCAGCAGCCACAGGTGGAGAAAGTGGAGAAGAACAGGTAGGAGAGAGCAGCACAGTGTGTGAAATGTTGTGATTCTAGTAGGGACAATACCAATTTTTGGTGAATGTTGTGTCCAATGTAAGGTGTAGGCCAAGACTGAACTGTTTGTGTACACACTGCATTGTTTGTATACTACCCTGTGGTGGTAGATGTCCTGAAAGTCAGGAGTGCTTAAACATATGTGACGCTCCGGCGAATTGAGAGCCTAGTGGTTTTTATGTTAGCCACGCCCCAATGGCACGTTTGCCACGCCCCCAAATGCATGACCGCACCTCCCAAAATTTTTGCACTGCCGTTTGGCTAGCCACGCCCCTGAATATATGACCATATACCTAATCTTTTTTGCGCCGCCGTAAGGCGGCGCAAAAAAATTTTGGGGCTTACTTCACTATGAGGGGGGCCCCATGAATTTGTTGTACCCGGGCCCTGAATTCTTCTTGGCAGCCCTGACTGTAACACCCTGGACAGGGGTGAAACTAGCGTGTTAGTAGAGGGGTCGGCCGCTGTGGGGCGGCTTGTGATGTACACTGAAGGCTACAGGCATTGGCTCACCTCATCCAGCTTTCTGGAGCTCCCTCTAGTGGCCAGTTCAGGTTGTAGCAGCTGTTGTTGTGATTGGTTAACCCTGTATGCTGCTCCTGTTTAGTATTATAAAAACCATTGACTGAGCGTAAAAAAATAATAGACTCTCATTGTTTAACATTAACTTCTTTGTCCTTTGTGAAATAATTTATAGCATTTATTAATAGTTTATGTCAATGCAGACACCTCCATGATACAGACCATTACAATAACACCAATGCATTTGTTCTGAAAAGGAACACCATGAAATATAATGCTGTGTCCAAATGTATTGTTTTAGGACCTCTTTCTAAAGATTCTAAATTTGTGAGGCCAAATTGGGCACAGATCTGGTTCTTTGTTTGTGCCGAACATTTTAGAGTCCTAATTCAAGTACAATACAGTATGGTATGGTGTAGCAAACAATCCTACTGCAGCACAGGGACAGCTGCTGAGTGCTACGTCACTTGTAAGTGTCCACGTGAGTGTTTTTTTGGACACAGCTTGAGAAGACCACCAGGGAAATACTGTGGAATATATATGCTGTACCACCTATTTAGCGCTATAGAATTTGCTGGCCCTATATAAATAAATGATGATGATGTAGTCCACACGGAACAGCAGCAGTAAACACAGATCGCAGGCTGCTGTAATCAAATTATAACAGCAACATTTTCTCTCGTTCTCCTCGTATATCATTTATGGCTGGAGGCACTGCAGCATGTAGATGGTATATACCAATTTTCCTTGGTCTGTTTCAGCAGGTTGCTATTAATGATTTTGAATTCTGCAAAAGTATCATGGACTACCATGGCAACCACTGTCACATGGCACATGATGGCATGAACAGTCCTTCTGAGCTCTGTCCTGTGTAATGTAAAGTCTCCCCCCTCTGCCTAAACATGACATATTGAGAGCTCTGAGCCTGTGTCTGTAACTGGCAGCCCTATTTTGTAGCCTCCAGAGAGATTTTGAAAAAGAGATAATGATTTGTAGAAGGACAGCTAAGTCACCTATATTACCAACTTGAAGTGTGTTTAGGTTAGGAGGGAGGTAGAAGCGGCGCATTGTGTAATTCAATTCCACCCGCCTACCATTTTAAAGTGGCGGATCCAGGGGGGAAACAGTACATACATCTGCCTGTTGGTAGAGAATCCTGCATGGCCGCTCTGATTATGAGTTAACACAGTCACACAATTGGAGCGGCCAGGTATCATCCTTTGCCTATATCTCAGTAGAATGGACTAAATAAATAACTAGAATCTGATTGGTTGACATAGGCAACAGCTCCTCTTTTCAAACCCCATTAAAACTCACATACATTTACCCCCTTCTCAGCCAGCTGTAGACCTTTCACAATCAAGGAATGCCACTAAAAATTTCACTATGTGTAAATGACAGCTCAGCTGTAATTATGCCACACTAATTTTTTGTTTCTTACTAAATTACAACAACATGAAAACGTACAACAGTGCCTGTATCCAATTATAAAACAATATATAACTGCTGGTTTGTTATTTGGCACATCTGTTTTCTGACACACGAGTCCTGATATCATTTCAAACCTAACCCCAACCTGCTGTTGTGCGAAAAGAAAGTGTTGCAGCAGTCTCAGATACATGTGTAACACTTTCCATTCTTTGGGTGGAGTGATTCTGGTGAGCACAGCCCACTTCCTCCTGAGCAGGAGGCGACTTGTGATGGTAGAACTGTGTTATTACTACTTGATACATTTACATTCCATGCGCTGATACATTGTTGCCATAACAATCCCTGGCCGCTCCCTCTCAGTATACAGGGCTCCACTAGGGGGGGTTGGGTGTGACAGACACATTCAGCCTTTGAACTTGGGCTGGGTCATTAGAACAGGCTTCCTCTTCCTGGGAGGATCTCCTCAGATTTCTCCGCTGAGACCCTACGTACAGACCCCAGCAGGCAGCTTGTCCTAGAGGTACTTATAATTATATGTATGATCTACACACAGGATTAGAGGGAGGGGGCAGCACTTCTAAATAACTCCAGTCTGGTTCCCACTGCAGGTAAAGTTTACACAGGGCTGGGAGCCGGCTAACCTTACATAACACACTTATATAATACTTTTATTTCAGTTTATTTACACATGTAAATCTCCTTTCGGTTTATTATTAATATAAAGCTGCCCACACGCGTTGTCTATTTCCTCATATTGCTTTTATATCATCAGATCTTACTAAAGATCGTTCCGAGATGTGATTGAAGTTAATTAGGTATTGGGTGCACCAAGTGTTCAGCATTTACCTGAATAACTAAAGTAGCTGCTATTTATAGTAAAATAATGTGTGTGTGTGTATGTATGTATATATATATATATATATATATATATATATATATATATATATATATTTTATTTTATTTTCATTTTGTGGGAGAGAGTGTCATGATTCAGATCACTATTCTGATTTTGATTTAAACTAATTATCATTTGTTGCACTTGTTATAGAGGGCCAGTGAGCCTAAATTACAACTTGCCTTTTTTAAAATAAATATTCAAGCAAAAGCTTAAGTTAAAAGATATGTTTCTGAGATTTTCCTACAAAACAAAATCATGGTAAGTAATGGCACTTATGGAAACTGCAGCCATCGACTTTTGAGCTGATAACGGAGTAATATTTTGTCTATCTAACGAATGTAAATGCAATGTCAAATATCTTGAGGTATGGGAACTTTTACATACATTTCTGTATATTAATGAATATTAAAAACTATATATAAGGAGATATGTATTGTAGGTTAACTGGCCCAATACAGCAGTTTATAAATAGTTTATTTCTTACAAGGAATTGTATCAATAATTTTAATGAGCATGTTGGGCAACTGGGATGTGCTGATTGCCATGTATGGAGTCAGGAAGGACCATCCCCCAAATAAGCTGGTGCTTCTGGTGGTTTTTGTTTTGCAGTCCTCCGGATCAGCACATCCAGAATTTAGAAATGGTTAAACGTAATGGACTTGTGTCTTTTGGCAAACTCTACAAATGTAAATATTACTGATGGAAGGCTTACCTGCTTGGGAACAGTTTAAACCAGTGATGGGCAGCCTGATAGAATTCAGGGGCCACGTGGACTGCTCTCTAACCTTCTAAAGGGCCACACATTACCGTTAGTCTCAGTAATAAGTTAAAATTAGGTTTAATCAAAGAAAGAGACACCTATCTGTAATAACGTATCGGCAGCATTCTGAATAAGTGTTACTCTATAACAAACAGATCTGACCATAAAGCAGGAAGGAGCTGGGGGCCGCAGGTGAAGGCTGCATGTGGCCCTAGGGCCAGTTGTTGCCCATCGCTGGTTTAGACCAGTGTCTCTTAAACCCAGTCCTCAGGAACCCTAACAGTGCAGGTTCTCCATATCTCCTTGCTGGAGCACAGGTGTAATCAATACTGACTGATACATTGTAACAGATCCACAGGTATAATCATTACTGACTGATACATTGTAACAGATCCACAGGTGTAATAATTAGTGACTGATACATTGTAACAGATCCACAATTGTAATAATTACTGACTGATACATTGTAACAGATCCACAGGTGCAATCATTAGTGACTGATACAATGTAACAAATCCACAGGTGTAATCATTACTGACTGATACAATGTAACAGATTCACAGGTGTAATCGTTACTGTCTGATACAATGTAACAGATCCACAGCTGTAATCATTAATGACTGATACATTGTAACAGATCCACAGGTGGAATCATTACTGACTGATACAATGTAACAGATCCACAGCTGTAATCATTACTGACTGATACAATGTAACAGATCCACAGGTGGTATAATTATTTACCTTGTCATCTGGAAAACCTACTCTGTTAGGGGGCACTGAGGACTTAATTTGAGAAACACTGTTCCTTCAGTCTGTTATCTGCTTATGGGGCTGAGCTAATTTATTAGACAGAAAATTAGCTTTTAAATGAACAAAAGGGATTATTTAATTAAAATGAGCAGTAACTTGATGCCAGAGCAGGCCTGGCCAAACTGGCTCTCCAGTTGTTTTCAAACTACAAGTCCCAGCATATCGTGCCAGCTATAGGCTGACTCTCAGCTGGCAAAGCATGTTGGGACTTGTAGTTTCACAACACCTGGATATCCACAAGTTGGCCCAGCCGGTGCCAGTATTTACATGCACATAACCTGTTACCTTTTATGTATTTCCCATCCTGTAAGTACGGTAACTGTAGGTGCACCAAGCTAGAGAACGCACTAGTAATCCCAGTTTATACAATTAAAAAAAATCAACGTCTCTTTACTTTGTTTTAAAACCTGAAATATTTGTTAGTAAATAGGTCAAGATACAATTTATAGGATAGCCGGGGAAATGAGTTCTGGATAAGTGGTAATATTGTCTGTGAGGTGGGTTAATGTGAGATAACTATAGCTCCATTTCTATATGCACTGACCTGTTACATCTAGTTCTGCATCTACAGGTCAGCCTGGGTGTAGTCTCTGTCTCAGGATAGTGTTAGCTCATGTGTAATATCAGATTTTTTTATTTTTTTTTATAAATGTAACTTATATCATCATCATCATCACCATTTATTTATATAGCACCACTGATTCTGCAGCGCTGTAAAGAGAACTCATTCACATCAGTCCCTGCCCCATTGGAGCTTACAGTCTAAATTCCCTAATATAGACAGACAGACAGATAGAGAGAGAGACTGAGACCAGGGTCAATTTTGATGGCAGCCAATTAACCTACCAGTATGTTTTTGGAGTGTGGGAGGAAACCGGAGGAAACCCACGCAAACACAGGGAGAACATACAAACTCCAAACAGATAAGGCCATGGTTGGGAATTGAACTCAGGACCCCAGTGCTGTGAGGCAGAAGTGCTAACCACCATATATATATATATATGTATATGTGTATTCAGTTAAGCAGGTCTCCATACTCTCTCCCTTCTCCTCAGCAATTTGCCATGTTAGGAAAGAGGTGCTTCTTTGTCATTCTAGGTCAGAATGACTGACCACTTGGCAGATGTGCCTTGCAGAAATGCACTGTGTAGATTCATACACTGGAGCAAGATGGTTATGTTACAGTAGCTTAAATGACTGCAATCTCAACTCTTATATGTGTTTTAGGTCCCAGTAAAATCTTTGGGAAGCTTAAACTCTGTCTGGAATGGAATGGGTAGCGGACACCTTAATTTGTAACAGAGCTGCAGTCAGGGTAACGCTGAACAGTGTATTTTATTGCAATGGTTCATTCCCAAAAAAATATTAATTTGGGAGGTTAATGGTCCTTTTAAGGTTTGTGGCTTCTTGGAGCAATCTTCTAGCTAAAGTATTGGATTCTCAAATTGGTGGAAAATATAAATTCTTGGTATTAGGTGATATTGAAGTATCAATTGGTGCAAACAAGGATCCTTTGCACGGGTATTTAGTGGTGCACAAAAATTTCAAACTGGTTTGAAATTCAGTCGAATGTCCCAAACATTTTCATGGTGCATTTAGACCCCAATTCAAACGGTGGGTTTGAAATTTGTGTCTTGCCTTTGTGGTTTGCGTTAAAATGAGTGTTTTGGTATTTTTTTGTAAATAAATAACAATTTTAAAATAATAGCATTTTAACTTTAAAAAAACAAAAACATTTATGGCCTCGAATATGCTCCACCCTGTCGAACCTGTACTTTTTTTAAAAAAATGTAAAAAAAATAATTTTGTAATGGTTCTGAAAATTCAAGAAATTCCGGCGGCTTTTAGAACTTATCGGTTGCGGCGGCTAAAGCATCTCTGCGGGTAAGTAAGTCAGCTGTCTGATTGGATCTCTAGGTTTCTATATAACAATATTTCCATTGTTAACTAAAGAAAATAATAAATGGACACCTCCTTCTTTATATGTAGCAGAATATAGGTGAGAGATTAGATAAGCTCGGAATGTAAACTTGTGGACTTTGTTCTCTGTAACATTTCTCATTATTTCCATATGGCTGCGGTGACCTCCAGGAACAGGTTGGATTCTGCAATTGATACTTTCTTTAGTGATAGCTGAGTACTTTAGGTTCTGATCTTCTTGAAACTGCAGCAGTCCCTGTCTCAAAGAGCTTGCAATCTATGTAGCGGAGGAAGCATAAGGAATAAGAAACAAAATACCTGGTCCAGAGAAATGGGTAGGATATTAATAACGATAATTTTAAAAAGTCTGCCGAAGAAATAAAGAACAAAATTCAGAGACAATAATGGTCACTGGGTGGTAGAAAATATTTTGGAGGAGAGGAGGAAGCCATCCATTCATTAGGAACTTGTGACCACTGAGCCATGAGGCAATTGATGCCTCGTGTCACAATAATATCATTAGCCCTATGATAGACTGAATTACTGCCTTCCCTGTGTTTAGTTGACATGTTAATAAGTGGATGAGAGATAATATAATATTGACACTCACAAAAAAACTTTAATTTTCAACTCTTTTAAACAATTGCCCATCTGTTCTATGTATCCCTCGAATCTCTCACATGTGACCAAAAAGAGTTCGTAAATACAATTACAAAGTTGCACCTGTTGATTCATACTTCTATTTAAACTAAACATACATAGATCACTTTGGACCTAAATAATCATCAGTCTGATACTAATGTTGCACTTGGACGATTATCGTGCTTAGTAAATAGCCATTTCCACGGCTCCAGAGTGTAGTTTGGATACGGAGATCTGCTGATGAGTTGTGAATAGAATCATGATGTCATGTCTAATTTAACCGGACAGCAGAGCCTGGATTACTAAGGGTTGGGCGCTTCCAAATTTAGTCTAGTTATATTTTGCCTCTAGAGTTACAAAGCATCCATAATAAAAATAGATTGAGGATTATTTGGATTGGCTTTCAAAACATGGTCCTATTTATTTTCTCTTTAACTGTATCCTGTCTTCCTCGCGGTCAAAGCGGTAAATTTATCAAGCTGCGGGTTTGAAAGGTGGAGATGTTGCCTATAGCAACCAATCAGATTATAGTTATTTGTTTATTTAGTACATTCTACAAAATGACGGATACAATCTGGTTGCTATAGGCAACATCTCCACTTTTTCTTAAAAGCAAGAATTTATTGTATTACTTGTCTGTTTCGCTTGTTATTTTTAAAACTTGGTGTATCTGATACCTAGAGACGGCCTTTTTGTGGTCCAAAGCAATATTCAGACTATATTTACTGAGACCTAATGAGGCGCGTGAATGTTAGTGTAGCACAGACAACGTCTGCCTCCAGTTTGGGTTGACGACTGATCCACTCTAAATGCTCCTTCCGTACGTGACATCCCTGCATTTGAATTCGGATCACATGAGTTAGTTTTATTTTTAAGATGGTCAAACTAGTTTTTTTTTATTAGTTGCATAGTTGACATTTTTACAGGGCTGCACCCCAAGGTTTACCGTAAATAAAACAAGGCAAGACTTGGCAGTCCCGGATTGTTCACAAAGCAGCGTAATAATAGTTATAGAGTTGCCGGGGAACACGTCACAGGGCTGGAGTGTACTTTGGTTAGTGAAGGCTTATCACTCACAGAAAGCACAATCTATGTGCTGCGGAGAGTTTCACTGTGTGAATTTAATGCTGCAGCGGGAGGTCTACAGCCGTTGACCTTAAAACATCGGTGTAATTATCATCATCGTCTTGATTATGTACCCAGTCACAGGAGGCAGGCTGTATAGCAGGCCTGGACAACCTCTGGCTTTCCAGATGTTGTGAAACTACAAGTCCCAGCATGACCTGCCAGGCGTCAGCTGGCTATTGGCTGGCAAAGCATACCAGGGATTGTATTTCTGGGCTCTGTCAGAATAGATCTTATATATGTTTCTTATATACTGTGTGTAGTATTTGTAGACTGTGTATACTTATAGACTATAAGAATTGATGTGGAAGGCGAGTTTGGAATCTCGTTTGTCAAAATCTAGCATCCTAGGCATCTTCTGCCAACCCCTAAAGACCTAATTATACCCTAAATGACTTTAATATTTGTTCCTCAGCAGCGTCTACACCATTTGTCATTTATAATGTGTGCAGAAAAAAATACTTTTAGTTTATTGACCGCGCACTATCTAGTTAACTCTCAACGAATTGCCCATAACCACAGTACGTTATTTTATTATTTAGGACGTGCGGGTCTTGCTCCAGTGTCGGGGTTTAGATTGGCGAGATCGGTTGATACTTTGTGCTATCGGCCAGCCTTCCGCCATTGTCCTGTATCTTCTCTCTGCATTCTGCTCAACCTGGATTTGATACCAGAAAATCTTGTTTGTTATATGAACCAAGGACTTTTTAAAGTGCACTCGTCTGCAGAATTTGGAGGCAGTCATTTTGTGCTTAGGCTGCCTTTTTGTTAGTGACTAGGAACCGGTACCTCAGTGATGTCATTGGTTCCTGGTAAATATTATATAATATAATATGCTATTGGCTGCACCCACAAAAAATGGCTGCCTCCACAGGGCAGAATGTTTTTTTTTTTGTTTTTTTTGCTCCCTCTTGAGGTTTTAAAAGTGAAAATATTGAAGCAGTGTTTTTAATTTTCATATACATTGACATTTTTTTTTTTTAGTTTCTTTTGTTTAATAACCATTTTATTTGTCTTTTAGAACAATGTCTGGAGCAGATGAATTCTCGGTAAGTTCTAAAATGTCACGTGTGCGATTTGTGCTGTTAGACACTGAGGAAAGCTCTCTGAACTGGACCTGTCAGCTACTGACAGTGAGGCAGCCATTTTGTGGGAGGAGCCAGTGGTCAGCTGATGCATTTTCTAGGAACCAATGGCGTCACTGAGATGTTGCCTGACTTATTCTTGTCAGTTGTTGGCTCCTAATGACTAGCCAGGCTGCATTCTCAGGAACATTAGTCCTGCCAAGAAAATGGCCGCCTCCACGGCCTGTTTTAAAATGCTAAATTGCTTTTAAAGATTACCCTGTCTTTTTCCACACTGCGCTAGAATTCCTCTCCTCATGAACTTGTATTGCAGTGCTCCTGCAGTGATTGTAGGAGGGGCTCATTGTCTGTGTATATTGTATTACCTCCTCTGTGTAGCAATCCAACACGGTTATCTCAGGAAAGACATTCCTCCCTCATTACCTTTTGCAGCAGAGCTCCTCAAAGTGACTGTATAGGAGTCACACATGATCCTTCCTAGTTTGACATCGCCCTCCTCGTTACCTTGAGTGACAGTGCCCTTTGCAGCTACTATAGGAGATGATTGTTAATTATGTCTGTGTATTCAGTTCTACTCCTTGTTAGCTTGTGTAGCAGCACTCCTCACAGTGACTGTATGGGTAGAGATGGGTATATGACTTCACTATGTTCACTATGTTGTTCTTTATGGCACAAACGTTAGTTTTCCAGGTTTGTCCTAGTTATGCCGGCATATATCATTGTGTCAATGATATAGTCAATAAAGTTATATACAATAGGCCGTGGAGGCTATCGATTAAGCTGGGGCCACAAAAGTTCTGAAAGGCTTTATGTGGCCCTTGTATTATCTGATAAACTGATCTGAACATAGAATGACATTTCTTTCTTCCTCCCCCTTTAAGCTGGAAGATGCTTTACCAGATAAATCATCTAGCAAAACACAGACTGTAAGCAACCAAAGAGACGGTCAGCAGCCAGGAGGCTGGCCCGGATCAAACCCCTGGAGCTCTGGGCCTAGCGCCCCGGCTGCCACACCTTATGGTCAAGGTCAAGGCGGGCAATATTCTGGGGGTGGGCCATATTCTGGGGCCGGACCTCAACCAACTGCCCCAACACAGCCATATCCATCTGGACCCCAGCCAGGAGCACCAAATGCCCCGTATTCTTCAGGACCCACCGGGCCGTATCCAGGAGCAGCACCTGGGCAACAGCCTTCTGCACCAAATGCCCCATATTCTTCTGGACCCACCGGACCTTACCCAGGAGCACCTGCTGGACAGCAACCACCTGCACCAAATGCCCCATATTCTTCTGGACCCACCGGACCTTACCCAGGAGCACCTGCTGGACAGCAACCACCTGCACCAAATGCCCCATATTCTTCTGGACCCACTGGACCGTACCCAGGAGCACCTGCTGGACAGCAACAACCTGCCCCATATTCTTCTGGACCCACTGGACCTTATCCAGGCGTACCAGCTGGGCAGCAGCCGACTGCACCAAATGCCCCATACTCTTCAGGCCCCTACCCAGGAGCTCCTGCTGGGCAGAACCCAACAGCACCAAATCCCCAGTATCCTTCAGGACCTACTGGTCCTTATTCAGGAGGTCCTTCTGGACCACAGCCAGGAGCTCCAACTGGGCCCTATCCTACAGCACCCGGGGGGAAGTATCCTGCTGGGCCCTATTCTTCAGGTCCTTCCGGAATGCCAGGATCATATCCTAACCCTTCTGGATCTTCTGGTCAACAATACCCAAATCCTTCAGGACAAGGTCCTTCATCTGGTGGTTCTTATCCTGGTCAGTCGGGTCCTACAGGACCTTCACAGGGTGGGCCTTGGGGCTCTAGTCCATGGAGCTCCCAGGGTGGGCAATACCCCACTCCCCCAAATATGCCATACCCAGCCACTTGCCCGTTCCCAAATCCTGGTGCTGCGTCGTCCATACCATGGGGTAATGTACCCGCTGGCCAGTGGGGACCATCAGCTTCATTTCCTGGAGGTCCTGGATCATACCCAAATCCAGGATCCTATCCTTGAAGCTGCCCGTTTCCAGAGATCTCTTCCAGACCCAGCCACCTACCTTGTGAGTACTCTCTCTCCTTTTTCCTGATTAATAGTATTTTCTGTCACTGTTTACACTGTAAAATGTAAAAAGAGAGGCAGCTTTGATATAGTCTGAAATATATATATATTTAGTATACTGGGACTTTTAGTTCCCAAAGAGCAGAAGAGGCACAAATTACCTAAGCCTGCAGTACAAAAATTTAACGGGAGCTATAGGGTCAAATAGAGAAGGTAGAAATGATAGCTGTCAGGTAAATTGGGTGTGGTCCAGTAGCATAAAGGTCTTGTCATGGTTGGTTTTTGAGGCGAAGCTGGGAGTTATGTGGGGACTGTTTTGCTGCACAAAAGGATATCCGAGAAGGTAAATGATGATCCGGAGAGATATATAGATATAATATATTTCCCTAAAAATACTTAAAAGACGAGGCTCCGTTCTTTGAAACAATGGATCTCATCATAGGATTTAAGGGAACAGAGAGAGATTTTGGGGGTATTTTATATCCATGTTCTGCTATTAGTGAGTGTACACATACACTGGGGGTGGGGTCAGGCAAATGCCCATTTGTTAGGACTGCCCAAATGCCCACACAGCATGGCAAAGGAGGTAATTATTGCCATATCGGCCTTTGCCACTGAATGGTGCATCGGACCAAGGCGGAAAAACGGATGCCAGGCAAAGCTTAGTTTTTATTTTTCATATTAAATTGATATTTAAGTTTTTAGAGACTATGTGCATTGTAATAGTTTCTGTTTTACTTTTCCAGATCTCCCTGTAATGGAAAAAACAACAACTTTTTCTACAAGAATTGTCCAGACCATCTAATGACTTAAGAAAATGATAATGAGATTATAAAGAGAAATATGTTTAATCAACGGTGGATTTGAAAGTCGCCTAAATCATAAATGATAAGATTGTCCGTAGACAATTTAGGCCTGTTTTCTATAAAGGAACGAAGCCCCAAAATTTATATATTTGAAATAAAAAAAATATATATATATATTTTTTTTTTTTTGCCCTCTTGCTAATGCTGTGTCTGAGCTATACTTTACGTAAACCTCTACAGAATGTAATAGATAAAATAATGTATGCTGTTCTGATATTGCACAATATAGGTAGAGTATTTCTTTCTGATCTTGTTTCTCCTGCATTTTTTTGAAATATGCAATCACTGAGCTTTAAACATTACTGCACGTTGCCAAAAAGTTTAAACGACTGTCCTAGAAGCTGATGTGTAACCGATCCTTCGTCATTAATGGTCCCTCCTTTGGGGAACCGAAGCAGCCAATTAACAGGGAGGTGAGTGGGGTAATTATTAAATATGTAAGCTCAGGAACTGAATTTGGAGTGTTTTTTTGTTTGCTTGTCCTGTATCCAATAACCAGCGTGATCTGACACCTCCCAGGGCCTAGCGTGCCTTTTTGTGTTTTTGGTTTGTGACCTCACTTAAGCTGCACGTTCTCCTGTTTGCGGATGGATCATAAAGAGATCAATTAGGTTCCGATAGAGCAGATCTCAGCACTGCGGCTTCTGTTGTCCGTGTCAACAAAATATTGCTCGGGATCAATATCCAGTTCTGGTTGAGCTCCGGTCTGACGATGGCTGCACATAGGACGCTGGGCGATAAGCACATCCGATCTGGATGTGCCCAAAAATGTCACAATTGACCATCCAAATTGCAGCCTAACCATCTGATCTGAATTCCTAGAAAGTTAAATATACTAATGTTGCCCAAATATGCAAATCTACTGTAAAACCATAGCATTTAATTAGACAGAATTTGCTGGCATACACTGGTCACGCTGCCTGGCCTTCGGGCATCCAGATCTGGGTCATAGGCGCACAGCGTCTATGGGCACGCTAACTTGCCCTAGTCTGAATAAAGCTCGTTGCTTTTTACTTGCTATGGGTTTTAGTGCACATTTGCGCCTTTTCAGCAATGTCCTTAAATAAGTCTCAGTGGCTGCAATTTTATGAATATTTCCAATTATCTGTTACTTCCGGGGACAAATATTACAGCTGTCACCCGACTCTAGTGGGCTCCGTATCTGAGGGGTAACAGTGTTTACATCCAAATTCATTCAGAAATAGGAACCATCTGTAACAGGAATTTCATTTGTCAGTGTTACTAAACATTACAGATGTAATTAACGCAGTTTCTTTTTGTGGAGCTTTAATTAAGTCATTACGTGGATTGAACGAACCTAGTGTGCTTTTAGTGAGATGCTATAGATAACTGGTGCATAGGAAAAATTTGGTGTTGCCTAGAACCTATTATATTATACGACGTGTATATAGTTGAAGTTCATAAAATAAAAGCAAACATCCAGTTGGTTACTGTGGGCAACAATACATTTTTCCCTTGCACCAGTTTTCATTATTCTTGACGGGAGCTGGTTTTCAAGTTGACATCTGACTTTTCGCTGTAGAGAACTTAGCTCCCGCTGTGTATTTCAGTATGTCCATACTGTACAGGTTTAGAAGACACAGAGGCTGACCCGTTCTAACGCTTTGGACTGGTCTTAAAGACTTAAAAGTAAATGTATCAAGCTGAGAGTTTCCGGTGGGTTTGAAAAGTGGAGGTGTTGCCTATAGCAACCAATCAGATTCTAACTGTCATATTGTATAATGTACTAAATAAATGATAACTAGAATCTGGTTGCTATAGGCAACATATCCACTTTTCAAACCCAACAGAAACTTTCAGCTTGATACATTTATTCCTTAATGTTTTTTTTTTTTTTTCTTAAGACTGATATCTTCACTTTCTACATATCCTGTGCTGCTTATCTTACTTATCCTACGAGCTAGATGGACTTTGGGAGAAATTCTTGAGTATGAGACAATCTGTGTATATTAATAAGTTACGGATGGTGGGATTGCCGTAATGTTCCAATCAACGCTTTAACGCAAGTTGAGTATATTAATAACCTAGGAGTGTGAACAGATGTGGGAAGATTATATTTTTTTTGGGGGGGGGGAGGACATGGCCTGAGAACCAGAGGCCAATGATTGTGAGTTTTAATCTCTGACTGAGGATACAGAAATGCAGACTGTCATGTTAGACATACAGGGATAAAACTATTTATAAAGTTAAATGTCCAGTTAGATCTTCAGTTAGTTAATGTGCCATAGTGATGTTGCCGTTTCCTAGTGAATTAAAAGGCTGCAATCTCATGAATATTGACTCCACCCACAAAATGGCTGCCTCCAATGTTGGCAGGTGACACGTTTAATTTAAGTTTGCCAAATAAATATTTTGTTCCCATAGAGGGTACTCAAAGTAATTTTTTTTATTTTCTACACATGCCCCCTGCCCCCCACCCCCTCTTTCACATAGTGGTCCCAATGTAGATTTGATCCCCATGTAGCAACTCCAAAAGGGCTTAAAACAAAGCCCTGCTTGAACTCAGGTGATTGTCCCACTTCTATGCCATTGGACGTCCCTTGTCTTGAACCAAATTTCCCCTCGCCCACCAAAGAGGTAAGTTGTAGGTAGGTGCCACATATATTGCACATAAATATTTATGGTGTGTGCGACAGAGGTTTACACGTTGCATTATTGCTGAATTAGATATACTAACTTAATTGGGTGATTATTGCTTTGAAATGTTACTATATTCGAGAAACTTTTTTTTTTTTTTTTTTAAATCGGCTTGTATAAATTATGCACTGTATTTTATAACAGTAATTCAATAAAGTTTGCTTATGTAATTGAGTTGTAATTGGTGCATTTTCCTATATATGTGAAGTGAAGCAGAAAGTATGTAATGATTTCTACCCAGTTTATCTGCTCTAGAGATGAATTTGAGTTTGTTATATTTTTTTCCCTCGCTGGAGCAAAAATATATCTCTTGCTATTGAATACTTGCCCACAGGACCAATTGTCCCGGGAGAGTCCTGGGTATTTTGCACCCAAAAGAGGCGTGGCATTGCCCCAAACTAGTTTGAATTAGGGTGTGGCTTAATGTGTCCTGATTGTCCAATGCAGAATTTTGCCACATCTGCCACTATTGTAATGAAATACAGTAAAATTAAAGTGACTTCTGTTCCGTTTTAAGCTACAATACAGGAGCTTCCACTTTGAATAATGAAAATGTTTGAGGCGACTTCATAATCTGTCCAGACCACGTGAGAGTTATTTTATTCAGATGTAGTCTCGAATCAAAATTACATTTTTATTCTCTTTCCAAAGTTTCCCATCAAACAAATAATACTGAATATTTGTAATCTGTAGGGAAAGCGATGTTTCATATCCACCAGCGCGAGGAACCACGGACGTATCCAGATTACATGCCGAGCTGTCCAGATAACAAATCGATGTGATTGCGTGGACAGCGTTTCATAGAATCCGTGGCCACTCATTCTTGTAGACACTAATATCACTTTCCCTACAGAATACGTGGAGCCAGATGCAGATCTCTGGGGTGATGAGATTACAATTACCGGCTACTTTTATGATCCATAAATACAACATTTGCACCCCAAATGTCAGTAACAAATTATGCACGCGTAAAAAAAGCGCATTAACCTGTATATGTGTTTAGTCAGATACATCCTGTTGCGCATCCCTAGCGCATGTGGGTGGTGTACGCACCACCGTAGCCTAGAGAAAGAGACGTTCATTGACCACGATAGTAAATGCTAAAGTTGCTTTATCCTAATTGAGCATAATATAATAATATAATAATGTAATAAGTGTTATACACGAGAGTATAGTATCTAGACAGTGCTATTAATGTGAAAGATGTATTTACCATATAAATTATAATTTAAGTAATTTATATTAAATACAATAAATTAGTGTATTTTTTTTTTTTTTTTTGCTGTTTTTAAAATTTAAAGTGAAACTCGTCTTTCAATCTCCTGATCCAAATGGAAATCTCCATTGAGCTTGGTGTAGAGGAGGTCACATGACTCGGAATCTTACTCTCTGCTCGAGAGCGAGGTCAGATCAGGACGCAGAGCTTTGGCCCTCTGACCCCCTGTTACCCACCACCTCTATATAACCTTCCCAAAACTAGAAGAAAATTACACGTTTGGTATCAAGTTAAACAGGAAGATTAGTGGAACACAAATAGCATACAGTATCCCTAGGAAGACTCTGCTTGAAGATAATCATTGGATTTATTTTTGTCAAATTTTTAAAAACTCTAATAGATGGGAATATCGAAAACTGTGACTAAAATAAAGCCCCATGTGCCACAAAATATAAAATATAATATATATATATATATATATATATATATATCTTTTTTCCCTTCTCCTTAAAAGTAACTTTTTGGTTTAGCCCAGTGGATTCCAAACTTTCTTAGTTTGAGGCACCCTTAGGGTCTCCATAATTTATTAGAAGGCATCCCTAAGCCAAAATAGTTACCAAGTAGTCACCAGCCTTGCTTACCATCAGCCCTGGCCGCGGCACCCAGTTTGGGAACCACTGGTTTAGCCTCATCCCCCCTGTTAACAGGTGTAGCAATAGCGACACCTGCAGGATGTTAGAAGGTACTACAAGAGCACTTTCAGTGGGACAGATGTCAAATGATCCATTACTGAGGAACAGCACAATCCCTTCTGCATCATGGAGCTGTCAGTTCCCCAGATCAATAATTCCGTTTATGATATTTATAGATGATAAACTGCATAAACCACAACAGACCAAAGTCCCAAATTTTCAGGGATAAGACCAGTATTAAAAATATATACTTACAAAATGTGTCCCTGGGAATGTCCCTATTATTTTCAACTTTGATCAACAGTACAGTACACGTTCTCCTATTCATGTCACATGCATTGTCCTGAGGATGAAAAGCTCACTAGACAACCGTATGGTGTCTCAATAATTGTATTTTTTCAACATAAACAAACCCAAAGTATCTAGTCTGTCTGTATATTATTGTTGGTTATCAACAGTATTTTTTTTTTATTATTATAAACTGGTTTATTGCCAGAGAGTCTCCCGTAATGATGTAAAATGTTGAAGAGCAGGAGATCCTGTTAAAAACCTTCTCAGCATCAAAAGCAAGAATAATGGCCGAAGTCTTCCTGGTATTGATGACATGAATCGGATCCTGGTGTTATCTCTGGCCTGGTGGCCCAGGCTGAAGCCAATCTGGTCATAATAGACATGGAAGGGGAGTACCGAATTCAATCTATTGACATGCAGGTTTTTTAGACCCAGTGCAGAGGACACTGTGCTAGTTGTACCTATGGGATGTAATCTCCGTATCATCCTTATACTGTATGTTGTATAAATGGGGATCTATTGAATTGGCGTTCTGAAAATACATCGGAACTCTGATTAAAATATGTCCAGTCTCATCCTACCTGCCCTCTATAGTGCTTTACGATGAGGTCCCCTCAGTTGTTTCTTATGATACTTATCATGCAGTACACACATAAATAACATTTGCTGCATGACCTCAACCCCCCCCCCCCCCCCCTCCTGGCACATTACTGGGCACTATCACTACTACTAGTGTCACATTACTGGGCACTTATCACTACTACTAGTGTCACATTACTGGGCACTTATCACTACTACTAGTGTCACATTACTCTGCACTATCACTACTACTAGTGTCACATTACTCTGCACTATCACTACTACTAGTGTCACATTACTGGGCACTATCACTACTACTAGTGTCACATTACTCTGCACTATCACTACTACTAGTGTCATATTACTGGACACTATCACTACTACTAGTGTCACATTACTGGGCACTATCACTACTACTAGTGTCACATTACTGGGCACTATCACTACTACTAGTGTCATATTACTGGACACTATCACTACTACTAGTGTCACATTACTGGGCACTATCACTACTACTAGTGTCACATTACTGGGCACTATCACTACTACTAGTGTCACATTACTGGGCACTATTACTACTACTAGTGTCACATTACTGGGCACTTATCACTACTACTAGTGTCACATTACTGGACACTATCACTACTACTAGTGTCACATTACTGGACACTATCACTACTACTAGTGTCACATTACTGGGCACTTATCACTACTACTAGTGTCACATTACTCTGCACTATCACTACTACTAGTGTCGCATTACTGGGCACTATCACTACTACTAGTGTCACACTACTGGGCACTATCACTACTACTAGTGTCACATTACTGGACACTATCACTACTACTAGTGTCACATTACTGGGCACTTATCACTACTACTAGCGTCACGTTACTGGGCACTACTGCTGCTGGCACACTACTGGGCACTATCACTACTACTAGTGTCACACTACTGGGCACTATCACAACTACTAGCATCACGTTACTGGGCACTATCACTACTACTTGTGTCACATTACTGGACACTATCACTACTACTAGTGTCACATTACTCTGTACTATCACTACTACTAGTGTCACATTACTGGGCACTATCACTACTACTAGTGTCACATTACTCTGTACTATCACTACTACTAGTGTCACATTACTGGGCACTATCACTACTACTAGTGTCACATTACTGGGCACTTATCACTACTACTAGTGTCACATTACTGGGCACTATCACTACTACTAGTGTCACATTACTCTGCACTATCACTACTACTAGTGTCACATTACTGGACACTATCACTACTACTAGTGTCACATTACTCTGCACTATCAGTACTACTAGTGTCACATTACTGGACACTATTACTACTACTAGTGTCACATTACTGGGCACTTATCACTACTACTAGTGTCACATTACTGGGAACTATCACTACTACTAGTGTCACATTACTGGGCACTACTGCTGCTGGCACACTACTGGACACTATCACTACTACTAGTGTCACATTACTGGGCACTATCACTACTACTAGTGTCACATTACTCTGCACTATCACTACTACTAGTGTCACATTACTGGACACTATCACTACTACTAGTGTCACATTACTGGGCACTTATCACTACTACTAGTGTCACATTACTGGGAACTATCACTACTACTAGTGTCACATTACTGGGCACTTTTGCTTCTGCTGATGAAGATTTGCGTCAAATGAGCAGCAAATAGGAAATATCCAATTCCCTTCCTAGATGGGGATCTTTGCCCTGAACATGTGCGACACTATCATCCATGTCACGAACGCCCAGCCTGTGCCAGATACAGCAAATTGAACAGCTGGCTGTGACTAGCGTCACCTTAGTTAATTAACAATGAATACACCTTTTCTGCCACCACAAAGGATTTATTATGGTGTCCTTACGTTCACCAAAACCACTTATTAAAGTTTCACACTTACATCATGTACACATGTAGCATGAGCCTTCCTGGGCATCGTAAGTTCATAAAGAATCATGGAGAAACACATTAGATTAAATATGTTTAATCTGAAATATATTTCCAAAGCTTATTTATAAAAAGGTAATAAACCGACATACAATAGGTTGCACATAAGTTTCAAAAAATAAAATAAAATCAGAGTACTACTTACGAGGGAGTCTTGCTGTGTGTGAGGGAACACGATAGAAAAGTCTGAGACATTTCAGTCTTGATAGACCCCTCATGAAATGCACAATTTGATGTCTAAGGCAGAAGATTTAAAACCGTTCTTACAGGCTCTTCTAGGAATTTACACTTTCAATTAAGACAGATTGATTCCCAAAATGACAGAAGTAAATTATCTCTCACTAAGATAAATGTTTGGGCACCTCAGATAGTCTCTCATCATCATCATCACCATTTATTTATATAGCGCCACTGATTCCGCAGCGCTGTACAGAAAACGCATTCACATCTGTCCCTGCCCCATTGGAGCTTACAGTCTAAATTCCCTACTATAGACACACACTTACACACAGACAGAGAGGTAGAGACTAGGGTAGCCAATTAACCTACCAGTATGTTTTTGGAGTGTGGGAGGAAACCAGAGTACCCGAAAGGAAATCACGCAAACATGAGGAGAACATACAAACTCCACACAGATAAGGCCATGGTTGGGAATTGAACTCATGACCCCAGTGCTGTGAGGCAGAAGTGCTAACCACTGAGCCACCACCGTGCTGCCCTCTCATCTCTGCTCTGCTTGAGTGGCTAGATGCTTTACAACTTTGGGGCCTCAAACTCCCCCGAGATCCTTATCTATCTGGCTAGTTTTAAAAGACTCTTTGTTAATTGCACAGGTCACCTAGGTCAGTCAGCAAAGCATACTTTGAGAGGTTACACAAAATATACATTGTCATGCATGTATTCAACAGGAAATAACAATCCGTCATTAGATATACTACATTTCTTCACAGTCCACAGATTCAGTTGTAACAACCAGAACTGGCCGTGTCCGATCAGCTCTCTGTGTGTGTCTGATATTCGTTCAGACATATATATAAGGAGGGAAAGTAAAGGAGATATTACATACTGCAAGAGGAGCATAATGTGTGTCTTATTTCATCACATGACAATAACAGAACATGATATATATATATATATATATATATATATATATATATATATAAAATCACTTCCCTTGCACTAGCATTGTATCACGACTCATTTATGGTCACACCCAGTTAGGACAACACCTGCTGATGGTCTGAGCTTACATATGACTCACCATTGCTGTATATGGATATATTACGTGCTGGATCCCAGCTGCAGTCAGACAGGAATCCTGCACGTATGCTGGACCTTTGAATCAACATGATGAAACATCAAGACATGGATGTTCTATGTGTTTTACTTCCACATAATTGTTATGAACTTGCTCAGTTTCAATTTCTATAATTCGCTGCATTAATAGTCCCGTAAAGAAAGTTCTGTGGAAGCCGGAACTATATCTCAGCGCTCGCAAATAACTAGATTATCTGATATCAAACTGTATAATTCATAGAATTGTTTCAGAGATTAAGTCCAGGACGTGGTTAAGCCACTTCCTATTACCCCACTTCACTGCTGGTTTAACACAGTTCTCAATATTGTGGTCTTAAATTAAACTGTCAAGTTCTTCACTTATTTACAACATTGCAAGTACATTTCCGCCACATTAGTAACAACATATGAAAACTCAATTTATTATTTTAAACCTGTCTCCCTGTCCCTTACCCATGACAGGAGTAACCAATTAAAAGAGAGCAAAAAAAAAAGGGAAAAAATGTACGTTTGCAATCTTATTATAAGGTACTATTTGTCATTTGTTCTATAGTTCCTTCTAAGGGAGAGAAAGGGAAGTGGAATCGTGATGAAATCTGCCACATGGAAATGTATGTTCTGAGAAAATGATCCCCTTTGTGAAAACAGGTCTAAGAATGCTATATTATATCAGGTCAGATAACTTCCTTACCAGCAGCGATAAAGGTCACAGAGTCTGCGGCACATGCGTTACAGCCCCCAGACACCCATGGCGGAAGATTGACTAAAGCTGGGTACACACTACAGAAATTTCAACCAACTTTTTATGCCGAGCGATTTTACATGCGATCGATGTTCCGATCGCTCGGTCCATGGACTGCATACACACTAGCCTTGTTTAGGACTATAAAGGGAAGAGCGGACGTCCCGTTAGCGACTTTTTACAGCCATGTTGTCGTGAGCAATGACTGTAATTTCGTACTCACTGTTGTGGATCGGACGGAAGTTTATACACACTACACAGCGGAAACGAGATTGTAACGAAAATATTAAACGGTACGACCAACCAAATGAGGCAACAATCGTCCATTTGGGCAGACTTTCGACCATCGTGTCACTGCACACACTGACCCGACTTTTGAACGAGCGGTCGTATGTCGGCTGTTTGAGACGATTATTGGATGAAAACTGTGTAGTGTGTACCCAGCTTAACACTGGATACATACTACAGGTTTTTTACCCAATTATTGTGCCAATCACACGATAAATAAACGATAGGTCCGATATCGCATTACTGTGTACGCTCCAATGATAATGTTTTATCGTTCCAATGTATTGTTTAATTTGATTTTATAAACAGACTAAAAATCTCTATATATGTTGGAAGGATGTCGGGCAAATATGGCAGTGTGTACACACTCACGACCAGCAGTGTAGGCAGATATCTGTACAGTGTACAGCGTCAGGATCTTTTCAGCAGATGGTTATGAGAGATGAAGATCACAGATCTGACGGTAAATGGTGTAGGTGTGTACACAGGAATCAAGACTTTCAAGTTGTCGGTAAAATGGTTACAGATATCTCATCGTAAGAAATTTTCTGCAGTGTGTGTACACAGCCTTATCCCCCTCCAGGGGCGGATCTAGACTTTATGTTTAGGGGGGGGCGATTTTGCATAATCACGCCCCTCCTTTGCTCTGATTGGCTGGCCTGCGTTAACCCCGCCTTCCGCCCGCGATTGGCCCCGCCCCCTCCCGTTGTGGTCGCTGGCTGGGACCACTCCTATTGGCTGGCCCACATTTAGCCCCACCCCCCGCTCACACTTAGCCCCGCCCCTCCCATTTTAATCGGCGGCTGGGACCTAGCTTTTTGCTGCTAGGGGGAGGCGAATGCCCCGATCGCCCCCCCCCTGGATCCGCCACTGTCCCCCTCCAGGTTCATTGGAGGTAATTGCTTTATCAGAAGGTGAATTGTAGAAAGAACAAATTAAGGAGATACTTCATGTCGCAAAACATTAGTTTGTACATAAGGAACCTGATAGGATATTGTGGAAGACCTGAATACTTCTGTCTCATTGCCGATTCATTCCAGGATGGAAGATCTCATCAAGGATGAGTGATCCCAACCAGAGAAGTAATTCTTTCTCATTAAAAGAGTAACCAAGAGGTACCCTTTAATGGAAAACCAGACAGGATGCTGGTTTAGTCCTCTGAAAGTGTATTTGGTCATTATGAGTTTGGCTCATTCTTACCTATCGATAATGATGTTAGGGACCATATAGAAAGGAGACAAGACACAATCCTATAAAGAGCCTATACTGTGGCAGTCGGGACACGTCATCCAACAATGGCTTCTAGGTCTTTAGCTAGAAGGACTACATTCTGGATGCAAGACCTTGAGGAGACCCTATACAACCTTACCAGGAGAGAAGACATTATCGGGTCTCTCAGCATTAAGCTGACAATTTTATTTTTATTGCTGAAGCCGCTGCCTAACAGCGAAGTCCGTGGCGTAAAGTTACTATCGTACGATTTTGTGTTTGGTTTCAAAGCCGTCACCTATTTTTAGATTTGCTATCTTGCGGTTTTGAGGCCTCCGATTGCATGCAATGTGTGGCGGATTTAAAACTCCAAAATTGCCTGCGGTTTAGGGCGAACCGCCTGGTAAAATGGTTGGAAAACATCCGGTATTACCATACATTAGCTTCTAGCCCAGCGCCACTCAGTGCCACTCAGCTCCTAATCCGTCGTCTGTGAGCACAAGTATAAAATATGCTTAACTCTATGGACTCAAGTTGTGGTCATGCACCGTGTGACAAAGTTTGTGCACGTTGCATTTGTATGCGGTGCAAATGGACATCTGACTCTAAATCACGCCTTTAATGCACAAAAGTTACTTTAGAATGCAGTCATTTGACCCCACAATACAGTGACTGATTTTATTTTTTTTCATGATACAATCACTTTAAATAACAAGTTTTAGTCCGCTGTGTTATTGCGCTCATCAAGTCATTGAGCTTCAACTACAGTTATCTAAATGAGCATAGCAAAGACTTATTCATAATAATATACCTTAGCTATGTAATCCCTTAATTATCCCTTCATTATAATCTATATCTTATAATTAACACCATGTATTGCCTCACCCTACTGTTGCCTCCAGGAACCAGGTACTCCCTTCATAATCGATTAGAGCTGCCTGTACCTTTAAACTGTTCCCCCAGCCCACCTCTGGATTCGGCCCACCTTAGTCATTTGCAGGGGTGTTACTAGCCACTGAGAGCAGGACTGATCCTTGTCTCAAACAGGGTGCTTTATCTTATACATTGTAATATTAATATAGATTTCCATGGTGCGTTATCCTGATAGAGACCGTAATATGTGAAAATCCCAAGAGATCAGAAGTTTCTCAGACACTCAAACCGCCCCGTCTGGCACCAACAATCATTCTATGGTCAAAGTCACTTATTTGAAATTTCTTCCTCATTCCGGTGTTTGGTCTAAACAACCTCTGAACCTCTTGACCATGTCTGCATGCTTTTATGCACCTGACTGGCTGATTAGATATTTGCATTAACCAGCAGGTGTACAGGTGTACCCAAAAAAGTGCCAACTGAGGGTATGTTTTATTGTATTAGCCAGCTTTCTTCCTGGTGCTCCAGTTTCATCCTGCAGTCCAAAGACATCTGAGTATGTTCATTGGTTTCTTAGAAGACTGACCCTTGTGTTTTTGATTGTGTTCTTGCGGTAGAGAAATTAGATTGTAGGGTCCACTGAGGCACGTGCATTTGAATACAGTGATCTGAATAACAGTGCTGCGTAATATTGATGCTATATAAAGTTAACAAAGGTTAATAGTAATAACAATAAAATATTACTGATAATAATAATAAATATCATATAGTTTCCTATTAAATCTCATAAAACAAAGATCGGTTGTGTACCATAAATATAGTGGACCGTTTACTTTCCCTAACATGCAGTTCTTAAGAAAACGTTATACTTTAAAATACTTTCGGACACATATTTGACTCTCCCATTCCCCCAACGTGGTAGTGCAGCTTTAAGAGGAGCCATTTAATTTACTTATAATGTACAAATATGCATTAGCTCAACATCAACCAATCAGCCATATGCTTTCTTTGTCTGACTTGCACTAAATCAGTTAGCACTCTCCTGATTGGTTGCCAAGGATTACTGGCGTCTTGCTCGTAGTCAATAACACCTATTGTTTTTTTTTGTTTTTTTTACTGTTTTTTTTTATGTATTTGTGTTTAATTAATGTTATAGGAATATCTATATTTTCAGTGGCATCCGAGTAGTTAACAAGTACCAGCAATTTTATTTGTAGAATAGTCATTTTACAGCAGCCATAGTAATGTTATAGCGATATGAATAAAGGTTATGTTTTCACATATTTACTCTAGTAACTAGTCTCTATAGTAGTCTCGATGTTTAATTACATGTTCTTTCCGGGTGAATTAACGATTTGTAAAGTAAAAGCAAACACAAAGGACAAACTGTCTACATCGGAGGTTTTTATATCAATAAACATAGCACTGCTAAGCAAAATTAATTAGAGAACAGCTCAGTTCTTTAATTATCTGTCTGAAATAGTTGCAATCTGACAATTATACTACATGCTCCTCCAATGGCGGAGTCTCGCTGCATTTTTGTTGCCTAGAAACCACGATTGACTGAGTTACCGGTCTCCATTTATATACAGGGAATACATTGCTTGTAATTATTACAGAAGAACTCAATTTAACAGGCATGACTCATTGTCTTCAGCCTTTACCCCATGGGAACACGTCCAGATTTTACTTTAATTTTTCTTTTTTACTTTGAAAAACAACTATTATCTTATATTTTTAAATGAATATCAGTTTATACCTCTCCCTGATGCCAATTTTGTGCCACCCCCCAAAGCCTTGCGCCTTAGGCTGCAGCCTATATGATAATTAGGGTCCTTGTCCTACTTGTGGACAGTGGAAAACTTATCCTGCTATATTGTCATAGATAAGTGACTGCAAGATAGAGGGTTGTATTCATGATTTCCAACCATTAGTAAATTTACTAACAGTTACTGAAAAGTAAGTGAAAGTTGGCGCTTCGGTGAATATACAGAGGTCAGTAGAACATCCTACGGATTCTACTAAGCTGCACATAACGTACTCCAACGTTTGTGTATCGATTTTTATGATTTTACAACAGTAAAATTGGAGGTTGTCAATGCTTTTCTTAAAAAAACAAAAGCAAAAAAAAATTATTAATATTTTTTTTTTAAGGGTTGGCTGTATTCATTTATATAACACAGTACTGGTAGTTCTGCCATTGGCTGGGGAGGATTGGAACATTGCTAAAAGGCCATAAAGGAGTGTTAAAAACCCTAAATTGCAGGATTGATCACAAAGCTTATTAATACTGAGGTGCTCCCCCTCCATTGCATTGGAATTAGGGGGCAGTATATAAAATATATACAGGGGCGCACGCAGGATTGCTAGGGGGGGGGGGGTTCCCCCCCCACCGAATAAAAAAAAGCCCAAAAAAAAGCGAGAGCAGCAGCTTCGTTTCGGCAGCACTGTACTATCCAGCAGCCGCGGCGCTGTCAAAGAAGCGTCCGCGGCAGTGCTATATACAATACAGCTTCGCCGCGGACGCTTCTTTGACAGCGCTGCGGCTGCTGTATAGGACAGTGCCGTTATGTGGGGCACTTCGTTAGCGGAGGGGGGGTTCTGGAGACCCAGAGACCCCCCCTGTGTGCGCCACTGATATATAAGTAGGCAAGGTGGTGGGATAAAAGCGATCCTTCTTACCTGGCACCCTGTATTCTGGGACCCTCTCCCTGACCCACGATTCCCACCCACCTCCCCTGGCACCTTGTCCCCTCCTCTGGGATTCTGTCCCCTGGCACCTTGTGCTCTGGGACCCAAGTGTTACATTTAGGAGAAAGTTCGGACCTCGGTATAGAAACTTCTTGGGGCCTATTGCACAGCTCATGAAATAGCGCAGTGACACCAGGTTTGGTGGCTCCTCCCACTACACCAATAGTCCATGGCCCCCTAGGCAGGCCTGGGCCCCGGCACTTTGTACCTCCTGCCCCCCTCTCAGCGCCCCCTGGCAGCATGCTATAACAAAGAAATCTAGCAATAAAGCAGGAAGGAGCTGGGGGCCACAAGAGAAGGCTCTGAGTGCCACATGATGCCCTAGGACTGCTTGTAGTCCATCAATGTGTTATAAAACATTATTATTACTATTATAATTATTCAGGATACTGCATAACAATTCAGTTACAGCCTGCATGTACACTGTGCTGTGCAGTTAAACAGAACATCCTAAATAAATGATAATAATAGTAATAATAATGTTTATAAACACTGCAGGGATGCAGCATGTGTCACATGTACTGACAGCTGTATATTATACCAATCCCTGATATATATATCCGGATACAGAGATAGATATCAGACTATTACTACACATCAGACGGGCAATCAGGTTACAACATAGCAGAATGCAGTGTGCTCATCATGATGCAACCTCTGCAGCCGCAGCCAATCAGAGGAGACCACCGCTTGGTGGGCGTGGCGTCCCCGTGTTTATAGACACGTCCTGAGCTCTGCGCTGCGGAGTGAGTGACAGCTCTGACCCCGCCCCTCGCCCCGACCCCTGAATGCTGAGCTCTGCGCTGCGCAGTGAGTGACAGCTCTGACTCCGCCCCTCGTCCCGCCCGCTGACTGCTGAGTACTGCGCTGCGGAGTGAGTGACAGCTCTGATCCCGCCCCTCGCCCCCTGACTGATGAGCTCTGCGCTGCGCAGTGAGTGACAGCTCTGATCCCGCCCCTCGCCCCCTGACTGATGAGCTCTGCGCTGCTCTAGTGAGTGACATCTCTGACCCCGCCCCCTGAGCTCTGAGCTACGCAGTGAGTGACAGCTATGACCCCCGCCCCTCTCCCCGCCCCCTGACTGCTGAGCTCTGCGATACGCAGTGAGTGACAGCTCTGCCCCCGCCCCTCGCCCCGCCCATTGACTGCTGAGCTCTGGGCTGCGCAGAGAGTGACAGCTCTGGCCCCGCCTCTCGCCCCGCCCCCGGACTCAGGGCCTCTTCCTGGTTGTGGCTGAGAGCTGGGACTGATGCTGCTGCAGAGACCCGGGATGGACCTCAGCTCCCTCCTTGTCCTTGTCCTGTGCTTCCTGCTGCCCTGGAGGTCCCAGCTGCAGGGCCCCGGCTCTGCTGCCCATGGCTGCTTCTGTCAGGTGACATCAGATGATACAATGTTACTTCATATAGTCCCTTAATTCATATATTAATTATCTTATATAATGTGTTGTGGGAATAGCAGCTACAAGCTTCACAATCTGCATAATCCTGACTGCATGGGGCCAATTTGTATCTTGGATTTACCTCCCTATTGACTAATATTGTCCTTGGCTACATTAACAGTCTCTTCCTCTTAGAAGTGTCCACTATAATTCACTGCTGATGTGTTATATATATATAATTGTATGTTTTATATATAATTGTAATGATAGATGGAACCCTGGAAAATGAATTTGTGCTTTATCTGATGTTAATGTTTTACCAAGGTGAGCGCACAGTCTGCGGCTTGTTTGCATTGTGTAACACTACTCCCCCCTCATTGTGTGTTTTTAGGTCGCTGGCTACCTGGACGACTGCACGTGTGATGTGGAGACTATAGATGGTTTCAATAATGAGAAGCTGTTCCCTAAATTGCAGAAACTGCTGGAAACTGACTATTTTCGGTACTACAAGGTAACCCACCTGCCCTCTCATTGGCTGGAATGGTAGTTGTTACTTGGTGGGAGCTCTCGGCTGTGGGTGGTGGGTGTGTTGTGTTTAGTTACTGTTATTACATTTGTTCTCAGGAATACACCTCATGTATGTTCTAATATGTTACGTAAAACCAGAGAAAAAAATAAGCCCACGCTCTGTTAATCCCATATTATACATGGAACCAGCTGCATTGTAATATAAACGCCCTATGGGGCAGATTTAATTAGTAAAAGAAATTGTTGCATTGTGTCCCAGAACGGCCGTGAGATACTATGGGGCTTCTGCTCGCACTCCCTAGAGGTGCGAATGTAAGTAACGCATATTTTTTACTGTATTAACGGTAATTAATCGTGGTGCGATATTCTCAGCAACATCGCGGCCAATTGAATCTGCCCCTATATGTATACAATGAAATACAGTTGTCAGCGCTTATCCTAACACTGCACATGTGTGTATCTAGCAAAATGAAAAACATGAGGTATTAGAAATATATGTAGGATAACTCTGGTATTTTGATCCTATTGGAAAGGGCATACAGTATAAGGTGCATTGCATGGCTGTGTTTCAGTTTATTGGATGTTTTATCAGGATGTATGTGTCTGTGTGTAGAATATTGGGATCACTGTACGTTATAAGGATGTCTGTATCCTCAGAGCTCTACACAAAAAACCTCAGCGACGTATAACGTGTTTTATATATTAACACCAGTGATGTGAAAGTGTAATTATCACACCCTGCTGATGACTGACTGCAGCTGTTTATATTACAAGTAATTCTCCGATTATATTCAGAATTTTTACTTTTTTTTTTTTTAAATCGGTTTTATATGTATAGTACAAGTCACCTAGGTATTTGTGATAATATACATGTCTGGAAATCTGAACAATTTTCTCATAACCTTATGTACAGTAGAAGTTTGTTCTTTATAATTTACAGCTTGTGATTTAATCTCTTGTGTGTCTTTATGTTTGTTATATCGGGGAGATGCTTTCATATAGAAGGAAACATAATTCTATTCGTCCACACGTGTGTGTGTGTGTGTGTATACTGTATATTATAGTGTGTATACTGTTATATATATATATATATATATATATATATATATATATATATATATATATATACTATATATATATATATATACTATATATATATATATATACTATATATACATTAATATACAGTATATATGCATATTTACACTGTATATTAATGTGTATACTCTGTATATTGTGATGTTGGTGAGTCATCACTAAAATATTAAGAGTGATGTCACTGCTGTGTAACTTTTTATATTTGGAGAGTAGTTACGTCCCATGACTCATTATAGTGATGAATATATCTGCCAGTGAGGATGAAACACTTGGTTGTAGAGGTCACATCGTACATGTATTTTGTCTTGTTTCAATTTGAATATTATAAGGAACCTCTTCTTTTTTTTTTTTTTTTTTGTCGTTCCTGTAAAACTCCCTCTGCTGCGTACATGTGATCTGTACGGTCGCAGGATATAATCCCTGTTCCTGTAATACAATACATATTATATTATCATCATTCTTCTTATCCTTGGGGCAGATATGAACATACAGTGATGATCGTACAATGATACAGATGGTAGGAAGTGTAAAGGGAAGTTACTGGTTATTATAACCGCCTGGGCTTCCTGTGACTGTGCGGAAAACGACCTGTTTATTGTAATACCCCCAAAAAAACGTAACTGCTAACGTTACTCTGTAAGGAGAAGTCACCTGAGGAGTTATGTGACCGTATATAGTCTACAATCTACAGGTCCTGAACTCGGAGGTGACGCTCGATATTTATATTATTCCCTATATTATATATGTTTAATGGGAAACAAACCAGATCACTTGTGTAGCCAGATGTGTTTCCTGTGTATATTTATGTCCCAGGATATTTTCCTAAATGTGTCCTGTGCCGTCACTTCTCTCCAAACGTGACCGTTACAAGAGGGTCTACACTCATATCTATGTATTGTAACCAACCAATAATCCACTATGACGCTTGGGCTGTATGTGCATGGGGTCAGCATTGACAAATATACTGGCTCAAGCTACCTGCGTAGCTGAAATAATGTTTTATATTTATAGGCCAATCTGAAGAAGCCTTGTCCGTTCTGGAACGACAGCAGCCATTGCGGGATCAGAGACTGCGCCGTACAGCCGTGTCCGACTGTAAGATTGTTATTCCTTCTGCTCTGTGTATAGTGTTGTGTAATAAGTTTTATATACAGACTCTCGTGGTGCCGAAGCAGTGATGATTTTTTTTAAGTGCTTGCTGAGGCAGCGTGTGGGACTCCAAGGCATGCTGGAACTTGTAGTACCCCAACAGCTGGAGATCCACACGCCGCTTAGGCCCGCTGTAGAGTCCCCTAATTCCCTCAGTAAGGTAGGGCAGGTAACCTCCCATGTAGCAGCTGCTGTTGTTCAGAAGGTCCCGTGGGAACTGTAGTTTAGCAACAGATGAGGGAGGGGGCTGGACGACCTGCAGTTTCGCACTTGTAGAAAGATTAAAGCTCTGAGGTGGTTATTAGCAATCTGCCTTTTCACAGCTTTGTTATTTCATAGATATTCCCTGGTCTAATATGGATCAAATGAAAAGGGCGAAATATCCGTTGTTGTTTTCCAATAATTCCCTGTTTTTTTTTTAAAAACTCCATAGTAATTTTGTGTTTAAATGATTTAGTTTTTTTGCAATCCTTATTATCCAGTCCTGTATCTCCTATGAGCTCTAAGGAAGGTCTGGCTAACCTGTGTCTCTCCTTACGTTGTGAAACAACAAGCCCCCAGCTTGCTCTGGCAGAGGGTATGCTGGGACTTGTAGTTTCACAACACCTGGAGAGCCATAGGTTGGCCTGTAAAGCCTTTATTTCCAGTTTCCTTCATATCTCGTTAATGTGGGGTAAAGGATAGGAGGGGGTGCGTTTAAATTTTTATAGCCCCCTATTTTGTGACAGCTCATTTTGCATTGGGTTTCTGTGTCCCCCTAATAGGCTTCAAAGAATTGGTTTAACGTTACATATAGCATTGTTATTTAGGACATTAACATAAGTTTGCAGAGAAAAAAGTTCTGTATTAGATGTCTGACCGTGTAATCTGCTGCACAATTAAAATATGAAGTGGGTAGGATATGCTTTTGGTACTCCGATCGCTGCTGAACTACATCTCCCACAATGCTTTGCCAGTTGGTTCCCAGTGGATAGGTGACCGACCAACCGGGATACCAAATGTTGTCCATTGTAGAAGATATCTATTATTTTGTGATTGGTAGCAATAACTTCTTACTGACACTAATAAACTACAATGTACCAGACGAGAGGTTTGCACCCTATGTAGGATTGCAAGTTATGTATTTAGATTTTTGTAGATATTGTATTGCTGATGACTTATATATATTTTTTTTTAACATAAGTCTGTCCATTTTCATGTAAAGATTGTCAGCCCTGATGGCGAGTGACTGGTTTCCATGTTAAGACATAATACCAAGTGACTGTGTAAGTTAATAGCTATGCGTTAATCTCCTATCTTTATTTTTAGGATGCTGTTCCGCTTGGCATAAAATCTCCTGGTTTTAAGGTATGTGCAGCTTAACTTTTAATTTCTACATCTTTAAAATCATATTTAAACTTTTTATTTTTTGACCTCTAATTTCCAAGTGAATTCGGCTATATATTGTGACTTGGTAGATGCATGCGTTGCATTACAGCCCTATCTGGAACCCAGGTCTTACCGTGTGGTAAGACTAAGACGCCTTCCATGAGGAATCTGCTTTGTCAGCCATTTTGGCCTCTGCTTCTGTTATTATTACTCTATAACAATGGTGTCACACTGGTATTTTCAGTGAAGGTAGGTCTAGCTAGGAAGCTCAGCATACAGCGGCTGTGGAGAAGTGTGTATGCTGTTATATTATATTCCGGGAATGCTGTATTCCTGTCACATGACCGTGCGCCCACAGATGGTGGAGGCGGCCATTTTGTCATCTGGAGCGATAATCCGAAGATCACAGCCTATTATTGCTCCGTAAACCAGTGTCCTCACTGAGTCGGTTTGTCACTGTCGTGTAATGGATCGTTGGTTACGATTTGATAAACATTTCTTCATCTCTTTAAAATGTTTGCCCTAGGAAGGTCCCTGTGAGACATCACTCATTTATTTTCTATACAGACTGACCTAAAATGCCGGTAATATATAGACACTATCCAGTAATCCTAAAGTACTGGGTTAGTTTGTCCTATTGTGCTGTCCAAAGTCCACTCCTTGCTAATTTATTTTTTGGCTAAGTCGGTTTCATTTGTTATTTCTGTCATGTTCTAACGCCATAAGAATGTTGTCAGACTTGTGTGATAATTCTTCATTCCATAAAGCCATAAACGTGAATTAAAAAAACAAAAAAACCCAAAAAACAATCCCCAGTCCTGAACTTCTAATTTCATGGTCGTTTTTTTTTTGTTGTTAAAGGGGGTGCATTGGGGAAACTCAAATCAATATAATATTTCATAATCTTGTGGGGATTTTGCTTTTACAGTATGTGTTAGCCTAAAGCTGGGTACACGCCTATGTAATATTACTTCAGATACAGTCTCTGGTGGTTTCACCAACGACTGAAAGTCCCGATGATCATGCCGATTCCTGTGTACACACCTACACCATTTACCGTCAGATCTGTGATCTTCATCTCTCATAACCATCTGCTGAACAGATCCTGACTGTACACTGTACAGATATCTGCCTACGTTGCTGGTTGTAAGTGCGTACACACTTCCATATTAGCACATCGTTCCATCGTTATGTTGAGTTTTAGGAAGTTTATAAAACTAAATCAACAGATATGATTGTGGGGGTGTACACACTAATGCAATATCTGAACAAACTGACGTTTAACGTTTGATCGGCACGAGAATTGCATGGATGTGTACCCAGCTTAGGCGTTGCAAAACTTCCTTTAATATCTGTGTTTGACACTGTATCACCCAATGATCTTGTGCAAGACTACAGATTGTGAGGACAGGGACAAGAGCCTAAGGTCTCAGATCAATGTAGGTTGTTGCATCAGGAAACTGTGGCAATTACTGCAGTGTCTGATAGTGGCGACTTCCGCTAATCGGCACTACAAGAAGTACAGCCAGGCCGGGGGTTTTGTCATTTAATGGGTCTAATAATATAGAAGTTAATTTCTACTATTTTTAGAACCCTGGGGCTCAAAGAGGAACCAGGTCTTTAGAATAAACAAGATGTCACAGATGCGCTCAGTAACTTGATAAGATTAAGCAGATGATGAATTTTAAATGAGGCTTCATGTGACGTTCTCAGCTGACCTGTTACAGATCTACACAAGAAGCTGCAGAATCGCTGCAAAATGGAATGAGGTCTCCATTTACTGCAAAACTAGCTGGCAGCCCGTTATAGACTTTATATATAGGGCCTATTAGTGTTGGACTGGTTGATGGTCGTCCTGGTGATCATCTGACCTTTAATGGCTGTAGGTGATGTTTTGCTTCTGTTACAGAATAATCACCTGACTGATCAGGATAGAACAGTTTTATTCCATGTCTGACCAAGTCCAGATGTCCGATACTGAGGGGCATTCATGAAACTTGGTGCACAGGAAAGCTGTTTTTTGCCTTTGGCAGCCAATGAGTGTTTCACAAACCTGATACTCGGGTAGCCCTAACAGTACAGGATTTCCATATCTCCTTGCTGGAGCACAGGTGTAATCATTACTGGCTGATACAATGTTACAGATCCACAGATGTGATCATTACTGGCTGATACAATGTAACAGATCCACAGGTGGTCTAATTAAGTCACTGGTCACCTAGAAAACCTGCACTATTAGGAGGGCTGGATTTGGGAAGTGCTGGCACATAGGAATAGACCCGTTAGTGAGCAGGTTCTATTGAGGGGATTGCGGGTCATAGATATATAGATGTAGAGATTTGCCCATTTTTTTTCTTTCTTTTTAAAAGATTAACTATTTTATATTCTGATTGGTGGTATCTTTGTGTGCACACAAAACCACCCCTGTCTGAAGATGATCGTTTATGGCTTGATTTGAGTCTACGCTTGCAAAGATTGGTAGAATGGTGGCTTAATGGTTAGCACTTCCGCCTCACTAACGCATCATGAGTTCGATTCCCGACCATGACCTTATCCGTGTGGAGTTTGTATGTTCTCCATGTGTTTGCGTGGGTTTCCTCCGGGTGCTCTGGTTTCCTCCCACATTCCAAAAACATACTAGTAGGTTAATTGGCTGCTATCAAATTGACCCTATTCTCTGTCTGTCTGTCTGTGTGTGTGTGTTAGGGAAATTAGACTGTAAGCTCCAATGGGGCAGGGACTGATGTGAGTGAGTTCTCTGTACAGCGCTGTGGAATTAGTGGCGCTATATAAATAGCTGATGCTTATGATCCAAAGATTTGCGCACTCCCCCCTTTCGCCTAAATACTTTGAGTGTGAATGGACAGATAAGATCATTGCTTATTGACTAATCACTTTTTGCGCCATCTTTTTGTAAATTCCCTATTGACAAGTCCTGTCCCCTTTCTGCGCAAAAAACACACCTGGATATGATGTCCCCCCCCCCCCCCCCCTTGTACTAGTAGTAATGTGTTAATAATAACAGTGCATACATTGGCTACAGCACTTGAAGGTCACAGTAAACCTAGATTGTTTACTTAGTTTTCAGGTAATCTAGAAAGGTTATGGAAAGTTATGTTGCCACGTGGATTAAATGATTGTTTTGGAAGCTTATGAAGGAGAAAATAATCTCTCTTTTCAGGTGAAAACTAACTATAGTTAAACCATGCGGACTTGTGGGCAGATGGAATGTGTCTGCTCGGGTATTCAGAAACCGCTTACATATGTTGCATGTGAATACCAGTTCATATTTCTTCTTGCACAATCCTTAGCACACTCCATCAGCCCCGCACCATGCAATCTCCCCCTTTTACCGCGTTTTACTTAATACTCACTTCTCCATGTTGCTATAAGTGTAATACAGTAAAGGTATTATGTGTCTGTGCAGGAAAATCCAGCAATCAACCGGAGTAATAGGGTGGGGAGAGTCTTGTCTAACCTGGTCATTCATGGGCTTATGTGGAGTTTAAATGGACTTTATTAACTTGTTGCCACTTGCCCCAAAACTATTGTTCCACCTGTAAGGTTGCCTCCAGACTTCAAGTAGACTTTTATCAGCGTTGTCGTGTTTGCGGCCGGCCGTGCGACATTTGGGATTTATTCGCGATTGCCCAAACTGGCTTTGTATCTCTGGAAGTAAATCACTTTTACAGACCTGTCCCCAGCAATACGTGTACAGTGACGGCTTTTACATGGACCAATTGCAGACTTTAACGTGGCCTCCTGTATGGTTTCTAGAATGTTTTCTGCATACGATAGTGTTATATTTAGAGGCGTAGTCGGCAGTGAGTGCGTTGTACATCTTGTTTGTTATAACCTCCAGCAAACGCCACCTGCCCCTTCGCAGCTCCGTAATGGTTATATAAATAGATATTTACATACTGGAGGCTGGTTTGTACCTTGTTACATACGTCACATTGGCAGTTACAGTACCACAGTCACGAATGAACTAAAATTGGTCATTGTCCATAAGGACCCACTGTGAAGCCTATCCTGGGGGTGTATTTATATTCGCTGTATAATAAACATCAGACTAATGAGTTCTTATATTTTACAGTATACAGAAGCTGCCAACTCCGGCAACGGAGAACTGGAGTGTGAGAAAGAGAAGCGGCTGGGAGCCGTGGATGAGTCCTTGAGGTGAGTGAAGCTGCGTCTGACCACGAGGGCCGGTGATGAGACCAGCGGTAGCAGTGTGTCTGGTCTCTCTCCGCCGCGTCCCTTTCACACTTATATCGTGGTCGATTGTCCTCTTTCTGCTTCTTCAGACCGGCTGTACGTGATACCTCACAGTGCAGAGCTCTCTATGTAAATAGATTTAGATGACTGTTTGGATCTCTGTTTGCAGCGATGCCGCCCAGGAAGCGTTCTCACAGTGGAACCAACACGACGATTCCTCCGATGATAACTTCTGTGAGCTTGATGGTAAGTAGCGGGTCTTAGATAAGATCGCAGAACGGTCCGTGCACCAGGCCTAGGTCATACGCTGATTGTCTTTGATTGTTTCCGTCTCCTATGTGCTCTTCACTGTTATCTGTTGTAATCTTTGCTGATTTAGGCAAACTGTTGGCGTGTGCTCTTAGTCTGATACTACACGGGGTGCGTGCTCTTAGTCTGATACTACACGGGGTGCGCGCTTATCTAGTAATGAGCACACGCTAAGCATGACTTTATAAAAGCAGTTTTTTTTTTCCTTCCTATATCTGTGGCTTTGATATCTGTCTCTTAAAAGGGGATTTCCACCACCACAAGACTTTAAATTAGTGCTTTAGTAATGAAAAAAAAAATAGATATCCTGTCACTGAAACACTATGTTCTCAAGTGGCTGATCTGTGGTCCAATATCCGCATTCTGTACAGAACCTGCTGAGGGTTCTAAAAGAGAGCAAACAACAAACAGAAATGACAGCACTGGAATACTGGATCACCACCAACCCAATAACTGAATCCGCAATGCTGATTGGCTGCTCGAAAATCATTTTATTCCATTACATATAACAATGATTAAAACATATATATGACTTGTACCAATACCCTGGTGTATAAACCACACAAAAAGAAAATAGATCATAAAAAATATAATAAAAAATAAAAATGGTTAAACATGCATCGGAATGCTATATAACCAAAAATTTAAATGTTCTCAATTATCACTTGTGTAAATGATGAGCCATAAAAATAGATGCATCACAATAAATATACTAGGTGTGTTAACCCTTTATCTCCTCCAATACTTGTAAGATTTATCTTAATGAGGTCAGCAGCTGAGAATTAAATGCCTTCCTAATAGCAGATTCATACACGGTATGGTGTTATAGCTAATAGTGTCAAAATACCACATTGCTGTATACTTCCATGTTAAAATAGACCTGTGCTCATCCACAATCGATTGTTAGTTAGTATAGAAAGCGGAATGAACTTCTGTGAATATATCACCTACACCTTACACCGCTGATATACTTGTGTCCATCTTAGCTCTATTAGATCAATGCCGATCATGAATATAAGCTGGGAAGTGTATCCAGTTGATAAGCAAGTGGTAATAAATATATCAAAGAGTTTGTGAATAATGTGTTACTTTCCTGCAGCCATAGATCACCAATTCTTGTAATCAGGGAAATCAAACACTTCCTCCGAACCGGCATCCAAAGTGGTGCTACGCGGCTAAGAGCCGCTCTGTAAATTGCTCCACTCGGAGGTGGGCGATAATCAGTGCTGACTTCCCTGAGTGCCTCATCGTCTCCTAAATTGAAGGGACGTAATCGAAGGCATCTATCTCATACGAGTTTTCAGTTAGTGTTTTGTGTAGCCAAGATGTCTCCTTGCTGACGCGTTTCTTCACTTACAGGTGTTTTCATCAGAGAGCAAGTAGAGTCATAGTCGGAAGCAAGTCGTCTTTTGTAAACTAACAGATTACTTCATCATCTGTTGCAAATCAAATGTCTCGGCACAGATATGTGTTTAAATCATCATAGGCAAACCGAGAGGGGGTTTCCTAGTGCCTGGAAACCCCCATCCAAGCCTGGGGTACTGTATAATTGAGGTGGCTGGACCTTGTCCCCGCTTCACACGGCTCTGCTTGAAAAGGGAGAGCTGTGTGCACCTAACAGTAGTGCACACAGCATTGTCCATGTATATTATGGGGATAGGAAGAGTTGGAGAGCAGCCAAGCACTGTCTATAATTATAGCTACGCCCCCATGCCTGCTGGTCACGCCCCCTGGCGGCGTGGTGTGGAAACCCCCCCTCTACAAATCCTGTGTTTGCCCCTGATCATGGCTAATTCATTTATCAATCATTTCATAAAAAACCTAAAATATAAACATATTTTGAGAAGTATATGCAGCCATTAAATATGATGTACTAATTGTTGATTGATGTCTAAGTTTTAACCCTAATAAAACCCATCACTTAGTAATCACACTACTGCAACTTTTTATTACCTATACTGCTGTATCTTTGGGGCATACCTCTGTGCTTTTCACTCTGTTATAGAATGAGAGTTCGTTATTCTAACTTTATCTTCATTGGATATATTACTATCCGGAGAACAACTTTGTCCTATATGCCAGGGCAGTGAAAATAAACTCTTCCTGTTTTTAACAGATGACTAAAAACATCGGAGAGAAAATCACAAATATAAAAGAATGTATTTATTTGAAGTTGTAGAATGTGTACAAGTCAATAAAATCAAGTTGTATGAAGGTGCGGTGGGAGTAACTGTCCGTACCGCCTGTGTCTGCTTTCAGATGAGGAGTCTCCGGATTCGGAATATGTCGATCTTCTCATTAACCCCGAACGATATACCGGGTACAAGGGAGCCGACGCCTGGAAGATCTGGAACAGTATCTACGAAGAAAACTGTTTCAAGTATGTGACAAAAAAAACAACCTAAAAACTAAAAATAAGTGACGAGTCTTTTAAATGTGTAAAAATAATGATTAACTTTATATATATATAGATGTGATTTGCTAATACTGGAGTTTCAGGATTTCCCAGAGTTCCCTGGTTTATACGGGGATCACATGACTTTAGAAGCCATGTTTGATCTCTGGATCTGCCTGTACAGTTGCTCTAGTCCATTATTGTTTTTTAACGTCTGCAGATTGGAATTGGTTTAGCGTGACCTGTGTTCTAGGCGTTTGCTATTTATTTTGGTAGCTGGTGTAAAGCTTACTGTTTGCATACTGAAACAAACACACTTCCCAGCAGTAATTTCATCCAAGTCAAATACAGAACAATGACAAGGACACCCGAGAGCCGTAACCTAATAAAAATAAATAAATGACAAATGACAGGATATATCAATCTCCTGCTTCAGTGATACAAGCCGACCTGCCGCAATATCTGTCTATTTTGGAAAATTGATTCTGAGATTGTATCTCAAAAGAACCGTAATGTAGTAGATGGATCGTTATCGGACATATTGGTAAATTTGGTGGGGAAAAGACGGCGTTATCTGGCCCCTTCTCACCGGGTGGGCTCCTGTCTCTCGTGGACACATAGTACGTTGATTCTGTCCGCCCGTGTGTGGCCGTTTCGTCTTTAAACCTTTCTTCTGTCTAAAGCTGGTCTCGTACGTTGTCAGAAATCTGTTGTTGGAGAATCATCCAGTACACTCAAATCCAAATGCTAAAATCAATCATAAATCCGTTCTTCTTGGCTGGAAAATTTTCATTTGAAAATCAAAGTACAGTGAGGTCGGTCGATGTGAATTAAACGCTGATTGTGCCATAAATCAAATTTATTCTACGTGAGGCGATCGCAGCGGTAGAAAATAAGCAGCTGGTGAATGGGACTGAAATTGGGATTATTGCATAAAACAGGCCAGTTGTTCAGATGGGGGGACCTGATTGTCGTTTTCTTACCTGGAACCTTGGAAAACGTAGCTGGCATAGTATTTATATGGTGAATTTGGAACTAGCTAGAAAGCGTATATAATATATATATTTTTTGATATAAACATTTGCATTTCTGGGATAAAAGGCTAAATTTAAAAAGGCTTCCGATTTGTCTTTGAGAAGCTTTCCTAAAATCACCAGGTCAAAAAGGATTTTGGTGACTCCTTTACTTCCTGATTTGTGCTTATTGAGATTGGTGAGGTTACAGCAGGCACTGATACAGACATCGGGTCCTGGGATATTTCTACCTTCATGGTTGAGCATTGGGGCGCTAAAACTACGCTGAAGTTAAATGTTGTTTTAAATTATAATTTGTTGCAAAAGGAAAATTCTAAGAGTAATTAAGGGCCATATATAATATTCAAAAAGGAGTAGAGGACAAATAAGGGAATTTCAGGGATGAACACAAGGGGGGTCTCTAATAACCAGCGCACAACTCCTCGTATGGTGTAATCTCGTCAACCTTTCAGAGTTTTGCTTTAATTTTCCATGCGTCACTGTAGTGATGAAAGCCAACATCTGATTGGCTGTTATCGGTTACAGCACGTGTGGATTCATGCCTAGGATGGAGGAGTTGGTGTTTTGTTTTTTGTTTTTTTGTTTTTTCTGTAAAAAGAAAAAAACGCTCTTTAGTTTGAGTGTGTTTTTTAAATTTATAGTTAAAAATGATTTAAATGCTCAGCTATGTAACATAGTGCACTGACCTTCACTGAATATAGAGCAGATTACAATTGTGTTGAATTTCTCAACCTTCCAGACGTTGCCACATTAATTGCACGATAATATAGTGTATTGCGTCACAAATGCTGACACAACGGCATGAGATAGGCAGAGGTCGCACAGTCCTGGAGGGGAAGTGACCTTGTATCCTCTCCAGGACTAATCCAATCCCAGACTGGCAGGAATACGGCCGCCTGATCTGACTGTACCTAATACACAGCTGTAGTTATCAGAATATGAAGCTTTATTTAATAACATATGGTGCAAACTCTCATTCGTCTAGTGCATGTTAATCATATAGACACTTGTTGTCATGGTCTAATATAGCTTATAGCATATCTTCTATTTGCATTCAGGTAGGTCCCTTTTGCATCCCCTGTCCCCGTTGCCCCTGATCTTACTGTGCGTATCCTCCCATTGTCTAAACACAAACAGAATGTACATTTGTAAAATGAGATTGTAAGCTCCATTGGGACAGGGACTGATGTGAATGAATTAACCATCTCTGAGGGTAAAGCACTGGGATGTGCTACCACTGCGTATTAATACTTAAATTAAATTGGTTATCCACCCAAAAATAGAAAAATTATATATATATATATATATATTATTATAATTATAATCTCGGAACATTTATGAGCGCTGGTGCATAAGATAAACGGAGATCTCGCACAGAACTACCAGTCTAATTTGTTTTTAACAAGAACTAAAGTTATGATAAACACCTTTTTCTCATGCACCTGTTTTTTAATAAATGTTATAAAATGCAGGTATTTAGTACAGAAGCAGATATGTTTATGGTGACAGAATCATCTCACCGTTCCATGTATAAATAATCAAAAATGTATAATTTTTATTTATCCTGTAGGCCAAAAGCCGTGAATAGACCGCTGAATCCAATGGCGTCTGGACGAGGTACGTTTTTATAATCTGGAGAATGAATTATGTTGGTGCTACATCTCATCCCTAATTATTACTGATTTAAGACCTAATAAAACTTTCTTCTACTCTGCCATTAAGAATCTCACATTCGTACCCCTGGTTTTGTTTTGCTACAGACGTGAATGTGTTATAACACATAAGAAAACAAGTAAAAGTGTGCACTGATAATGGCTTCATAAGCCTGCAATTGTGTACTTAGATTCTTGGGTTTATTGTCCCTTTAAACTTGTTATCTGGAACTATAATAATCCAACGGGTCAGCTAAATGCATTGTGATTTCCTCTCCATGGGGCTATAAGATGACAGGTGTCTGGCTGAGAAGCTGGAACTCTATCCTAGTATTGCTGTAGGTAACGAGTGGATGTATGGTTTGAAAAAGTGGAGATGTTGCCTATAGCAACCAATCAGATTCTAGCTGTCATTTATTTAGTTCATTCTACAAAATGACAGCTAGAATCTGATTGGTTGCTATAGGCAACATCTCCACTTTGTCAAACCTGCAGTTTAGTAAATACACCCCTTATTGAAACTCTTAAAAAAAAGGAGGATGAAGAAATTCAATACAGCATTACAGCCTCGCAGCACTGGGGTCATGAGTTCCATTCCCAATCTGTGTGTAGTTTGTATGTTCTCCCCATGTTTTTATGTGTTTCCTTCCACACTTCAAAAACATACTGCTGACTTAAAAAAATAAAATAATGGGTGTGTGATTTAGATTGTAAGCTCCAATGGTGCAGTGAATGATTCCTTATCCTCTATACATTGCTGCTTGTAAACAATTAATAATATACTGGAGTATGTGACCTATTTTTTTTTGTTTTGTTTTTAGGTGAAAATGACGGTAAGCAGATTATCATTTTATTATTTTTTGTTTTCCCCATAGAACTTCCCAGGTAACAACTTATTGAACCTAATTTTTAGGCCCCCTCATGAGCCAGGCTCCATGACAGTACAGGCCTGTAGAGGGCGACAACGAGTCAGCCTGTGCGGACGGCTATTATTGCTGTTTCATTTGACATATTAAATTTTGTTTTTTCTACGTTTCTGTTAAGCTACAAAAGAAGAGCTTTGTGTGTGGAGATGTCTCATACTGGTGTTTGGGAATCTCAAAATGAAATAATTTAGGTGATAAATTTTGGGGAATACGCTGATTTTACAGAAGTTACTTTTATTTAATAAGCGGTATTAAATTATGTGTTTTGTTTTGGTTTTTTTTTGTGCCCCTAGTGATCTGTTCTGGTCATTTTTGCCCCCCCTTACAATAACTTTGTAGTTTAAATCCCATTGTCCCCTTGTGAGCACAAGGTAACTTTATCTCCCTGTGTCTAACATGCTAAATATTGGATTGTAAGCTCCAAGGGTTTAGTAATTTTACCTGAGTGCAGCTATGGGCAGCAGAGTTTGTTAGTTGGAGATTATTATACATTTTCAGCGAACGTATCACAAGATGTAACTGGTTATTTCTTTACAGAGACCATGTTCTACAGCTGGCTGGAAGGTAAGTTCCACAATTTATTGGTAACTGATAATAAGAGGGGTATTAGGCAGAAACCGGTATCTTACCTGTGAGGCGCCTCCGTTCCTGCACACACTCTGGCGGTATTGGGTCATTGTAACCAGGAGTTAAAACTAAGATTTACAAGTGTCAGACACTCTGCAGAATATATATGTTAAAATGTAAATTAAACAGAGCAACGTCGCACAGATCTATAGTATCTTACACTTTATTCATATAGAAAATCGAATCCTTTGCAACGGAAAAGTGTTGGCACAAGTTTGAGATGTGCATGCCGTAGTACCGAGGGGAACAGATGAATTAATCCTGGTGTAATATAAAACTATGGTTATTCACCAGATTGTTTGGCGTCGGCTACATACACTGATGTAGTAATCTTCCATAGATGTGTGTTTTGCCTTAAAGAATATTAGTTAACTACACGCGGTGGCCATAATTGTGCGGTAAATAAATAGTACTGAGAATTTGGGCAATCCCTTTTATTAGGAACTATTTGTATTGAATGGCTGAATCCTCATTTTGGCTATTTAAGCTTTTCTTTTTTTTTTTTTTTTCCCGTTTAAGTCTCTTACAGGCTTTTTAAACCTTTTTTAAATTCGTCTTTCAGGCCTATGTGTGGAGAAAAGGGCTTTCTACAGACTGATTTCTGGTTTACACGCAAGCATCAACATTCATCTGAGTGCACGATATCTTCTGCAAGGTAAGGAGAACACACTGTTCTCTGCATGTAGCTGTCTGATCTGTGTAAATGTCTTTAAATGGAACGCTCCAGAATATTTGTTTAACCCGGAGTAAAATTCTTCTTCGTGGTCCGATGGTCCCTCGATATCCTGTTACCTCTAGGGTTTCCCACGTTGTCTATGAATGGGTATACTGGTTAGTCTGTGTCTCTTCAACTATTATGGAGCTGAAAAGCCCAGTAAAATCCCACTGGGATGTGCAAATTAGTTAACAAAAATCAAACTGCGCAGGCGTCCCTCCGCCTCCACTCTGTCTATTCTCTGCACAAATGTGCGTGCAAATTCTTTCCTCCCGTTATGTTGCACCATTGGTCAGGGAGGTACAATCGTTCTAAAGAGGAACCATATTTGGTTATTTCAGCAGGGAGTGGAGGGAGCTGAACAAAAGTATTTTGAATAGATTTGGAAGTTCTAGGACCCTGTTATCCTAAAGAGGTTGTCTCTGCAAAACGCGTTGGTCACTTGTTGCTGGTTAACTGGGATTTGCTATTTTTACGGTGGAATCTACAAATGTTCTACATAGGATAATATTATTTATTTGGTCTTTTAAATCTCGCACTCACTCACTTTCTTGCTTTTATAATCTGTGTGATTTATTGAAAATACCTTATGTCTGCACCCTCCAACTTTTTGATTATCTCCCCATATATTATGTTCTACCGCTGGGACTGCCTGAAATCAGAGGAGCGTTGATTTCAGAGGAGCATTTATATGTTGGAGTTATGCACACTGATTTTGTGTGTTAACACTTGTTTTAAATGGCTGCTTTTCAGGACTTTCTGGATATTTTTGCAGATAATAGAGGCTTCTTTATGAAGGAAGAGTGTAGGGAAATTAGGATCCTAATTCTATATTTATCCTGTAACTGCAGAGATTAGATGTAAGATAATGGAGTAATGATACCACAGCTTATTATATATCCATTTCCTCATTGCAGACACTTGGATGAATAAAAGGTGGGGCCACAATGTGACCGAGTTCCAGAACCGCTTTGATGCCACCCAAACCCAGAATGAAGGCCCCAGGAGACTGAAGAACTTGTATTTCATTTACCTGATTGAGCTACGGGCCATCTCCAAGGTTCTGCCGTTCTTCGAACGTCAGTCTTTTCTGTTGTATACGGGAAACAAGACTCAGGACCTGGCAACTAAGCAGCTTCTGATCGATATTCTTCAGGATGCGAAGTACGTCCAGCGCTGTGTGACCATTTATTAACCGGAAACGTCTCCTTTATGATGTCCATACACAGACCGATCCGGCTGCTAATCCTTACTGTTAGTGTGAGGGCAACGTTGGAGTAGACGGACTATGCAGTCATCCTCCGACTGGATTTAATCTCCGTCCCCTCTTGATATCTGATAGGTCTCTAAATCTGAGGTGCGGCCGTCCTAGGACCCTACACTGCGAATTGCGGCCAACTAGGTCATTTTAGAACTAAACGGCTGTGAATCGCAATGTGTACGGGCATCTTTATTGGAGAGAACGTCACTAGCGAACTTGGTTCTTGAGGGTCATTGCGTTTGTTTGGTTTTGCCAACCGCAGGACTGACGCAGCTTCTATGTCTAAATGATTGTACTTCTTTATTACAGAACTTTCCCTCTGCACTTTGATGAGAATTCCCTGTTTGCTGGGGATAAGAAGGAAGCGGATCGTCTAAAGGTAACCAAACCCTTGTCCTACTGAAATAAATGAAGGGTCCACCTACAAGACTGTTTGGCAGCACGGTGGCTCAGTGGTTAGCATTGCAGCCTCACAGCGCTGGGGTCATGAGTTCAATTCCCGACCATGGCCTTATCTGTGTGGAGTTTGTATGTTCTCCCCGTGTTTGCGTGGGTTTCCTCCGGGTGCTCCGGTTTCCTCCCACACTCCAAAAACCTACTGGTAGGTTAATTGGCAGATATTAAATTGACCATAGTCTGTGTCTGTGTGTTAGGAAATTTAGATTGTAAGCTCCAGTGGGGCAGACACTGATGTGTGAGAGTTATCTGTACAGCGCTGCGGCATTAGGTGTGCTATTATATTATATTATATATTTTTTTTATTTTTTTTACAGTAATGTAAAATGACCTATTGATTTCCACCCCGTTGTTGTAGTTCTGCTCCTGCAGCAAATGATCGCAATTTAATTTATTCACATAGGCGGATTTCAGGCAACATTTCCGAAACATCTCACGGATAATGGACTGTGTTGGTTGCATTAAATGTCGCCTTTGGGGAAAGCTCCAGGTCAGTATCTTGGAATATACTACATTACAATATACCTGTGTATTGTATTAATGTAACATCTCCTTCCTTGTACAATCTGTAGACTCAGGGATTGGGCACAGCCCTGAAAATCCTCTTCTCTGAAAAACAAATTCAGAACATGCCCGAAATAGGACCGTCTTACGGATTCCATTTGAAGCGTCAGGAAATTGTGGCCCTTCTCAATGCTTTTGGAAGGTCAGTAGGTGTGAAGTCATTTCAGATTCTCCCAGCACAAGACCAAATCTCTGTTTACTTAGAAAACTAGTTTTGGTGTTTGTTCATTCGCCTTCGTCTGCCTTCTCCCTTCAGGGGCAGACGCAGGATTTGTAGAGGGGGGTTTCCACACCACGCCGCCAGGGGGCGTGACCAGCTTGCATGGGGACGTGGCTATAATTTTAGACAGTGCTTGGCTGCTCTCCAACGCTTCCTATCCCCATAATAAACATGGGCAATGCTGCGTGCACTACTGTTAGGTGCACACAGCTCTCCCTTTTCAAGCAGAGCCGTGTGAAACGGGGGCAGGGTCCAGCCACCTCAATTATACAGTGCCTCAGGCTTGGAGGGGGTTTTCCATGCACTAGGAAACCCCCCTCGGTTTGCCTATGCCCTTGGTAGCACCTTGAAATATCGGGGCGTCAGCTCGGCCAGCTTAAATGATATAAGGGTCCTCCTACACCATGACTTTTGCTGCTTCCACAATATTTCATATAGAAAGTTCACTGTATTTACTAAACTGGCAGCGCTGATCCCCCAGCAGTCCCCAGAACAGAAGAATAGTCCAGGGGGGTAAATGTATCAAGCTGAGAGCTTTCCGGCGGGTTTGAAAAACCAATCAGATTCTAGCTGTCATTTATTTAGTACATTCTACAAAATGACAGCTAGAATCTGATTGGTTGCTATAGGCAACATCTCCAATTTTCAAACCCGCCGGAAAACTCTCAGCTTGATACATTTACCCCCAGGACTACCTGAGACTTCCTTCTCAAAAAATATTGATTCGGTTTCCTCTGTGTCAAGGTAACAGGTATCGTTACTTGCTGGATGTTGTATTGGTCCCATGTTTGTAGGCTCACGCCCTCTTGACTTCTATCTCTTCCCGCAGAATTTCTACAAGTATTAAAGAATTGGAAAACTTTAAAAGACTTCTACAGGATTTGTGACGGAGAAGGAAGACTCAGGGGGGACGGAACTTTGCACTATCCTGGCCCGCGCATATTTGACAATAAACCTTGGTCAAAGTCTGAGAATCTACATTCTCACTGTGAAAACTGGTCCTTGAAGGACCTTCCTGTGTATATTGTAAAATAAAAAATGCTTAAGATTTTCTATCTACTATGACTTGTAACTGCAGCTCTACGGAATGTCCTAACCAAGTACTAAGCACCTCTTTGTATATAGGATAGCTTTTGTCTATTCTAAGAGAGAAACAAAAGGTTTTGACTAGTTTAATCCCATATGCCTTGACAGTTTCTGTCCGGTATATATCAAACCTCTACCCCTCCAGTCCTCACCCAATTACTTCTATACAGAACCCTAGTGCCCCCAGCCCAATTATTACCAAATGGCCTATAGTTGGGACCCTTTGATACAACTGATTTGGAAGTATACTAAGCTGATTGGATGAGACTTGCGTCTATTTTGCAATAAGCCTCGAACATCCCAGCTTGCTATAGCCACCGCTTCTAGATTAAGTAAAGACTGGTGCAGCCATAAATAGGAATACTGCAAAGTGACAAGTTCTGTTTAATCTCTATGTGTGAATACTGTGTAGCCTTTGCAATTTCTCTTTAAATTTTATTTTTTTCAAATATTTTTCTCTCCGGAGTGTGTTTGGGGGAGAGACGGGTGGGTGTTGTATACTATTGGTACTCAGGGACCACAGTCGGGTCAGATTTTTCGGATACCCCTGTTGTTGAAGTGCGGTTTAATAAATGAGCGATTGTTCTATTGGCTGAGATCCGTGCAGGTAATCTTTCATTTGGAGCATGCTGAGGTTGCCCTCTAGTGGAGAGTATGAGATGGCACATAACTGCATTGTAACGGAACATTTACTCATACCTTAGAGGAATTTATTAAATTAGTATCTGCATGTAACTACAATTGTTTTAAAGGGGGCATTTTTATTTGTTCTCTATTCCAGTTTTAATTTTAAGGATTTTTGTTAGTTACCCTAACTCTTCAGGATTTAACAAGCTGTTTTAATGGTGTCTGTATTGAAACTGGTTCCTTTTTATCCATCCATATTATTGCTTGTTTGATAATGTTTGTAGTAAATTACAGATCATGTGTAATTGCTACAGGTTGATTTTATGTTGCGCTTTGTTACTGCTGAATGGTTACAGGACTCTGCATTCCAGCCTGATTGGGTCTAGTTACAAATAATAAACCACCAAGGATCAATGTTTCATATAAACGCGTAACATCTACCACATTTGAAACACATAAAGCCTTAGCGTGTTGCCAATGTGTCTAAGACACCAGACTCTTCAGACTATTATGTGCACTTACTGTAAAAGGTGGGCTTATATTTGTTTTCCCTATACCAAACCAGAAAGGGAAACCTGTACTATTATCTATCCTAGATTGAGTGATCTATATGAGGGTGTTAGGAAATCTTGTGCACCAGAAAAAGGTACTGTGATTCTCAACAGCCAATGATGTTTACTTGCACTTTAGCAAATGACGCTGAGAAAAATACAGTAAGTGATTGGCTGCTGTTCCCCAGTTCTTACCACTAGGACTGATAGAGTTGAACACAGTTTCACATTTATGGCTCTCCCAGTTGTAGAATTGCAGTGCATGCTGGGATAGAGAATTCCTTGAGGTCCCTAATTCAGACTACTCAGTTTGTTCTGTAACTAAACCATCATCACTGTCCATTTTCCGACTACTCGTCCCATTCTCCATTATGTTGTTTCCAGCTCTGTGTACATACAGAGCATCTATGATGCCTTCACAATGCAACCACAATCTTTCACGTTGTTCTGTCTCTAGATTGTAAGCTCAGACGAGCAGTCGCCTACATTTTGTATCTGTCTGTATGCAATGTTTGTGTATTTATTACCCCTGCCCCCTCTCATTCCCCCAACTACAGAACTGTAGAGAATGTTGGTGCATTGAAATAAAAGTTGTTAATTTAATTATTGATCTGTGATTATACTGAGGGCAAAAATATTGCTTGCTCAGGTTTGCAGGATCTTGTAATATAAGGATAATACATGATGCAAGTTTATAAAACAGAAAGGGAGGGTGTTCTAACTTAAAGGGATATTTTGGCCCCCTTTGCCTATAGTAAATTGGCTCCATTACCCCCTCTCAGCCAGTAGTGAAATTGCCACCTCCTGGTATGTGGGTGTATATTTAGCTGCCCAGTTAAGGTTCCAGTTTCCCAATGCAGCATTACTAGTATAGATGTGTTCCAAAGTTCAAAGAAACCATGAAAGAAAAACATTTTAATCTTGACTCATCAACACTTATATAGCGCCAGCAGATTCTGTAGCGCTTTACAATTGGGAACAGTAATAAATCAATACATACAGAGAGATAAGAGGGCCCTGCTCACAAGCTTACAATCTATGGGACAATGGGAGTTTGATAAATGAGGATAAGTGCTATATATTACATATTGGTCCAGTCAGACTGCAAAGGTAAAAAAAGTGCCTGGTGGGCTGTATGATCCAGTCGCACAGCAATGTTGGTCAGAGGGTTGTCATCTTGTAAGAGGATGGTTGAGGAATATTATAAGCTTGCCCAAAGAGGTGGGTTTTCAGTGAATGTTTGAACACAAGAGCAAAGTCTTATTGTGTGAGGGTGGTAATTCCACAGAGGGTACAGCCTGAAAAAAGTCCTGTAACCAGGAATGGGCGCATGTGATGAGCCATGGAACAGAGGTGTCCAGGTGGGAGATATTGAGTCAAGTGAAGGGATGCATGTCATAGTCTAGTATGTTAGAAGTATTTTATATTGGATTCGGTGAAAAACAGGCGACCAATGTAAAGACAGTGGCTCAGTAGAGGAAGAATTATTTGCAAGGAAAATGAGTCTGGCTGCTGCATGCAAAATAGATTGCAGGGATGAGAGTGATTTGGAGAAGACCAGTAAGGCAGTAATTGCAATAGTCAATGCTGGAGTGAAGGAATTAGTTTTCCTGGATATTTTTTTTAAATGTATGTAACATGATTTAGATAGAGTTGATGTGGGGAATAAATGACAGTTGTGAGTCAAGGATTACACCTAGGCAGCGAACTTGCAGGGTGGGATTTATGGTCATGTCAACAGAAATAGAAGTGTCAGATATGTAATGTCTGTAGGCAGGTTAACTGTTTTAAAACGTTTAAGTGGGCAAGAGGCCATCCAAGATGAGATGGCACGACACCACTGATGGCGAAAGATCAGGAGAGGATAGATACAGGTATCATCCACACAGATGTTACTGAAAGCCAAAAATGAGCTTTAGTTTTCCCAATAGAAATGGAATAGAGACCAGCTAAGGACCTAGGACTGAGCCTTATGGTGCTCCAACTGAGAAAGGAGTCAGAGGTGGATCCAGAGAAGTTACCACTGAAAGAGCAATTATATAGGTACAATAAGAACTGGGATTCTAGTGTTTGTATGAGGAGCGAGTGATCAACAGTGTTGAATGTAGCAGAGAGATCCAGGAGAATTAGAAGAGAGTAATCCCCTTTAGTTTTAACAGTGCCCAAATCATTGACAACCTTGGTCAACTTAGTCTTGTTAATAAAAGCCTGACTGAAGTGGACTCAACAGGAATTTTGCAGAGACTGTGGGGCGAGTGTACGCAATTCTCAAGAAGCTTTGAGGGAGTTGAGAAATGGGACAGTAATTTTCTGCACGGTGAAGACAGCGAGTCATCCACACGTATGAACAAGTAGGAGAGATAAGGATGGTGACAAAACGCAGATGCGAGAGCCTCTTTCAGTAGCGCTCGTTCACACCCGTTTTGTGATAGTTCTGAAGTTAATGGGGAAAAAAAAAAAAGTGACAAACTGCCACAACTCTTTTAAAAAGCCAAGTGATGCTCTATCTTGAAATCTTGGGAACAGACATTAGTTGGTGGGGTGGAAAGAAGCGGATTTTAAATGAAGGTCTAGTTGCATTTTACCTACAGCATATTAGCCTGGTGGGAAATGTGAGGGGAGCCTATGCGCTTAGGGCAGCCTGAACCAGGCCCTACATTTAAAAAATATATATGCACCCCCCAAATTTAAGGGGGGGGGGGTCATGGTCTGTGCTACACAGAAATTGCATGGGTTTTATCCACCTGGGGTAATCTGTAATGGCAGATGTGAGAACTAATGGATTCTCAGAAACCGCTCAGCAGATAATTACAGCTTTAACGGGTATTAAGTACAGGTTGTGGCTTTACAGTTCACCAGGAGGATTCCCACAGGAGGGCCAGTACATTGTATCTGCCAAAAGCAGAAAGGCAAAGTCCTATCAAATCACAACCTATTCATGGGACAGACCTGTGGCTCCTAATTGCACCCCCTTCCAATTCCCAGTCACAGGTTATATTCCTCAGTATTACAATGGTGGTGGGGCTAAAGGAGGGCAGACCAAGTGGCAGGTTATAATAGACAGGTCATAAGACCTAGATATCCTCCCCACGGTGATATGGACCAGTGATTTACTCTGTAGCAGGTGCTCAGGAGTCTAATCCTGGTTACTAGTGGAACAAGACCATTGTTGGCTAAACATACATTTAACCCAGATGTCTCTTCCTCTTCTACCTCTAACTTATTAACCCACCGTGGGACATTTAAGAATGTCCTGTCCGATTCTATTAATATAAATATGCAATAGTGCGTTACCCACATGCACAACAGTAACAAATAAAATCTAGAACAAAAAGGTAAAAGTTTAAGATCGAGGGTTGTTGTGAGTTTAATCACCTGCATTATGTGGTCTTACGTCCCACTAACCTCAAGGACACCAGACCATCTCAATAACCAATCACTCAAGAGTCTCCTGCTAAAGCTGTCAGTTATATTAAATATTACCCAAGAGCTGACACTTAGGGATGTATTAATCTTTTCACACTACATTTGTGTTAGTAACCACAGAGTCACACTGACACGTTAGTTGAGGGCACAAGATGGTCAAAGTAGGCCTGTCGGCTGCAGACGTCCAAGTCTTTCCTTAAATACATTAAAATGTAGATTTGTAACAAGCAGTAAGTCACACAAACAAGACACGGAAAGAGTTGAGTGCAGATAAGTTTATTTCAGTACGTAAATACTTCTTTACATGTTTAGTGTATAGACCTCCCATACATTCATTGGCCACTGTACATATACAAACCAGTGAGTAGAGGACATTGGTAAGTCTCTGCTCACAGAGGGGTCTGATTACATTGACCCTGTGATGGTCACCAAGCACCATTGCAAAGATTACAGCACCACCCCCACCTCCCCCAGTTTTGTAGCTACAGTTTGTGTATCCAAAACGTAAGAGACAGGCAGCCATTTTGGAGGTCCAGAGGCAGCGATGTTACATTCCAAGCCAAATATTAGTCCAGCCCACAAAATGGCTGCCCCCACTGTGTGCCTGTAACAAGTCTCTTCTCACCAACACAAGCAGGAACCAGACAACTACCCTGCCTTATTAGCATAGATCAACGAGGTAAAAAAAAAAAAAAAAAAGCCTTGGCGTCAATTTATACTCAAAAAAACCCAAAAACCACACATTGCAGAAGACTCTTGCGCTCAAACGTTCCTTAAAGTGCACTAAGTGCTTCAGATTTTGTATAGAGAAAAATCCAATGTTTAACTCTTTGGCGACTTCTACCACGATACATGTAGGCCAGTTACTCATCAGATCGGATGAGGCACAATGTAAGGGTTCCTAGGCTTACCTCCATCATTAAACGCCCCCCATGTCACTTCTAGAACCAGATTACAGCAGGCGTAGTCAACCTGCAGCTCTCCAGCTGTTGTGGAAGACCCAGCATGCTTTGCCAGTAGATCGCTAGCAGGGCATGCTGCGCCTTAGCAACACCTGAAGAGCCACGTGGCCCAAGTCTGGTTTACAACTTGGTCAAAATTGAAAAACATTTCCTGGGTTTTTCCATGCAGAAACAGAGGTTTGTGCATCAATATAGCTATAGTTACAGCTATACAGCACTTGTTATATCCTAAATGAACTGTGCCTGGAAGATGAAGTTGTCTGAAGGTGGCCAACTGATGTCAAACAGGAGTTTGAGCATACCAGTCAATTAACTGTTAAGGGATCAAAACATGGATCCAAAAATTAGTGCAAAAATTACTCTCCAGGTACAGGATAAAGGGATATTTAAAACCACCGCCTCTCTGACCAGGAAGCTAGTGTTGGAGTGCTAGACTCTCCTCGGTGTAACTGTATCCAGCCAGAGTATTTTAGTTTTCAAAACGCTGTGTGGTCACCGACCTGCTCTAGCGGGACCGGACAGGTGGGGGTTTGGTCTGGGAGCGGCGTTCCCAATTTGAAACTACGCAGAGGAAGCGTCGTCACTTCAGAATGCTACGGATTCTGATCGCTGAAGTTGTCTGTTGGGCATTGCCCATAGTGCAAGACTGAATGTAAAAACCCCCTCACCACACTCTGCCCCCAGTTGTGAATCAGCCAACACAAAGAACGTTTGTTTAACATTGTACAACCAAAAAGAAAAAAAACCACCAATAAGAAATTAGGCCTTGTTGGCTCTGCATTAAATAAGCTTTAAAATGAGAATCACATCCTTCTGAAAGTGTACCAGTGGTGGCAGACATTTTGTGGCTGACCAACCTGTGGCTCCACAGATGTTGTGAAACTACAAGTCCCAGCATGCTCTGCCAGCTATCAGCTGGCTATCTACAGGCAAAGCATGCATGGGCTTGTAGTTTCACAACACCTGGAGAGCCACAAGTTGGCCAGACAATGACTGCCTCCATGAAGGCTCATCCTCCAGTCAAGAATATAAATACAACATGCAAGTCTATGGTCATTGGTTGGATTCTCTAGACGGCTACACAGTATTTCTATATAACCTCCCACACACTGTATGTTGTTCACAGCTCTGGTTTGTAAAGCAAGATTTACAAGAATACTCGTTACAGCAACAAATTCCTTCAAATAAAAAGTCAAAATGGCTAAAGAGGAAGTTTTACACGGCCTAAAACCCACAACATTACTAATAACTGGTATTGAAGTACGTCCATCTACGCACTGAAGGCGGCCATGTTGTAGCCTGAACCCACCTTCACAGCCCTTCAATTCATAGACTATACCACTGTGGCATGAACACAAGGGTAACAGTGTATTATGCTGCATTTTCATTGGCTCAGCTCATAAAATATCTGCCTCTGAGCGTCAGCAACAGGCAAGTTATTTTTTTTTGGTCGCCATCTGTAGCTTGTCCTGAAAAACGCTTCATATAAAATTGTGCTTTTGAAAAAGCTGCAGATGGGAATTGAAAGATAAATACAGAATTTGGCAGCTCAGTTACCCGTGTTAAATTAGTCATGTGACCAGCATGCGGTAGATGACCAAAATTTGGCAGCCTTTAGGCAGAATTACATCTCATGAGGACCAAGCTTTAGGTAAGATAAGAAGCTGTAATGCAACAGTCATTAGTAAGGGGGTAAAAACTATTGGGGACAAGTTTCACCCCACAAAGAGTTCAGACATTACTGGGCAATTACATCAAACTTGGAGGGTACGAGCCAGTATCTTAGACATGCACTACAGCCGCTTCTGGAGGGAAGCTATAACATAAGGCAATGTTCTTTAATTATAGAATCGAATAAGTTAGTTCACATGCAAGACGAGAGGTGCTCTAAGGTGGCACAAGACCTTCAGACAGCTCTCACCGGAAGAGAAAGTACAGCGGACAAAATGAACAAGTTCCACCACTAGAATCCTTATGACGCTATGATCTGACAACCAAGAGGGGTTAGTAATAACACATTACCGGCTGTTATTAAAACATAATCAATCGGTAAAAGGCTCACACAGATGTGAGGGACGCAGGGGAGATTTTGGACGCCAAGGAAAGGACTAAAATTAAAACTAATATAGCTAAAAGTTCAATATCTGAGGGTCAAAGTCGTCCCACAAGATATTATACAGGTGGTATCCTGTCCCAACACTCATACGCTCTAATCTTCCATCCTCCTCCGACTTATGCTGCAGAGACATGATGCAATCAACTCTAACCAATATCCAGAAACACAATAAATTCTGCCAAGTGTCAAATTGTCCAAGAAAACCGTCCTATTGAAATTCAAGAGAAGACCGTTCCGGACTCATCAAAGTTGCCTTTGGCTCAATAGCAGGGCACACAGAACGTGTACACACCAACGCAACTGTACGCTCATCTATGGCTTAAAGTGAATTATTTAGGTTCTATATAGATGCAAGTTTTGTATGTGAGCACCCTCTGATTTCTAGCAAACTGCAGGACAGGATGCATCTTCATGCATATGCTATACTGCTCTATAGGTGCTTATGGAGTGAAGATATCAGTTATAAAATAAGGAACCATTAATTATAGAACAGAGTAAATTAATTTACTTGCACAACAATGTGTCCATAGGTTGGTGGCGTGAAGTATTTTGTTGTATTTGTCAGCTTATGGTTTAGGAGGGGGAAGGTCATCGTACAAGACAAATGTAAAATGACAATATGGCCCCTTAAACGGATCATGAATTTTGGCCCAGTAAGTTATTACACATCCAGCTTGAGATGTACATTTTATTCCCCTCTACCCAGGCCCACACCAGAGGTGTCCGTCACCCCCATGTCTAGGATCTTGGCACATATTAAACACTGCCAAATTGCATCAAACTAGAAACAGACTGAGCCCCCTCAGAAAGACATAAGGGTTATACTGCCAAAAAACAACAATAGCATTTGTTTCCTTTGGACCAATCACAGGAGACCAAACCCAGCTACATTTTAGCCGTCTTACTAAAGATTAGAACTAGTTCGTAGAGTGTCCCCAATCTCCTTCTCTCCGTCACTTTGATAGATCACCACACTGGGATTCAGCCAACACATGCAATCTATGAGTACATAGTACAAAGACTGGTTAGTTTTTCCCCTGGACCTGTAGATCCTATACAATGTTTAAGTTACTGAAATGGAATCGTCAGTCTCTACCACCTCCCGTTTCTCTGTAGACACCCTCTCAAAAAAAACCAAAAAAAAAAAAACCCACAAAGTTTAAAACAGAGTGAAAAGGGGCAATTGTAGGAGATTAAGCTTCCCATATGGCCAGCCTGTTAAACATACAGTAAACTCGCTGAGATATGGTCTTATGTAGATTTATCACCTGCGTTTTCAAATCTGGACTGAGCCCACAAGATAGCTGCCATCATTGTGCAGTTTAATGCTAAACCAGTTTGTGTGTTACCATTTCAATTTGTCTCTGATTTTATGGAGGACCAGCATACACGTCCTGCAGGGTAATAACTAGGAATCATTAGGAGCCAAGTGTAATATACGCAGGCTAAAATTTACTGCATGTTCAACACTGACACCTGCAGGTTATAAGTTGTACTACAATCCAGTTAAAGCCTCATGTTTGAACAGGAAGACCTATTATACAAGATGCCTAGACAAGGAAATCCTAAAATCCTGTTTGAGATCCCACATTAGAAAGATTAGTTTCTGGTAGACAAGTCTACAGATGGGATACTCATATTCCCAGATCATACAGGGTCATCATTTCAACTACAACATTACACTGCAATAAGTAGTAAGTCTACAGGACCAGGCTCATCATTTAAAGGGCAGCATTTAATGAAGCTATAACGACTGAATTCAATGAAAAGCTTCTTAACTACAACATGTCCCCCTTCCACCCCATACAAAATGCTCTGCACCTGAAACAGACACTTAAATTCAGCATTGGTAACAGCTATAACTACATGAGACTGGTGATGTTACTTAGCATAGGTCCCTGCAATAGTCAATTAAATTGGAAATTTGGGAGCTGAACATTTTTTTTACCAGGCGGAAGGGCTCACGATGGAAGGCAGAGCAGCCACAAACATTCAAGAGATGGCTAAAAAGACGACAAAGTCCAGTTTTCAGGAAATTAAAGTTGTTTGTGCATTAATAGAGGGGGGGGGGGGGGGGAAATCACTTTAAGATCTGATCGTCTCTGCTTGTTATGTGCAGGATCTGGGACCTTTCCTACACAGCCTGAGAAACTGCAGCAACTTCAATTTCTAGGGACAAGCTGCCAACTAGTGTCCTTCATTCATAAGTCATAAACTACATCTTTCTGAGGCTGCACACAAAAATACAAAATCACTCTGGTAGATAAACGGCTTTATATGGATAGACCTCATCCATGTACAGTAGGACAGCGACCTGGGGAACACAGCAGGAGAATCAGTTTCCCTGTTGTACACTAGGGGCAGTGTCTGTACTGGGGTAGATCAGCCACAAGAATGCATCATCCATTGTTTAGTTGGCATAGACAGCTCCAGGTTACCGCAACACAAGCGCTGTGGGCAGTGCTCATAGAATGTAACCACCACAGGGTCATTAACCCGGTATTCACACTGCCCGACGTACGCAGACAAACAGCCGCAGCGTTATACGCACGACTACGAAACGCCAACTATAAGCAGCTATGTTGTGCGTTCATTACAGATCTGCCCCAGATGTTTTAAACACAAAATAAAGTTGAAACACTAATTAGAGGGCAACTTCATTATAAATAGAAAAACAGACCGTGAATCACGTTGAACTGTTTGCCTTCAATTGCGGTTTAATGTGTATCCTTTTTCAAAATGTCTTAAGTCGGTAGAAATTAGTCTTTCCACATGAAATACATATGTGAAGAGACAAAAAACAAACAAAACCAAAAAAAAAAAAATATATGTTACATAATTCCTTAAGTGAGGGTCACCAGCTGCCGTTACGCTCCTCCAGTCCTCTAGTACCTCCGCAAGTCTCAAGGACGTTGCATCCAAGACCAGGTTTCAGCCTCAGGAACGGAATGTGTATGCGCAGACGCAGCGTTATCTGAACGTAAACAAAAAGCTATCGGACGCCGCTTACGGCGTCCCAAAGAGTGCAGGTGTATCGCCCCAGCGGCAGGGGGGGGGGGGTGGGGAGGGGGCGTCACGCCAGTGTGTTTGCTCCACATGTGAAGAGGATGGGGGTCCCTGATGGAGGTTCGTTCAGTAGAGATGGTGCCAGGGCGCAGCCACTGGTCGGGCATATTGCTCCATACCACCCAGAGGATTTTGGGGTGGACGACAAGCTGTAGAAAGAAAAGAAATTAAAAAAAAATAAGGTTCTGTACAATCATTGATATACAGTTTATAGACTTTACTTCAGATTGAATGACAATGCATGTAAACTGTAAGGAAGCTCCAAGACTTAAGACTTAACCTGTGAGCCGACATGAACCACTTTAATCAAATAGTTTCAGATAAAATGATTCACAGTAGCTTTGATTATACAGGTATATCAGTAACCCAAATTATGCAAGATTAAAAATAGTCAAGATTGCTATAAAGAAACAGGTAGATTAGGTTTCATTGTATTAAATAACCACTGGACGGAACACATTTCATAGAAGTGTACAAGTTGTATGTATGTATATATATAAAAAAAAAACCACTATGGAGGTGGTTTGAAAATGACCAATCATCTGTCACTACAGAGTGCATGCAGCAGACATATGTGCGCAAAACCTAAAGATATAACCAAGATAATCATATCCCACATTCAATATAGTGGTTTGGTCAAATGCTAAAAACTACAAGGACAGCTAATGAGGCCCCCAATTGCCTATTTCTTACACCCATCTCTATGCATCCAGTTCCTTATTTCTTCCTTGTAACTGAAGAAGGTTCTTATCCTGTCCTCCGACCTTTAGAGGCCATTTCTTCACACTGAGGAGAAGAAACTGTTGTGTTTGGGCTTAGGACTAGGTCTTCCTTTTTGAAGGATCAAAACCACCTTGAGAAAGAACCAGATCCAGTTTTGGTTCCACCTAGTCATCCTGGATCAATAAATAAGGATCTGACAGTAGAGATTGAAAGATGCTTTGTAAGGGTTCAGGGAGAGCAACCCAGGCAGAACCCAGAGTAAGTGAAACCTTTATTTCTAGGTCAGCGCCAACTTACAGGTCATTTTGCGGAATCTTTGTATTAAAGAATGTTCTGCTAAATTTGTTACCATAGAACACACTTTATATAGGAGCCCTACAAGGGGAGAATTAAAAAAAACCCACACTTCTTTCAGTACTTCTGGGACCAACGTCAGAGGGGAGACCACTAAACCAGCTTGGACATCTACTTCAGCAGCAGGATGTCCACTGTCATTGTTTGAAACCAGCAACTTTCTATTCTGGACTACAGACTATCGCTGCCTTTAGACCCTTCCAGACAGCTGGAAGCAGTAGTTCATCTGGGGATGTTTCCCACGGTCTACAGATCCGCTCTATAGGTTGTCATCTGGAGGGATCACAATGCCATTCTGGATGGCCCAAAGAATACTCCTCTGAAAGTGCCTTCCACAAGTCTAGGGAGGCCTACGACAGAGCACATTTCAGGTTACAGGAGGAAAGAACACATTCCTGAAGGGGGTCTTGTGGAATTAAGCCCCTGTTTTTGTTCTGGGCATGGGGAAGATTTCCTGGTTTAGAAATTAGGACCATGGAAGCATTTTTTTGGGGGATTTTTTTTGCCCCATACTTTACTAGGGTTGAATAAGAACCCTCTGCTTCTGCCACCTCTTGGGAGATGCCCCCCTCCCAAACAAAAAAGGAGCAGGATGAAAACTAAAAGGAGACTGGAGATGATCTAATCTCTGCCCAACACCTGATGAGTGAACTAGCAGCGATGTGGAAAGAGGGGATATGTATTTAACACACCAGCCCCTCTAAATAGTTGTACTTAAACTGCATGCTTGTGCACCTTGCAGAATGAGTGTTAACTGTACTGATTTGCATTCAATTATAAGACAGGCTGGTGGAAACCAGGTCCGCTATTTACAGACACTTCCTCCGGAGAGGTCATGCAATGTTGCATTCAAGTGAAGACTGACGGCATCGGCAGACAAACACCGTCTGGAAACACCCACTAATTCCTCTAAACAGGAGCACAAGTGCTATTAAGCAGATCTTTGTTTCTTCTGTGACACCTGAACAGCAGCACCAAGCTGTAAAGTCATTTTTAGTTAGAACAGGATACAGATATCAATGTGCAGAACACAGTGTGGATGGCAGCAAGAACCACAATATCAGTTTGCTTCATGCCCTAGTAGATTTTTTGTTTAAGTGAGCAAAGCCACAGGATGTGCACCCTCACCAACTGGTAACAGACAAATATATGAACCAGAACATACAATACACTGATGAGGAATCAGTGTCAATATCTTTGCCAATGCAGGATGCATGCAAGGACAACAGAGGGGTTACACGAGATCTTGTAAGTTCAGCACTTCAGGTATTTTTCTCTTTTGGGAATAATCACCCTGTTCCCCAATTTATCATCTCACCTCCACCCACTTGCCCTATGTGTCAAATGGAGATTTAATGGTGCAACACTCAATAGAGTAGGGTAAAATGAAATACAAGCAGAGGTCAGGACATTTAAATTGACCGGTTTACCCCAGTGTTCAAAGATTAAACTTGAGATTCTGGGGAAAATTGTTGAAGCTACATAAGATTTTCTCTATATTTTTTAATGCTCAATGACAAGCACTATATGGATCTTTTGAATGTGTCAGAAAAACTTGGCTGGAATGTTTAAAGTCATATGAGGAAATAACCAGGATCCCCCCCTCCCACAAACAGATTCTTTAGCTTTAAAAGTTGTTAAATAGCGTCTCACATGGATGTTTTATGCACAAGTTAAACCTTGAACACACTAAGCTTTAAGACAGACTCACCTGCCTCTCTCCCCTCTGGGGTTTGCCAATCTGGGCAAGTCTTCATCGCTGTCGTATCTCCTGGGATTGTCAAAAAAGTATGCTCTTGACCCAAAGCTGTGACTATTTACCATGCCAGCAGCTTCCTGCAGAAGGAGAGAAAGAAACTGGAGTAAGGGACCCTTATGTATTCACAATAATACCCGTCTAGTGCGGCTGATCAGAGAGTTAAAGACGATGCTCTGGGTAAGTACATAACCCATGGAGCACTACACTAATAGTTGTTAACTGGTAGACTTTATGCAACAGGGGGCATTACATGCTGAACTGATACTCAATTGGGGGGTCTAATGACTTAGGTGTAGTGCAAATAATGGGGATTGGAGTGTTGCCATTTAGAGATGGCGTTTGTCATGAGGGAAGTTTACAATTTGTGGTAACATTTTGTCGTCTTATGTCATTAAGACCACATCTCACCAAGTTCTGGCCCAGCTTCTTGGCACGGAAGAAATAAGTCATCAAGCACATGGGCAGGAACTCACAGAGTAGAAGAACGATCACAAAGATGAGATATTCCAAACCAATGGTCCCCTCAGTTACCACCTAGGGGGTGAGATGGGCACGTTAAGTTCATGCGTCAATCGTCAAAATAATTTCCTTTGTCCATCAGATGCAGATTACAGGGGTGGATTTACTAAAACTTCTTAAAAGTGGAGGCGTTGCCCATAGCAACCAGCCAGATTCTCTCATCTAGTATATTCTAAGACAGGAGTTAGAATCCGATTGGTTGCTATGGGCAACACCTCCACTTTTCATGTATGTATGGACATTCTAGAAGACTTACCCCTACAGTGTTACATTCCTGGCAACAGAACGTATGACAGATCTAAGGCAGGTCTTTAAACAAAAACAAACAAAAAAAAAAAACGACAGAGGCAGAAGTACATAAAGCACGGACAGAGAAGGACATTAATTCTAAGGTCAGCGACACTATACTATAACCAGCTTATATCAGACACATGAGCCCAGGGTTTCTGTTCCCTTGCACACAGTGTAAATAGCAGGTTACAATAGTAGTTTGCCAACACCCTTAAGCTGGGTACACTACCGAAATTTCGACCAACTTTTTATGCCGAGCGGTTTTACATGCGACCGATGGTCCGATCGCTCGCTCCATGGACTGCATACACACTAGCCTTGTTTAGGACGATAAAGGGAAGAGCGGACGTCCCGTTAGCGACTTTTTTACAGGCATGTTGTCGTGAGCAATGACTAATTTCGTAGTCACTGTTGTGGATCGGTCGGAAGTTTATACACCCTACACAGCGGAAACGAGATTGGAACGAAAATATTAAACGGTACGACCAACCAAATGAGGCGATAATCATCCATTTGGGCAGACTTTCGACCATCGTGTCACTGCACACACTGACCTGACTTTTGAACGAGCGGTCGTATGTCGGCTGATTGAGCCGATTATTGGATGAAAATTGTAGTGTGTACCCAGCTTTAGAGAGAGAAACACAGGGTACATTATGCAACTGCCTAATAAACATGTAATAATGTCTACTTATAGACCAGACGCCTGACTGCATTTCTACTTTTAGGATAAAGATGCATCAGATTGCACTAGCTTAGTTTTTGTATAAGACTCCCTGAAAACAGGAAGCGATTACTACAAAGTTACATGAGATTCCCCTCAATCATCTTCTCCAAGATAGATTTTAGAGGTTAGGACGGCTTCTATGCCAAAATTAAAAGGGACCAAGGGCTGAACAGCATCCACCCCCCCCCTCCCCGAATACCAGATGTATGGGGGGGGTCACAAGAGAGGTAGGAAGCTGTGTTACACACATATCAATGGTGCTTTGGGAGTTAGGATAGGTCTTGTCCTTGAGCAGAGTACTATATATCTAGGGGGGGCCTTCTGTACCAATACCAGATGATGCTCAATTACTTACGTGATTATGGACCCCATTAAAGCCATAGCTGAAGGGACTTGGCTTGTTTTCTGGCTGGATGGAAACTACAAAGTTGTACAAAGCTCTCAACAAATAGAGAGTGCAGATAAATGAACCAGTCACAACTGCTTGGTTTCCAGACGTGCCCTAAGCAAGAACAGAAGACAGAAGTGGGTCAAAGCTTTTAAAAAAACAAAAATGCACAAAGTGTTTAATCCAGAATTACGTCATGAAAGCCGTCGGGCACAGAACCCATTTGACAGATTCTGCAGGTACTGAAAGCCGTTCATCTTCCGCCCCCTCGGGGTGGAGGGCGCCGATGACCGGAGCTAGAACTGGCCTTACAACCCATGAGCTGTGCTCGTTTACCTGCACATCGTACGACCATTCCGCCACCAGTCATCTGAACCCGTTGCCAAAATGGGTTTTATTGCAGAGCTAAATATCCTGCCTGTCCATTAATACCAGACAGAGGTTATTCAGCGTACTAGTGGCAGTGTCCGCATACCTATGAGACATTTAGCACCATTAGACTATTAAAACCTGTGCAATTGACAGCAAGGAGTATAGTGATTAAATGCTATTAAGACAAAACACACATTTTTTGGTGACCCCATAACCACTCATATTTATTAGTATTTGGGGACATTGTGTTTCCCCACCCAAATAGAACCTTGTTCCGTTCACAAGTAAACACATCGGGGAATGACAATGACAATGTGCCTGCAAATAATCCTTTGCTTACTGAGAAATGTATAATTTGTGGAAGCCGTTCCTGAGAGTGGATAAGAGGGGGCATCATTCAGACACAAACCAGATAGTCTGTAGTGTCCACTGGGAGAGTATTTTACATTAATTTGCTTTCCAATTGGTCAATGCAACTAGATGGTGACCAATATAGGCAGCGTATGTGCAGGTATCTTCACTGCACTGACTAAGTGAAGCCAAAAGATCTGAGCTTGCCAAATGGTAATAACCATCCACCTACTTGTGGCTAAATTAGGCAATGATCCACCACTCCTGTGCTCAACCAGAACAGCAGGATTAGTCTGTGTGGCTAGTTTCAATCTGTGGCTTCCTGCTGCCTCCATTCCCCTCCTCACATCATGTCACTGCCCCTGTCACATGCAGCCCTGTCCTCACGAACACATCACTCATCTCCTGATATACTCTGTGCTGCTGGAGGACCCTGCACATTCTACTTTGCAGTCATCTCATTAGCCAAGGCCAATTGTTCATATATTTCATACTTCAAGGACTGACCATGACCATGTAGAGATCCCTCCCCCACCTGTTGGAGCATTAACCCATTAACCCCCCCCCCCTCCACCCCAAACAAAATCCCAAATACAATCCATTATAATAAAAGGTCCTGAAAAAAAATAAAAAATAGGTAAATAAATAATCCTGATTGGCATAACATACAATAAACAATGGTTACCTTAGACTCTAGATAGACATATGCGGGTGATGTGTTAGCGATCTTGTAGGTGTTATTGGCCAAACAAACTGAACAGGCAGCAAAAAGAAAGTCACTAAATATCATCCTAGTCATGGTGATCCATCCGTGGGGGTCATCGGACCCACTCCCGAACATGATGCAAGATAAGTTCACTATTAAGAAGGCGAGACCAACGAGGAAAAATCCAAAATGCAGAGGAATCCTATAGGAGGAAAGAGACATTCAGTCATTTAAAGGGGAAGAAAATGCAGCCAATACCATTTACGTTGTGATATAATGAAGGGACAATCCTCACCCACCCCCCAATTATAGAGCTTTACTCAGTTTCTAAGATTATGGCATCCACAGACTTCAAACCTACCAACACTTCAGAACACTCAAGGCTTTTTCAATACCAGCCTACTCCACCTTCTTCCCAGTGCTTCACACTTCCCCCTGCAGGCCCCAAAATGTTATTCCTTCATTCTCCTCTGCAATGCCACCAAGAATGAAGTTGAGGCTCCCATCTCACCCCTGGCACGTTCTTATCCTACTTTAAACTCAGGTTCATCTCACCAGACTTAAAGCCATCTCTTGACCCAGCCCTTCTCCAACCTTCAGCCCATTTCTCTCCTCCCCTTTGCCTCCAAATTACTTGGGTGGCTTGTGAGTACCACCTCACCAACCCTGCTCACTCCAGTCTTGTGCAATTGGCTTCAAATTGGTCTTAACCCTCTACATTTCTCACTGTAGACTTCTCTTGTAAAACTATACCACCTCTGATGACGATACCCCAAACCCACCTCACCTTTAATGAGCCAAGACCTTCTCTGCAATCTCATGTAACCAACTGTGCCAGCTATTTTCACATGGATGCCCCCCTAGAGGCATTTCCTCTACTCTAAACACTAGTCAAAATCACAGTTACACGAGTCTCCACTGCCTTAATCATCCACTTTACTCCTCACATCCACCCTCCTTGCTTCTTGTTTGCTCACCTGCATTATCTTATTTGTATGTCCCAGTTTCATCAAAGTATCAATTAATTACAGTACTAAACAAGATTGTATTTGTTTTGTTTATGGTCTTTGTAAACCATCTGAATATGCAAATAGGAGACCGTGACAGTAGTTATCTGGATTAAATTGTGAAACTTACTTGTATCTATTGAATTCTGGAGAACAGCGGGCTTTAAAAATAACCTGTAGGGAAATAAAACCAAATGCATTAAATATTGTGCCATGGCCCCTAGTATAGTGTTCTCTAGAAGTCAGACACATACTGAGAGAGATCTGAATACAGAACTTTGCTAGAACTTAAGAGGTAAGGAAGGTCAGTTTATGAACGGAGCAGATGATTAGAGTATAAAGCATTTAGAAGTGACAGTATGCAGGGTTTGGACATAGCACACAATAAGTGGGGCACTTGGAATCAAAGCAAAGTTACATTTAACCTACAGTACATATCCTAGACTCTTGTAGAGCCATATGGTGAAGCCTCACAAGTTAGGCACTGTGTGACGTTTGCATCAATCTTTACGGGAACGCAACCCATCAGTTTACCAGGCGAAAGAGGGACATCGCAGACATGAACCACAGCGACAGGCATGCCTAGTGAATGGACGGCTATATTCTAATATTGCTTCAGCTCACAAGATAATTGCCTCCACGTTACGTAGCTTTCATATACAATGTTGAAATGTCATTGGCTACATTATGCAAATGAGTCAAATTCAGAAGTACAGTGTTAAAAAAACAAAAACAAACTGCCCTTTGTCAGAGGAGGTTTGGAAATATGCTAGAATATCAACAGCAAGAATTTGGAGTAAACAAGTCCTGGCCCGCATTCACCAATAAGTACAGATCCATTTCATTTATCCACACATCATATTGTTGAGATTACACTTGAATGGCAGCTTTTTAGGCATTACAAGACAGCAATAAGAATCAAGTTAGTCAGTTCCAAATATATTGGCAACAATGAATTTCTCATTAGATAACTCAATTTCCTCTGAAGATAAAAGTTGACATTAACAGTATAGGGTCCCCACATTTCTCTACCAATACACAGAACCTTTGTATAGGATTCTGAATTTAATACTGTAGTGTATATCCTTTGAAGTCAGAAAATGAAGAGACAGGCTATTGCCAAAATTGACGCCCCAAATTTTGGCCAAAATAACAGCAGTCAGCTTCCTAGTCATGGATGAGCTTTCTGCACCTCTAACAGCTTGGGCCACTGTTAAGCAAACTGCTCCAATTCTCTAAGATTTGAAGGGTGTCTTCTCCTAACTGCTGTTCTCTGATCTCTCCACAGGTGCTCTATGGAATTTAGGTCAGGACTCATTGCTGGCCACTTCAAAACAGCCCAGCGACTTGTCTTGGACCATTCCTGGGAGCCTTTTGAAGGGTGTTTGAGATCATTCTCCTCCTGGAAGACCCATGACCTTCAACTAAGACCCAGCTCTCCAACACTGGGTTAAATGTTGCGCTTCACAACGGCCTGGAAATCTCCATATATCATGCTATGCACACATTCATGGCACCCAGTGCCATATGGCGCACAGCATCCCCAAAACATCACTGAACCTCCTCATAAAACCGGAGATCATTAATTTTTTTGCTTTGAGACAGTTAAAAGACAAACTACCAAAACACTAAGGCTGAAAACCCCCACTCTACAAGAACAATTGTGTTTTCATGACTACTTTGTGTCTATTATCCATGCTATACATTTCCTGCTACAGAACATTAAGTTGTTGAGAAGGTCTTCATGTATAACAAATGGAGATTAACCATTTGGTTGATTAAGAGGACTGAAGGCAACGGCCAAGTGTCATTAGTGCAGCTAACAACCATCCATTACCAAGACAATAGGCTGAAATTACTCATCAAAAACCACCATTCAATACCTGGCATGCTGGAAGTGACGGGTGATACACAATACAGGAGGAGGCAGTAAGCAGCTTACACTGGAGTTAAAATGCAGCAACAACAGAATACAAGGAGATGGGTGACGTGATGGCTGGAAGGAATCCAGAAGGACTGACACAGGGGGTCTATCACTTTGTAGGGATGATTCGTTTTTGTTGAGGGTACTGTGTCTCTGGCTATAACAAAGAGCTCCATGTCCTTCCTCTGGCCTGCCAGCTCTACATCATTTATATCCGAATCTTTATCCTTTAATCACCTTTAGCAAACCTATCAGATAAGCTGTGATATGGTCAGTACTTTCTCAGGATTTCACTTTTAAATATCAAAAAACTGGTTACAACAGAAAGCAATCTCTGCCTGCATACTTTACATGAGCAGCACAGATTTAGTCCATAGCTCACTTGACTTAGGGGGGTGTGGAGGGACGTTTATGAAGATTTAAAGCCGCAAATGGAAGTAATCCATAGCACTAGGCGAGAGAAACCCTTAGCCCAAAGCACATTACATTAATATAGCCTACAGTCTAACAGGACAACATCTCACAGGCAAACAATCACATTACTAGCTTGGCTATGGGAGATCACTTAAATATATATCTCAAATAAGGATTTGTTTTTTTTTCTTAATGAGTTTCCTCTCTGCAGATCTCTTCAGTGTAGCTGGTTGCTAACCCATTTGAAAATATTTGGGTACTTTACTGAACCTCTTATGTAGATGTATGAAGTTACTTTGTTCTATGGATTGATCATAATTTGCAAATACAATTTTTTTTAAAGTAATTTTTATTGGGTTTTTTCAAAACAAAGAGATTGAAACACACCAAGAGAATGTATAAACACTGTATACATATGAAATTCAATAGAGTTTGCAAATACAATTTTAATAGTAGTATACAGGACAGCACATGTAGAGTCTTGTAGGAATATCAATAATACCTTTAGTCCCAAACTGCATAACATAATGTATAAGAGGAGCTCAGTAAACAGATGGTTAGCAAATACGTAAAGTGGAATTATCAAAAGGGTTAGTAATCCTTAAGAGATCCACAGAAAGAAACCTCCAGGGGAAACAGAGACAACACTACCCTGCTCTGGAAATAAATAATTGGGAGACAGACTTCAGAGAGGTTGTGCAGCAGCTGACGACAGGTCCATAAGCACATTTACTTTGAGCAGGATCTATAAACACATCTGTTAATCTGCAAGAAACTAGCACACACCCTCCATGCAGGTCAGTACATGAATAATCTTTATTCCAGGGTGAGCAGAGAGTCAACCAGTGATGTCACTCAATGCCACACAGATTTACCAGTGACAAATAAGATGTTGATGAGATAAACCAGGATCAATAAGGGACCATCACTCCCCTTTATTCAGCATGAACATAGCACGCCTCCTGCAGGCTAGAGGACAACACACACAGCTCACTTGTGAGCAAAGTTAACCAGTGATGTCACCCACTACTGCACATAGGCTAACAAAAGAAATTAAAAAAACTTGTCTAGGCTGATGAATGAAAATAGAATCTACACAACAGTATTAAACCTTATATTATAGAGGGAGTTAGCACGCCCCCTGCAGGTCAGATGATGAACTGCTAATTTAAAGCTCCAGGATGAGCAGAGAGTTAACCAGTGATGTCACCCATTGCTGCACAGAGGAAAACAAGAAGTTACCTGTGAGGACAGAGACTGGGAGAGCAGATTAGGAACAATAAGGCATCACCCCAATGCTCTATGCTGGAGGTGGCTAGCACGCCCCCTGCAGGTCATAGGGGGAACTACCACCCCCAGCAGAGTTACCCAGTGATGTCACCCACCTACCTGGGAGAAATAGAGGTTGAGGAGACACAGGGTGAAGAACTGCAGGCAGATGGGGGAGCAGTAGAGCAGCCAGAGAGGAAAGGGCTGCAGGTCCCCGGCCAGGGCACAGTTGGTCAGATGGAAGGAGAAGAGGACGGTCCTGAGGGCAGCCCAGAGCAGGCACAGGAACAGCAGCAGGCTCTGGTAGCTCAGTCTCTTCTGCTTGTAGTGCAGGAGCAGCCAGAGCTGCACGTAGACCACCAAGAAGAGCAGCGAGCACAGCACCGTGCACAGCACCGTCAGCCCCAGCTCCACTGCCCAGGGGATGGCAACTTTCATGGTGAGTCAGGCAGGAGGGTGCATGTCTGTGACACCGTGCTCCCCCCGCTCTCCTGCTCTGCAGTTCTGCTGCCTCTTCAAAAACAACTCCGCTGGAAGACATCAGCTGAGCTCCGACCATTTGAGGCGCTCGCCTCTCACTCCGCGCGCAGCTGATTGGCCTCTGGCGGTGCCGCCCAGCAGCCCTGATAGGACGTGAGGCGGATCAATCAGCACAGCGGGGGCAGCCTCCCCGGCTCATGGACAGTGAGCGGAGGTGATTGGACAGATGCGACCCCGCCCAGCGGCTAAAAGGGATGTCATTGGGCACGTCGCACGCCTGTCACTTCTTTGTCTCGGGTTAGGTGCCGCCCCCCGCTGGATTTCGATTGGTCACGGTTGGTGGGTTCTGGTGAGCGGTGGGCGGGGCGTTACCTGGAGCTGTCAGTCTGGCAGTTAGTGGTACCCGGGCTGCTGGGTGAGGTGGGGGCAGCCCCGGGGGGCAGAGGGCAGCGGGGAGCTGCGCACGCAGCCGGCTGGAGGCAGGAAGTGGGGTCACCAGGAGAGAATGACGCCTGTGAGGAGACTGAGGAGGTGAGTGAGCTGTGGTGATGGTGGTAAGTCTGGTGAGACAGTATGGGGTCAGTGTAGGAAGATGGCTCATGCCATGCAACTCATCATAGTATGTCTAGGTGCCAGCATGGGGTCAGTGACAGGAAGATGGCTCATGCCATGCAACTCATCATAGTCTGTCTAGGTGCCAACATGGGGTCAGTGACTGCCCAGTGTAGGAAGGTGGCTCATGCCATGTAACTCATCATAGTCTGTCTAGGTGCCAGCATGGGGTCAGTACAGGAAGATGGCTCATGCCATGCAACTCATCATAGTATGTCTAGGTGCCAACATGGGGTCAGTGACTGCCCGGTGCAGGAAGGTGGCTCATGCCATGTAACTCATCATAGTCTGTCTAGGTGCCAACATGGGGTCAGTGACTGCCCAGTACAAGAAGATGGCTCATGCCATGCACCTTATCATAGTATGTCTAGATGCCAACATGGGGTCAGTACAGTAAGGTGGCTCATGCCATGCAGCTCATCATAGTATGTCTAGGTGCCAACATAGGGTCAGTGACTGCCCAGTGCAGGAAGGTGGCTCATGCCATGTAACTCATCATAGTCTGTCTAGGTGCCAACATGGGGTCAGTGACTGCCCAGTACAAGAAGATGGCTCATGCCATGCACCTTATCATAGTATGTCTAGATGCCAACATGGGGTCAGTACAGTAAGGTGGCTCATGCCATGCAGCTCATCATAGTATGTCTAGGTGCCAACATGGGGTCAGTGACTGCCCGGTGCAGGAAGGTGGCTCATGCCATGTAACTCATCATAGTCTGTCTAGGTGCCAACATGGGGTCAGTGACTGCCCAGTACAAGAAGATGGCTCATGCCATGCACCTTATCATAGTATGTCTAGATGCCAACATGGGGTCAGTACAGTAAGGTGGCTCATGCCATGCAGCTCATCATAGTATGTCTAGGTGCCAACATGGGGTCAGTGACTGCCCAGTGCAGGAAGGTGGCTCATGCCATGTAACTCATCATAGTCTGTCTAGGTGCCAACATGGGGTCAGTGACTGCCCAGTACAAGAAGATGGCTCATGCCATGCACCTTATCATAGTATGTCTAGATGCCAACATGGGGTCAGTACAGTAAGGTGGCTCATGCCATGCAGCTCATCATAGTATGTCTAGGTGCCAACATAGGGTCAGTGACTGCCCAGTGCAGGAAAGTGGGTCATGCCATGTAACTTATGATAGTTTGTCTAGGTGCCAACATGGGGTCGGTGACTGCCCAGTGCAGGAAGGTGGCTCATGCCATGTAACTCATCATAGTATGTCTAGGTGACAACATGGGGTCAGTGACTGCCCAGTACAGGAAGGTGGCTCATGCCATGCAACTTATCATAGTCTGTCTAGGTGCCAACATGGGTCAGTGACTGCCTCATACAAGAAGGTTGCTCATGCCATGCAACTCATCATAGTCTGTCTAGATGCCAACATGGGGTCAGTGACTGCCCAGTACAAGAAGATGGCTCATGCCATGTAACTCATCATAGTCTGTCTAGGTGCCAACATGGGGTCACTGACTGCCCAGTACAAGAAGATGGCTCATGCCATGCAACTCATCATAGTATATCTAGATGCCAACATGGGTCAGTGACTGCCTCGTACAAGAAGATGGCTCATGCCATGCAACTCATCATAGTCTGTCTAGATGCCAACATGGGGTCAGTGACTGCCTCGTACAAGAAGATGGCTCATGCCATGCAACTCATCATAGTATATCTAGATGCCAACATGGGTCAGAATCTGCCCAGTGCAGGAATATGTCTCATGCCATGCAACTCATCATAGTATATCTAGGTGCCAACATGGGGTCAGTGACTGCCCAGTACAGGAAGATGGCTCATGCCATGCAGCTCATCGTATGTCTAGATGCCAACATGGGGGTCAGTGACTGCCCAGTACAGGAAGATGGCTCATGCCATGCAGCTCATCGTATGTCTAGATGCCAACATGGGGGTCAGTGACTGCCCAGTACAGGAAGATGGCTCCTTCCATGCACCTTATCATACTATGCCTAGATGCAAATAATTACTTATCAGCCTTGTCCAATCTCAGCCCCTCCAGCTGTTGTGGAACTACAAACCCCAGCATGCTCTAATGTTAAGTTCCCAAGCCATAGGTTGCTCATTTTTGGGTTATATGCCCTTGAATGAGAATAGTTCAGCATGCTTCATTCAGGCATACTATATATGTATTATATATATAGAGAGAGAGATAGTAATATAGTTATTGTGCCACTTTGTATTTCCAATAACTGGTAAATGTAAAGCTGGGTACACACCTATGCAGTCTTACTTCAGATACAATGTCTCTAACGATTTGACCAACGATTGAAAGTCCCGATGATCATGCCGATTCATGTGTACATACCTACACCATTTACCTTCAGATCTGTGATCTTCATCTCTCATAACCATCTGCTGAAAAGACATTGTCACATTATTGACCGTGATTTTTAGGAAGTTTATAAAACCAAACCAGCAGCTGTGATTTGTTTTGGTGCGATATAACATGATCGTGGGAGCGTACACACTCCCGCAACATCTGACCAAACTCTCGTGAATCGTGTGATCTGCAGGATGCAGGATCTGCAGGATGATGGCATAGATGTGTACCCAGCTTAAGATGTAATTTTAAAGCCGATTTTTCTTAACTCTTTGCTGTAATTGTTTTGCCTTAACACATTACAAACGCTTCAAGTTAAATTGCAAAATTATAGCGGACATTCAAAATGAATCCATAACTCTAGTATGTCATGTATAGTCAAAATATATCCTCAAAGCTTAAACAAACTAAGTATAGTTTATCAATAATTGATAAAAGCTATCAAGGCCTTAAAATGTAAATTATAAATGTATTATAAAATCAGTTCTAGGCAATTCCAAATAGCTTGAGTTTCTCTTATATGTCTGTACCCTTAGCAGAAGTCCTCTAGTGTTTAGTCTTTTACCATTACTTTATATATTTTCTTATACACCATCTTTATCCTTTTATTCCACAGGATAATAAATTTAAGGAAAGGGATAGAGGACGTGTATATGAAAAGCTGCTTTTCTTTTCTCCCTTTCTGATTTTACCCTGTTCCTCTGATTTCTGTATTGTAGTGGGGAAATCTAATTCTTCAAAGCATTCTGCAAGTAAGTATGAATCCAGATATCATGTAACATAGTAGTATAAGATTAAGGAAGACTATCATTGCATGTAATGGCAGTACTCATGCTTCTTTCCAGTTAGAGCATCTCAAAATATAATCCTCCAATTGCTGCTGTACCTCTTCTGACTAGTCAGTATGTTGAGTTAGAGCCACATAATCTTTCTGCTTCAGCACCGTCACCAAGTATCTCTGGGGACATACCAGACAAGTATAGTGCTTCTTTTGTTCTGTGGAGGAATTTGATTAGCTACATCTAGACTTTCTGCTCTTTGGACCTCAGATAGTCGTGTCTCTTCCATTTCCGTCAGATGTACGTACATAAGATAGCCTTGTTCCATTGTCTATTTGTTTCTCCGATGTGAGACGTACTTCCTCTTTCTGGGTCTCCAGTTGATCAGACAGTGACCCTGGATCATTCTTTCCAGGCTTTCATCCAAGCCATTTCAGTGTCATGGGTTTGTTCCCTAATTTCTCTGTTATGAGGTAAGGACCCTCCCATCCTGCATCCTACACTCCTGACATTTTTACCACAACCTGTTTTTCAACAACAAAGTTTTTAACAAAGTCCACCTTGTTGGTGGTTGCTGTACATCTGTACAAGGTCCATCTTGTTGGAGGTTGCTGTACATCTGTACAAGGTCCATCTTGTTGGTGGTTGCTGAACATCTGTACAAGGTCCACCATGTTGGCGGTTGCTGTACGTCTGTACAAGGTCCACCTTGTTGGTGGTTGCTGAACATCTGTACAAGGTCCATCATGTTGGCGGTTGCTGTACGTCTGTACAAGGTCCACCTTGTTGGTGGTTGCTGTACGTCTGTACAAGGTCCACCTTGTTGGCGGTTGCTGTACATCTGTACAAGGTTCACCTTGTTGGCGGTTGCTGTACATCTGTACAAGGTCCATCTTGTTGGTGGTTGCTGTACATCTGTACAAGGTCCACCTTGTTGGAGGTTGCTGTACATCTGTACAAGGTCCACCTTGTTGGCGGTTGCTGTACATCTGTACAAGGTCCATCATGTTGGCGGTTGCTGTACATCTGTACAAGGTCCACCTTGTTGGCGGTTGCTGTACATCTGTACAAGGTCCATCATGTTGGCGGTTGCTGTATGTCTGTACAAGGTCCATCATGTTGGCGGTTGCTGTATGTCTGTACAAGGTCCACCCTGTTTGCGGTTGCTGTATGTCTGTACAAGGTCCATCTTGTTGGCGGTTGCTGTATGTCTGTACAAGGTCCATCTTGTTGGTGGTTGCTGTATGTCTGTACAAGGTCCACCTTGTTGGCGGTTGCTGTATGTCTGTACAAGGTCCATCTTGTTGACGGTTGCTGTACATCTGTACAAGGTCCACCTTGTTGGTGGTTGCTGTACGTCTGTACAAGGTCCACCTTGTTGGTGGTTGCTGTGCGTCTGAACAAGGTCTAGCTTGATGGCGGTTGCTGTACGTCTGTACAAGGTCCACCTTGTTGGTGGTTGCTGTGCGTCTGAACAAGGTCCATCTTGTTGACGGTTGCTGTACATCTGTACAAGGTCCACCTTGTTGGTGGTTGCTGTACGTCTGTACAAGGTCCACCTTGTTGGTGGTTGCTGTACGTCTGTACAAGGTCCATCTTGTTGGTGGTTGCTGTACATCTGTACAAGGTCCACCTTGTTGGCGGTTGCTGTACATCTGTACAAGGTCCATCATGTTGGCGGTTGCTGTATGTCTGTACAAGGTCCATCATGTTGGCGGTTGCTGTACGTCTGAACAAGGTCCATCCCTTAGTTCTGTGTTGAGCCGGTAGCCAGAGAAGATTAGTTGGAGAGTGAGGGTCAGTCTAAGATTTTCTATCTCTGGCTATCTTAAGCTTGAAGAATGGAGATGACATAATGATGATGATGATATTAGTTGGGACGATCTGAAAATACCCCAGCAGGGGACTGATAAGCCCCCATCTAAATTCGTCCTCATCATAACATCTCTGTTGACGATGCAGGTTATTAATTTTGTATTGGTGCGACCCAACCAAGATATCGAGTATTTGTTCAATAATTGAACACCTTTTCTAAGTGTTGCATTGTGGATTGTAATTGCCATTGTTTTGGGAAGAGGAGGGGGGTAATGTGAACCCTAAGATATTGTAGGGAACATTTTTGAAGTTGATTTCAAGTAACTTGACAATATTGGTAGGACTATTGAGCGTCGCTGTCTTGCTAAAATTTTATTTTTGCATCCCAAGATTCCATAATATTTGACAAGGTGGTTGAACAGGTTGGGGAGGGATTGAAAAGAACTGCTTACCGAAATACAGTGCGTCACCTGCAAATATAGATACTTTGTAATCTTGGTCTACCGCCCATATCTTTTTTTTGGAGAAGACTAATTGGGCCATGGGTTTAATGCAAAAGTTAAAAAAGAGGAAGGACAGGGGGTACCCCTGTTTTGTGCCGTTAGCTATTGGAAGCTGCCTGACTGAATGAACTGCAGAGACCACTGTAGTTGTTGGACCCTTATAGAACACAACTATTGTTTGACTATAACTTAGAGTGAAGTCGGTGGCATATAGTAAAACCTGCGTGTATCTTCAGTTGACTCTTATCGAACGAACGCCTTTACTGTATCTAGGGCCAAGTGTCCAGTGACATTGAGCATGAATGTATTAGTTAACAGAATGTTACAGATATTGTCTATTATGCTTTTCTGGCTGCTGTATCCTGTCTGATCTGGGTGTTTCAAAGAAACCATAATTCTGTTTAGCCTGGAAGCCCAAAGTTTGCCTATTTTTGTTGTCATTATTAATTAGCGAAAAGGGTTGGTAGCGCTCACACATAAGAGGGTCTTTGCTTGGCTTAGGACAAACCACTGTGTTGGCACGTTGGCGGTCTGGATGCATTGTAACTCAACTGTGAGATGGGCAGCTTGATCCGAGGTTAAGATGGGCAATTGACAGGGAGTCAGGCAAGATCTTATCAGCAAAGTTTTGATAAGTTCTGTTTTTTTTCTCTCCATCATATAGTTTTGCGTAGTCAATGAAGCAGTTAATTATTTCTCCTGAAGTGTTTGCCGAGTTGTGTTTTTGGATGGGAGATATAGTGTTTGCATTAGCTTGGATTTAATAAATGCACTAACATTGAATCAAGCTCGTTGCTTTTATGATAACAGGGACTCTAGGTAAATGTCGTGCCCTTTATAGCTGTCAAAAGAATGACTATTTGCCCCTTGGCATCATGAGTTCATGACGGTATTCAAGTAGAAAGTTGACCGTATAAACTTGAGAGGTTCTGAATGTCTCCCATCTTTTCTCTCTTAAGTCTAAAACTGGTTTTAATAAGGATATCCTTGATGGCTGCCTTGTGGGCAATACTATTTCTGTATCTGTTTGAAATACGTACAGTCTCCTCCCGTCCCTTCCTGGGAAGTGTAAAGGTCAAGCAAAAGACTCATTTAGTCTCCATAATTTCTGTGTGCCATCCAGTTTAATATATTTTGACCATTGCATTGTTGGACCAAATAATTGGATGTAGTTTGACATTCCGGAGAAAAGAGAATCATTCTGTATTCAGGAATAAGTCATTGTTATGAGTGTATGAGTCATGAGGAGTGAAGCAAAATCAGTATTCACTGGTGTTTGGGTTAAGGAGTCTCTATCTGTACGTTGATAATATATTATGAGAGATTCTATAGTTTTAGGAGCTGCAGAGTGGACATTAATCATAGACTGTGAGGATTCAGTGGTTCAACTAAAACTGGGTGCACACTACAGCTTTTTCATCCAATTATCGCGCCAACACACGACACGCAACCGTTAAGTAAGATATCGCGTTAGAGTGTACGCTCCCACGATCATGTTTTATCGTACCAAAACTTATCGTATCATTTGGTTTTATAAACTTCCTAAACATCACGATCAGTGATGGAACGATCTCAGGCAAATGTGGCAGTGTGTACGCACTAACCACCAGCAGTGTAGGCAGATATCTGTACAGTGTACAGAGGCAGGATCTTTTCAGCAGATGGTTATGGGAGATGAAGATCACAGATCTGAAGGTAAATGGTGTAGGTGTGTACACAGGAATCTGCATGCTGATAGGGACTTTCAGTCGTTGGTAATATCATCACAGAAATCGCTTCTGCAGTAATTTTCTGTAGCCTGTATCCAGTTTTCCTCTCCTCCTAAGAGTATAGGGCTCATCTGCGAGAGAAGAAGTTGTGGAAGAATTTTGCTTGTTGTGTGTTGGGATCTTAGACATTTATAATTGTTACTTGTGGTTGATGTAATAATCCCAATAAAATAATTTATCTCCCCTGTGGGTCTTTTCAGAATTTTGTTTTCTGAACATATGTGGATTTGGGGATTAGTTTAGCTAAACCCTTCGTTTCTGTGTTGTCTGAAGCCTCAAATATCTGTGGATGGTTACGGTGCCAAAACTTGGGTTCATGGCCTGTTATATGATGTGTCTTCAGCAGGAAGATGATACCAGCATGGTGTGGAGCGCAGTCAGGACGGACCTGAGCTCTTTTTGGTGGGCTGTTGAGGCCTTTGATGTTGTGGGAAATGATTTAGGTCTTTTCAAATGTTCTCCCAGGCTGTGGTCTTTTCTAACTTGAACTTGAACTTGAAGACATCTCTTGGATCTACAGTGGAGTTTGTATGTTCTCCCCGTGTTTGCGTGGGTTTCCTCCAGGTGCTCCGGTTTCCTCCCACACTCCAAAAACATACTGGTAGGTTAATTGGCTGCTATCAAATTGACCCCATGTTCTCCTGCTGTCCTATAGTGAAGGGTCTGCATAAAATGTGTGAGGACATCCAGTATGACACAGTTCGGTAAATGTCTTTATTGTCTAGTGCAGGCTGAGCCAACCTATGTCTCTCCAGGTGTTGTGAAACTGCAAGTCCCAGCATGCCTTGCCAGCTCTCTGCTGGCTATCTACTGGCAATGCATGCTGGGGCTTGTAGTTTCACAACACCTGGAGAGCCACAGGTTGACCAAGCCTGGTCTAGTGGATTTGTTGAGTTGATTACTACACCCATAAATTATTAAGTAATTGTTCAAGTCCTCTGTATTATGAGGGACCTCCGTCAGCCTTAATATTGTGGCTTTGGGACCTGTTTTCTAGGGATAATTAAACCCCCCATAGGGCAGCATGGTGGCGTAGTGGTTAGCACTTCTGCCTTACAGCACTGGGGTCATGAGTTCAATTCCTGACCATGGCCTTATCTGTGAGGAGTTTGTATGTTCTCCCCGTGTTTGCGTGGGTTTCCTCCGGGTGCTCCGGCTTCCTCCCACACTCCAAAAACATACTGGTAGGTTAATTGGCTACTAACAAATTTACCCTAGTCTGTGTCTGTCTGTCTGTGTGTATGTTAGGGAATTTAGACTGTAAGCTCCAATGGGGCAGAGACTGATGTGAGTGAGTTCTCTGTACAGCGCTGCGGAATTAGTGGTGCTATATAAATAAATGGTGATGATGATCCCAGATCTCTAATTTGCATTCTCCCAAGTTAGCAATCATGTCATCAAATGTCATCTGTGCAGGCAAATAGCTGCAGTCCTTGGTTAGCACACTGTACAGTAATATTGTTATTAATGGCTTGACATGATAAAACATTTCCAGGTCTTCTTGGCTTGTTGCATGACATACTGACACATCTCTTTATAAGTCCACCTCATGCAGAACATTGGTTACAGCTACTTCCATACACTACTCTGTCAGCAGCTTCAGTCTATGACTCAGCAGAACCTTTGTTTTTCCTGTTTACAGAACTAATGTTTTTAAACAGCCAGTAATACAGGAAAGCAGAGCTCCACATGCGTTATAACGTACCACAGATCAGTGACATCATAGGGAACAAGTTAGTGCGGCCTGTCGCCTGCCTGCTGATAAATGTATGTATTAGATGAGAGCTAAACCTTTACATGAACAAACTTCTTAGAGCAAAAATAATATATCTAGTGCACTGCACATAGCAAAGTGATAGAATAAAGTGGTATGTTGTCCGTACAGCATCACCGGTGTCTCAGGTTAACACAGCAAAAAAACAAAATATATTTACATGTAAATATTGTGAAACGTTTATCCGACATACACAGTTACTTACTGCGCACTAAAGTAAATATTTCCTGTGTTCACTATGGTAAAAAATAATAAACGGTGAAGATTTTCTATATAATAGATGTCTGTATATAACATCACATATCTCTATATAGCCAATATACCTCCGTAGAGTCTCCTATGACCACATAGCCAGTATACCTCTATATAGCCTCATATGACCATATAGCCAGTATACCTCTATATAGCTTCATATGACCATATAGCCAGTATACCTCTATATAGCCTCATATGACCATATAGCCGGTATACCTCTATATAGCCTCATATGACCATATAGCCAGTATACCTCTATATAGCTTCATATGACCATATAGCCAGTATACCTCTATATAGCCTCATATGACCATATAGCCAGTATACCTCCATATAGCCTCATATGACCATATAGCCAGTATACATCTATATAGCCTCATATGACCATATAGCCAGTATACCTCTATATAGCCTCATATGACCATATAGCCAGTATACCTCCATATAGCCTCATATGACCACATAGCCAGTATACCTCTATATAGCCTCATATGACCATATAGCCAGTATACCTCCATATAGCCTCACATGACCATATAGCCAGTATACCTCCATATAGCCTCATATGACCATATAGCCAGTATACCTCCATATAGCCTCATATGACCATATAGCAATGTACCTCCATATAGCCTCATATGACCATATAGCAATGTACCTCCATATAGCCTCATATGACCATATAGCAATATACCTGCATATAGCCTCATATGAACGTATAGCCAGTATACCTCCATATAGCCTCATATGACCATATAGCCAGTATACCTCCATATAGCCTCATATGACCATATAGCCAGTATACCTCCATATAGCTTCATATGACCACGTAGCCAGTATACCTCCATATAGCTTCATATGACCATATAGCCAGTATACCTCCATATAGTCTCATATGAACGTATAGCCAGTATACCTCTATATAGCTTCATATGACCACGTAGCCAGTATACCTCCATATAGCTTCATATGACCATATAGCCAGTATACCTCCATATAGTCTCATATGAACGTATAGCCAGTATACCTCCATATAGCTTCATATGACCACGTAGCCAGTATACCTCCATATAGCTTCATGTGACCAGATAGCCAGCATACCTGCATATAGCTTCATATGACCATAGAGCCAGTATACCTCCATATAGCCTCATATGACCAGATAGCCAGTATACCTCCATATAGCTTCATATGACCACGTAGCCAGTATCCCTCCATATAGCCTCATAGGACCATATAACCAGTATACCTCCATATAACCTCATATACCCGTGCAGTTTCAATGTGCCGGATGGTGTCCGTCGGAGCAGCCATGGTGGCAGTCACGTCATTGTCCTCTCTTTGCCCCGCCCTGCTCCAGCCTCTGTTCATTTTAAAGCAGAGCAGGGGGCGGAAGTGAATTGTTGAAGGTTCAGACAACATCACAAGAGACTCTGAATGGCCCATAGGCCGGTTGCCCCTCTCCCCAAAAACCCCCTAAACAAAATTAACATGATTAGTGAAGTTCAGTTTGGAAGACATTGTCCCAAACCCTGATACGGTGGAAGCACGAGTCTCGGCTGGTCTGAAACTGTTTGTCCTGCATTGAACAAGGCATCTCCTAGGCAGTGAATAGTTGGTCTGCAGAAATGGTAGAAGTCAGTATTTGTAATTAAGCTACTCACAGAGCTACTCACAGAGCCACTCACAGAGCTACTCACAGAGCTACTCACAGAGCTACTCACAGAGCTACTCACAGAGCTACTCACAGAGCTACTCACAGAGCCACTCACAGAGCCACTCACAGAGCTACTCACAGAGCCACTCACAGAGCCACTCACAGAGCTACTCACAGAGCTACTCACAGAGCTACTCACAGAGCCACTCACAGAGCTACTCACAGAGCCACTCACAGAGCCACTCACAGAGCCACTCACAGAGCTACTCACAGAGCTACTCACAGAGCTACTCACAGAGCCACTCACAGAGCCACTCACAGAGCTACTCACAGAGCTACTCACAGAGCCACTCACAGAGCCACTCACAGAGCCACTCACAGAGCTACTCACAGAGCCACTCACAGAGCCACTCACAGAGCTACTCACAGAGCTACTCACAGAGCTACTCACAGAGCTACTCACAGAGCCTGTATATACTGGGTGTCTGAAACAAGTCTTAATGGTATTCTCATTTTTTTTTTGCATTTCGTTCTGCTAATTATTTACCATAGTAGCTTCTGCCGTACACTCTCTAGTAGACAAGTGCCCTCTATTAAGTGACAGATTCCTAACATTACAGTGTTAGCATTGCAGTGGAAAGAATGTACTTTTCACTATTGAAAATGGCAAAGAAGCAAAACATCTCTTGTAGAATGAAGTGTATGTTTACAGACCTTTATAGAGGTGACGTGGGTCCTGCCACCTATGGCAGTACTCGCCCACATCTCGCCCCACTTCTGTCACATCACTCCGCTTTAAATGTCGGAATCACTGAGGGCAAATAAAGATTACTTGTTCAGAAACGTTGCTAACTCTCCCCTATTGGTGATTTAAAGATTTGTCCTTGGAAATGTCCCAATTTTATATTATTGACCAATAGCACAGTGTATTACCTCTTATTTTACCATCTATAAGTCTATGTTTAGCTTACTAATCTTCCTAACATAAACAGGCAATCACGCACCACAACCAGTTTAGCCACAAATCAAATTAAAGGCCCACTAAAATCCCAAAATGTAAACTTTCAGATACGGTCTATAAATGTAAAATACTTTGTACAGCGATAACCTCCGATGCGGCTCGGTTATAAGTTAAGTATTGCAGCCCCGACTCCATTGCAGGTGGCTCCGACTGTCCCCATATCTTTGGACATTGTCCTAATGAATGTGATACACTATAAAAAGCTGACATTGCAATTATTTCAGTTGCTGTTATTATTAACTGCTGTTATATTCCTTGCCCTGCCCCTGCTGTGTATAAGTTCACACATCTACACTGTCTGCTAGTCACCTATTTGTATAGTGAACATATCTTGTTATAACAGTAATGCCATAAAAAATGATGTGTGATATTTTGTTTGTTTTGAAGTTTTTCATTTATCTTTGATGTTTTTCTTTAACCTGCTATTACTGATTTACAGTCTGCTAAGTGTCTTACAATTACTCTAAAAACTACATTCTCATGACAAGTAGAGAGGCTTTCAAACTCCATCTTCTCAGCCTGCACTTTCTCAGCACAATCCCCCCTTCTACTCCATTCTCTTCCATCACCTGACCACTGAGGAGCTTCCTGACTGACTGGCTCTAACTCAGACATCTGATTACATTCTCCTAATGACTGTGCTTTAGAGCTAAAACCAAATGATGGAATTAGTAACCGTAATTTAAGGCAAAACAAACCTTAATAGGAGAATCACTGCTTTAACTTGGTTTCTTATTGAAGATAAATTACAAATATTCTTTCCAGTCCCCTTTCTAACCATTTCATTTAGCTTTGTGATGTGTTGGCTGTATATATTTGGACTGTCTATCATATTAAAGGCACCCTTATCCTATGTTTTTTTTTTGTTTCTTTTTTTGACATTTTGCAGAACTTTTTCTAGCATCTATATAAGTGTTACCAAAATGAAGCAAGTTACTTCTCACTAGATTTTAATTGTGTCTCTGTATATATTTCCGTTAATTTATATAGTGTACATAAACATAGACCAGAGTAAATTGTTTGTCACCATCTAATTAACCTACCAGTATTTTTTGGGAGAACATACAAACTCCATGCAGATAGGGCCCTGGTCAGAATCGAAATCGTAACTCCAGTGCTGTGAGGCAGCAATACTAACCACTGTGCCAGAGTATAAATAATCTCTTTATCTACTTTGAAAACCCTTGTGTAAATCTTATTCATATTTTATAATCTCCTCCCAATGCAATGAATTATGGGTGTGGTTTAGTGGCAGGGGGTGGGTCCGTGAACAGGGTAAGAATTACCGGTAAGTAAAACTGTTTAATGATTGAGTGCCTGTTAATGTCCTTATGTCTGTGTTTCTGTCTGCTGTATAGATTAAATGTGTGGTAGGTTCAAGAATGTTTTAAGTGGAAAAATAGAACCTTTCAATTTCATTGTATTCATTGTATACTTCCACCGAATATCTCTCTCTCTCTAGATATATATATATATATATATATATATATATATATATATATATATATAAACATAATATAATTATTTTTTTTATCTTTCAGGCCATTGAATGATGATGGTTGACGCGGCTTCTGTTCTCGGAAAATAAGATGCATATTTGTGTATTTTTTACAAATAGGTAAGGTTCACAGACAGTGACATATTTACTATGGTTAACGTACAGCTTGGAATATATGTTGATAGCAAATAGCAGCTGTCCATCTGCATGGTAACTCAACATCATTGCTTACATGATGTGTATGATCATCTTATATGTAGGATGTGCCCATGTAGTTTCCATGTTGTTTGTCTGTAACGCTGCTACTAAATATAGAGTACACGCATGTACGTTTTTCAAATTCATCATTCATGCTATTCATATAGCGCCACTAATTCCGCAGCGCTGTACAGAGAACTCATTCACATCAGTCCCTGCCCCATTGGGGCTTACAGTATAATTCCCTAATACACACACACACAGACAGACACACACACACACACACATTAGGGTCAATTTGTTAGCAGCCAATTAACCTACCAGGATGTTTTTGGTGTGTGGGAGGAAACCGGAGCACCCGGAGGAAACCCACGCAAACACGGGGAGAACATACAAACTCCACACATCTAAGACCATGGTCGGGAATTGAACTCATGACCCCAATGCTGTGAGGCAGAAGTGCTAACCACTAAGCCACTGTGCTGCCCGTATTCAGCACGGAATCCAATATTGATACATTTTGGGTCTGATCTCGAGTTAGGTTCAAATGTTGCCTGAGTGCAGAATTTGTCATCAAGCACATCACTTTACACTACGAGGGGTGAGATACAAACATGCAGGGCAAATACACACGTACCAGCCAGGTCTACTTTTACACTGCATTTTAGGCTGGGCTAGGCCACATCCCCACTACAGACCAATACTAGATTATTCATTTTACTTTTTCCAACCTGTGACTATAAAAAGAAAAGCGTAGCGTCCGTTTAGCGACGTTTTATTAAGTGATCTAGTAGCCACGCAGACCAGGGAACTGAGAGCCACTGTGGCCCTCGTCCTCATAATCTCCATCTATAGGACTCCCAGGAAGAGACGTAAAATAATAAATCAAAAATATAGTATAGTATTTGCTAAAAATGTTTATTAATACAATTTATATTAAAACAGCTTACTGGAAAAGTGCATAGCGCTGAGTATGTAGCCAGCCTGTCTGGATTCTTTACCAGTCCGTAATGCCCGAAACACAGTCCTATAGCAACCAATCAGATTCTAGCTGTCATTTTGTAGACTGTACTAAATAAATGATAACTTGAATCTGATTGGTTGCTATAGGGAACATCTCCACTTTTTCAAACCTGCAGTTTAGTAAATATACCCCCTGGGGTGAGATGTTTCACAAATCCTATTTCTCCTCTGCAGAACAAGGAATGTCCGTGTGTCATCTATATAAAGACTTCAACGGGGAGATAGGAAACAATCCTTTATTTATTTTTTATTTGGGTTCTTGTTCACGTGTCACAAGTTCACTGAACAACACTTCAACATCTCTTCTATATTCACAGATTTATGACACTTGTAAACACAGCAGGTGTCTTTGTGGCTGCTACTCTGTGAGAGTTTATATACAGCGTGACTGAAGTTCACCAAAGGGACTTTTATGTCGGTGTTGACTAACATAGCGCCTATCGCACGTACATCTGCGTTTACTTATAATATCATTGTTTACATGAATACCATTTGCAACTTTTTTCGCTCCTAATACTTTCTCCGTTTAATAATCACCTGGTAAATGAATCACTGGTTCATTAAGGCAGGCAAAACGTCCGTAATGTGCAATTTATTTTGATAACGCACGTAATTTGGGCATTCGTACACCCGTGTTCAACTACTAGCGGATCTGAAGAAACGTCTCTTGCTGATTACGGATGTACGTCCGTTCTGCCTGTGCGGCACTTGCCGTATTTATCAGACACAACAAACTGCAGGATACGGACTATACATAGTTGGAATATAAAGCATAGAATCATAACATATTTATGACAATTCTTTTTATGCTAGAACTACGACGTTGTACATCCCTTTGAAATTGTTTAATAAGATTTGTGCATTAAGTACATCTATTATATATTTATGTATTTGCATATTTATATATACTTTGGTACAGATATAATAATATATGTTTGTAAAGTGGAGTGTGCAGTGTGGTGGTGGGACTCAGATTGGTTACAATTCATTGCTTTATTACACTTTGCTCGTTTTCTCTGTTTTTCTGTTTTCCCTGATTGATGAGATGATCCCATACGTCTAAACCAGGGTTTCCCAAACCCAGTCCTCAGGGCTCCACAACAGTGCAGGTTTTCCGGATCACATGTGACATAATTATACCAGCTGTGGATCTGTCACAATGTATCAGTCAGTAATGATTACACCTGTGCTCTAACAGGGAGATATGGAAAACCTGCACTGTTAGGGCTCCCTGAGGACTGGGTTTGGGAAACCCTGCTCTAAGGAGTAGACCGTAGTGGTCCTGCACAGTAAACCTGCTAATGTGCGCATGTTTCTTGGTATATTTGGTACACATGTGGGAACATTATTTGGAAGCAATACACTGTTAGGCCCCCATCCCGTTGGTTCTTATATCTGGTTTTGATTTATCTGGACTTACCACCCGGTGATTTTGGGAGTGAGCAGCCACCTGTACATGTGGAGTGTTTTATAATTATCGATGAACTAATAACCGGATTATTTAGTAGAGCGCCGATTGTATCTATTTGTGGATTTCTAATAAATATATATATATTTATATAATTATTGGTCCTGCGATGTACGTGTCAGAATTTCAGCCTCCTGCTTCTGGTCTAAAGACCTGCATTAAAAAAAGTGCATCAAAAAGCAACAGAGAACGACAGTGACAGGAAAGCAACTATTATTAGAATTTAAAATATATTTTTAGTAATCACTGACTATATCATTTCAGTTATGGCAGAAGCTTAAAAAGCAGAAAACCAACCTCATTTTTTGAGAGATTTGGCATTTCCCTACTGAATGTAGAGAGGAACTATACATATATAGATAGAGACATAGATATATATATATATATATATATATTATAGATAATTCTTATTTTAGCTCCTGGATTGTAATAATGTCAGACTGACATTATTCATTCACTTACTTTATTACATTACATTCCTAATCCAGGTTTTAGCTTCAGACTAGTTGAATTTGTTTGGTTTTAGATCATTTGTAGCAATGTTACTACAAGGTTACTCTTGGATGCTTGAAGAACATCATATATATCAAAAAGTAACTAATGGAATGAAATAAACACTAACGACAGAGATCAGTAAAGTAAAGTTTGCCTTTACAAGCCATCGCCGCTTTCAATTTTTACTGCAAAGTCTCCAATTTCCGGCCACTTGCAGAAATCGAAGGATCATACATTTACCCCCAGATGTAATATTCAAGCCCCGTGCATCTGTGAAGTGGGTGCATACTTTCAGATAACATATCCAGTAACTGAGTAAAAATACTTTTTCCTGTATTAGCTATAATCTCTATTTCCTGTTGAATATTTTTTTTTGCTTTCTTAAGGGATATTCTACTGGAAAACATAAATTGTTTTGTAATGTGGTTTGCAAAGTAAAACAGGGATACTGCCATACTAGTTTTTAATTCCTTGGTTAGCACAAGGTGATATTCTATAACTTTGATTATAGTTCAGCTGTTTGGAACATCAGTCAATTTGTGAGTCTGTGGAAATTTTATATCAAGTGCTCCCCTGCTTTCAATTGTCTGTATTTTTAAGAGTATTAGATTCTTCATAGGGCTAAATTAATTTCTAGCCAATCAGAACATTAGAATGCTCACAGGGCTAAATCAACCTTTAGCCAATCAGAGTATTAAAACATTTTGGGGCATATTCAATTACCCACGGACGTCGCGGCTGCACACGCCATTAGTTAATACGGTAATGAAACAACGTGGATTTCCCTTCGCAATCCAATGGGGGGTGAAGGGAAATCGGCGATGTTGCGGTAATGTGGAATGTCTCCGGAATGGGAGTTAAGGGCACTCCGCGGGTAACTGAATATGCCCCTTAAGCTCAAAAGAACATTATACCCAATGATGATACAATGGTATTTGTTCAGGAATTTCCCGTTCATGCAGCTTGATCAACCTGCAGCAATCTGATGATGACAACGTTCACCTCACAAAAGTTATCTGAACAAACTGCAGGGAAATTTTGGGCACAATATTATTTAAAGTGGAAAAAACTATTTTCATATATCCATCTTTACACTGTATATTACATTTGTTAATGGTCAGTATCTGCCATGTGTATCGCTGTACCAAGCGGAAATTAAGCCGTATTCATAGATTTCAATGGACAGGTACCGCATGGACCATTGTGAAAATGTCATTACCAAGCAGTTGGTCTCAGACAAACCATCGCTCACACATGGAATCCCCTGGATGTAGGTTGAAGATAACGGGGTAGATTTCTGTAAAAGGAAAAGTGGAGGCGTTGCCCATAGCAACCAATCAGATTCTCTCTGTCAATCTTCTAGTACACGCTAGAAAATGATAGCTAGAATCTGATTGGTTGATATATCTACCCCAACATGTGTTGTTTTTGAAATACACATTTTTCAGAATAACGTCTCCTTGCAAAGTTTTCTTCTATTGAAATAAATTTATTTTATGCTGTGCAATAGTTTTTCAGCAACTCTGTGCTTCCACTTACAGTTCTTGATGTCTGCATCAAAAGATGAAGCTGTTATCGATCCAGGATCCTGGTCACTGCTGAGCTTGGTGAGAGTCTTTTTATATATGTGACTGTGGGGTCGATTCAATACGTCCGCGTTATTCTAGGAATAACGCGACCTGTGCACTATTACCGTTACTACTGTAAAAGTGTGCAGTATTACCGTTAATACGATAATTTTAATGCTGATTTTTGATTGCAGCCCACGGGACCGCGAGCAAAAATCAGAGTTAAAATTACCGTATTATAGGTAATATTATTAGGGCTGCGTTGTTCCTACCTTAACGTGGCCGAATTGAATTGGCCCCTATAGCTGAGGTTTGGAAAGTCAATGTCTTCGTAAACAACCAGAGAGTATTCAGAATAGAGGTGGCCATATAATATTAATAGGCAATATCTACCCCTGTCCATCCCGCCGTAAATAGTGCCTCTCACCCGCATTTAGAGGCAGGTAAAGGTCCTGGACACCTCTCATAACACTACAATTGCTGCTGGAAGTCCTCCAGTAGCTGTGTAGTGAGTACCGCACCTGTGGATGGATGCAGCTACAATGTCACAGACAGACATGTCACGCTGGGTATGTTGCTAAAATCTTCTCTGTTACATTAATTTAAGAAACTAAAGGTCATGCAGAAGTTCCTTAGTCTGCTTCCTACATTAAGAGCATGTTCAGATGTATCCATAAGCAAACCGATGGGGGGTTCCTAGTGCCTGGAAACCCCCCTCCAAGCCAGAGGCACTGTATAATTGAGGTGGCTGAACCCTGCCCCTGCTTCACACGGCTCTGCTTGAAAAGGGAGAGCTGTGTGCACCTAACAGTAGTGCACACAGCATTGTCCATGTATATTATGGGGATTGGAAGAGTTGGAGAGCAGCCAAGTACTGTCTAAAATTATAGCTACGCCCCCATATATGCTGTTCACGCCCACTGGCGGCGTGGTGTGGAAACCCCCCTCTACAAATCCTGCGTTTGCCCCTGGTATCTGCTATTTTTTCGTTGTTGGCAATAATACAACACTACACAATGGTATGTTTGCATCTATCCCTCTTTCAGTGCATCACAATATTTTGCTTTTCCACGGTAATATCTTCCCAGTATTGGCAGCTATAGTCGTATTGTAGCACTTGTTTTTCCTAAGGGAAATTAATGTTTGAATGTATTTATCTTAGTAAATAAATAACAGCATTCTTTAAATATAACCCAGTTCTACCCAATGATATTATGTTGTCATTATTTTATGTGTCTTTGTTCCGTTGTTTCTCCGTATTAGCGCCTTCGATTCACATCGCTGCTGCCTGATATCCTCCCAAACTGAAGATGATGATTTGTCCGGGACTCTTCCTGCTGCTTCTGAGTGTAAATGGATCCTTTATGGTGAAAGCAAAAAATGTTCTCCATGAATTAAGCACCAACAGCTACTCCAGCGCCCTGGTGCCGGGGAGAACGTCACTGCTGTACTTCAGCAGCGCTGGTGAGAGATCAGTCTCTGGTGGTCCCATAAAATGCTGGACCCCCTGTTAGCTGAGGTTCACAGTCTGTCGTTATCACATGGATATATAGTATTATATATTACTTTTCAGGGGCTTCCAATAATGTCATTTTCCTGGAAGAATTACAGAAGTCGTCTGGGGCCCTAGAGGATTATGGGATTTACGTAGCGAAGGTAAAGAAACTCTGATTATTGTTAATGTTTTGGAATAAACGCAAGAACGACACGTTAAATGTGTGATTGGCTGCTGGTTTAGTGTAAATTGTATATCTTAGTACAATGTAAATTACTGAGCCCTCAAATGTAGGGACACTGTTTAATTCAACAACATTTGTCTGCGAAACATATAGGGATAATTTTAAATGGCAATGTGAGTATAATATCCCTCTAATTATTTGTGGACTGAATACACTCTATGACTCTTTTTTGTCATAGAGGGTGCACTGCATTGTCTTACCCATCTTTGGATTTCAGTGCAGCTCTGCTTTTATTCAAGCTGCTCAAAGCACACTGCCATATTTCTGCAAATGTCCATTTCACTTCCAAAGTTACCAACGTGAGTGAGTAAATAAGGGACAATGGCAGTGTCATGGTGTGAGAAAGGGAATGGAGGATGCCACAGACTGAGAGTTATATAGTGGAAGGAGCAGGCTCCTCCAGCAGCACAGAGTATATCAGTAGATGAGTGATGTGTTAGTGAGGACATGGCTGCATGTGACAGGGGCAGTGACATGATGTGAGGAGGGGAATGGAGGCAGCAGGAAGCCACAGACTGAGAGTTATATAGTGGAAGGAGCAGGGTCCTCCAGCAGCACAGAGTATATCAGGAGATGAGTGATGTGTTAGTGAGGACAGGGCTGCATGTGACAGGGGCAGTGACATGATGTGAGGAGGGGAATGGAGGCAGCAGGAAGCCACAGACTGAGAGTTATATAGTGAAATGAGCAGGGTCCCCCAGCAGCACATAGTATATCAGGAGATGAGTGATGTGTTAGTGAGGACAGGGCACAGACTGAGAGTTATATAGTGGAAGGAGCAGGGTCCTCCAGCAGCACAGAGTATATCAGGAGATGAGTGATGTCTTAGTGAGGACAGGGCTGCATGTGACAGGAGCAGTGACATGATGTGAGGAGGGGAATGGAGGCAGCAGGAAGCCACAGACTGAGAGTTATATAGTGAAATCAGCAGGGACAACAGAAGTGACTCTTATTACAATTGATGCAGGGAGATTGGGATGTCAAACCTCTATATTAAACAAATTTCATAAATACAACTTGTTATATGTCTTTATCCATTAGGTTAATTGTATCAAAGAAGACATGCTAAAGTTCTGTGCGGAGGAGAGTGCGTATTTATTCAGGTATAATACAAAACAATCCATCAATAAACTGACGTCTGCATATAAACCATTCCACGCGCAGGCAATGTACTGTGTCACAGATGTGGCGATAGAGAATAGTGATTGGGCAGCCATTTTGTAGCCTGAACCAATGTTCATGTGAATCCAGCCAATCATCAGTAATGCCGCTAGTTCCCAGTGAGATGATTGATTTTGCCTTCATGTGACTTCTGATTCATTACCACAAGATGGCTGCCACAGTGTGTAGGCGCACTGTAAGCACCCAATTATAAATTCAGGTGAAGAACGGGGAAAGAATATTTATTAACCTATGGATGTTAATTTATGCTGCTTCAGCTATCACCACTGTTAGTAATAATTGCTATATTTTGAATACTCGATTGATCCACTGTAGTTTAATGAGCAGCTAATTAATGACAAACATGAACATAATAACGCTGCTTAATCACTTTACTATTTCTTGTTCTTTAGGGGAAATAAGTTATTGAGGGAATTCCCCACAGATACGCTGTTTGATGTCAACGCCATCGTTGCTAATGTTTTATTGTGAGTAGATTCAGAAATCTGTATTTTTTTTCCGCTACTTGTTTTCATTAATCCTAAAGTTCCAAATACAATCTGTTGTTTCTCAGTGATAAATGTAACATAAATAGGGTAATACCTGGTTACGGTGTTAGTGATCTGTGACAATATGTGAAAGGAAACATTTTCTTGATTTTAATGAATATAATTTGAGACATTCTTGGAACTGATGTTGATGTTTTATTTCTACTATTAAGCTGATAGTTGACCTTTTTTTCCCCCAACATTTTACACACAAACGGTAAATAACATCAAATTTGACATTAGCACACATTTTTTGATGTTTATTGGTACAACTTTACCGACAAAAACCCTGACTGAGGGGTAGATTTATCAAACCTATTAAAATAAATAAGTGGAGGTGTTGCCCATAGCAACCAATCAGATTCTAGCTCTCATTTTCTAGAATGCACTTGATAAGTGATAGCTAGAATCTGATTGGTTGCTATGGGCAACACCTCCACTTGTCCTTTGTAGAAGGATTGATACATCTACCCCTTAATGTTTGTAAACATGATTTAAATTGCATTTTTATTTGTTTTGATATTAAAAATGTTCATTTAAAGAGTAAATAAAGCCGCTATATGAATTTAGTATGTAGGATGTGTGTTACTGAGGTGAATAATGCTGTCATGTTAGTAGCGAGGGGCTTCTCTAATTAGCAGAGTTTGAGTGACAGCTTTGCAGAGTTACTGTGCAGAAATGCTCTGTGTGGATTGGTGGAATCATACAGAGGGGCGGGGCTAGTGATGTCACAGCTTTTTAACCTATTAAAGATCCTATCAGGACAATGTACTAAAGATGTGGAAATTGCAGGAATATGAAAAGGATTTATACCCCCATCCTCCACCTCACAAACACATTCACTTAAACATAATTTTCGAAATGTAGAAATGAGTGGAAGTTATTTTATTCCTACCCCCATTGACCTCCTGGATTGTGATATCACTGATTGCTTTTAAATTATAGGCTTATTTAAATAAAAAATAAAAAAGGTCAGGTTCAGCCCATAAAATATCTACCTCCGCTGTGCGCTGTGTAAACGGCAGACGCTGTATAGCTTAATTCTCTCCTCACTTAAACCTGTTTCCATCTCGTCACCAATGGCTCCACTCGTAGCTTATCATTGTCAATATTAGGACGCGGCTCTCACACTTATTGAGTGAGTTGATTGATTTACTGTGTGTGTCCTTTCACAAGGGATAATATTACATTAAGCTACAGGAAATGGTTACATTATTCATGCAGGGATAACATATTTTACTAGGTTCATTTATTTAGCCCAAATGACTCTAGAAACACTTTATAAATTGATTGAGCTACGTGTAATAAATATTTAATAACAATGTGCAATCATACGTGTCATTTCCTCACTAGCAATTTCTTTTAAAATAGTTCCCACGTGTAATATCTACAGTGACCAGTAGGGGTCAGCGCAGGAATATTTTCTGTTATTTGGAACATTATAAGAAAACTTTAGGCACTAATCCAGGCGCCTTTCTTCCAGCGTTCTGCTTTATAATGATGTCAAATATGTCACCTCCATTCTGGAACTACAGAAATTAGAAGATGCAATGAAAGGGAAGAAAGATGTTGTTTTTATTTATGTCCAAGCTATTGGGACGCCAGGTACTGTATAATTTATATCAGGACTTTCTGAAAATGTGCAGTGGTTTAATTCATCACATGAATAAGTCTCAGCTAATTTTGAATGTTTGAAAGCTCCACCGATGTCATTATATTACCGCATCTGTTACAGTAATTATACACGCAGTCATTCATTAATTCTAAGGTGCCCTTTTATTGTTTTAGTTTATTGTCCTTTTTTGTATTTGTCTGCAGAACACCGGTCTGTGATGGAAGCTGCTTTTGTGCATGGATCCACATACCAGTTCGTTTTAACTACAGAAACCAATTTACTGAAAAATATAAGGTAAGCACTTTACTTGTAGTGAGAGGGACGGGACCACTGAGAGGCGGGACCACTGAGGGGCGGGGCCACAGACTTCTGATGTGGCCCTGCAGTGAGAGGGGTGGGACCACTGAGGGGCGGGACCACAGACTTCTGATGTGGCCCTGTAGTGAGAGGGGCGGGACCACTGAGGGGCGGGACCACAGACTTCTGATGTGGCCCTGCAGTGAGAGGGGTGGGACCACCAGTGGCGCACGCAGGGGGGGTTTCTGAGTCTCTAGAAACCCCCCCCCTGCGCTAACTAAGTGGCCACTGTCCTATACAGCAGCCGCGGCGCTGTCAAAGAAGCGTCCGTGGCGGTGCTGTATTGTATACAGCACCGCTGCAGACGCTTCTTAGACAGCGCCGCGGCTGCTGTATAGGACAGCGCTGGCGAAACGGAGCAGCAGCTCTCTCTCGGTTTTTTTTTTTTGGGTCAGCGGGGCGAAACCCCCCCCACCGACAATCCTTCGTGCGCCGCTGACCACTGAGGGGCGGGACCACAGACTTCTGATGTGGCCCTGCAGTGAGAGGGGCGGGACCACTGAGGAGCGGGACCACAGACTTCTGATGTGGCCCTGCAGTGAGAGGGGTGGGACCACTGAGGGGAGGGACCACAGAATTCTGATGTGGCCCTGCAGTGAGAGGGGCGGGACCACAGACTTCTGATGTGGCCCTGCAGTGAGAGGGGCGGGACCACAGACTTCTGATGTGGCCCTGCAGAGAGAGGGGCGGGACCACTGACTTATGATATGAGTGGGACAATGAGAGTGGAAAGGTTGGGACTACTAATATATCCCTGCGTTTAGATGAGGTTAAGAACACGCCCACCAACTCCTGTCCATATCCCAGTAAGTTAGTAAAGAAGCAGGAAAAGTGACCCTGGTTTAAAGTGCATCTGTCGGCCAGAACAGGGACAACACTGAGACATGTCCCTGTTTTCTAGAAACTTGACCTGCTGAGTTCCCATGAACATTCCTTCAACACCTAAATATCTTCTTCCGCTGGGTGTAGTCAACAGGTTCCCTTTAAACAAACAATCCTCTGTAATCCCAGCAAATAGACTTGTGAAAAGCTGATTGAAAAATCTTTCACACCATAAGGAACTGTTCTCTTCTCAGTACTCCTGTAATATAAGTAGAGGATTTAATTTTTTGGGCACAACAAAATGTTTTATGGTGTGAACCTTTCTCTGGGTCTGTTCTCCCTTCTTCCAGCAGAGGGCGCAGTTGCACCACTTACATTTTAAAATTAGATTTTTCTAATAATTACAATAAGCATTGTCTGTGCTAGCGACTAGGAAAGTCTCATCTCAAAGTTAGAAAGGTGTTTTGTTTTGTTTTTGAGGAAATTTACTTCCTAACCTGTGGTCACAGCTGAAAAAAGGGCATTTAAGATTTGTTATTATAATCCATTGGAAAAAGGTCTGTCATGGAAATTCAGCAAAGTCCTATCTTAATGTTACAAAGTCATCTCTTATTTTTTTGTTTGTTTTAAATCCAGTGTTTTCTTTATTTGTCAACAAAAACAGAAAATCAAAACAAACATCACATATTGTACATAACAAAGTTGTATATAATATAATATTGATTATAAAGATGGTATTATGAGTTATATGAGAGCGTCTACATTCATATTTCTTACAGAATAATAAAATATAAAGACTATAGAATACAAAATGCTCATAATATAGACAACAGATTATAAATAAAACATTAATACATTATCATGGGTGCCCGGGGGTTTAATCCATGTCAGAAGATCTCTACATGGAGGGTGTAGCATAAGGGGGGTTTAACAACCACCCCAAATGTTTTCATATGTTAAAGGCATTTCCTGCTGGTATTTACAAATCGTTTACAAATTGTGTAATTTACAAAGTTAATCTAAATTAACATCTCTTAATATTTATATTATACAAATACAAACAGGGAAATAAAAATATTTTGTATATGATTTCTACATTTTTGATACAGTGAGAAGGGTAATCCTAATATAGTTATGTTTTACTATACTCTTTATAATGGAATCTGTTTTTTAATGAGCACTAGTATCAGGCTCTTGCTGCCTAAGTTATGCTATTCTGCAGTATAATTATTATTCTGTACCATTACTTTATAGCGCTGAGGACCACAGCCTGGTACCCGGAAAATTGGTTTTTAGCCATTGCAAATCCCTGACGAGCGTCACCCAGACATGTCGGAGAACAGCTCTGCAGCCGCCTCTAACGACCCTCAATATTCATCGCTTTCTGAAACTGATGGGGGCCCCTTTAGTGGTAAGTGTGGGACATCTTACTCCACTAATACACCAGAGACTGTAACCTCGGGGACACCCCACATTGTAATGTGTATGTCACTTATTTCTTGTTTCGTTGCCTCTTTTATGTTGGTTGCAGGTTTTTGTTTGTTTATTTTAATATAAGATAGCATTACGTTTGTCCTATGCAACATTTTATCTATGTGATTGTATGAGTGCCGGCCATGTATGTTAGGGCTCGTTCTGTAATATAATTAGTTCCTCGTGGGTCCCTTGTAACGCTATAGGAGGCCACTTACCGCTGATATTTTAGGCACTAGGTGGACATATCAGTAGACTCTGACATCACTGAGCCTCCAGGAACGTAGAGAGTAAAGTCCTACGCGGACCGCTGGTTGTGCATTATAACGGAGACTGATAACGGTTACGTCTGTGGTTATCCAGGTCGAGGCTTCCGGTGACCCAGATAAATTCACCAGCGTTCACCTTCAGTTCGGTCTGCCCGTGGTCTTCATCCTGAGCCAACGGGAGACGTATGAAGCAGATATGGAGACGGCGGAAGAGGTGGCCTGGCAGCTGCTGGGGAGAGCCGGAGTGGCCACGTTACTGAGGTACCCAAACTGCGTATTAGGACAGTAAGGGCCTAAGTCATCTTCAAACGCAATGTGAGCGCTAAATAAAAACGTAACTTGTGCACCAGAGTTCAGGTACAAGCGGATCTCAAGAAACGTTTCCATTTGAATCTTGGTATAAGTACTCTCTGGCTATACGGTACTTGCCGTATGTAGACAGAACGCACATGTATATATGTGTACTATAAAGTCGCATCAGAAATGCATGCAAAACAAATGTATAAAACTATTTTACAACTCTTAATACTATAATCATTAATACAAATACATGTCAAAAATATATCCTCTAAAATATATTCTGTAAACGCCGTTCCGTACTGTATTTGTAGCTTTTAATTTTGCAGAACTTATAGGGGCGCGAGGTGTGTCCGGAACGTTTCCGGTGATGTCCGCGTTTGCCACATTGCCGGCAGTATCCCCCATAGTCTATGAATAGACCTGGGACCACTGTGGTCTGTTCATTCTGGTGTGCAGTGGGGTTGTGCTAAACTGAGGCCAAATTCTGCCGGCGTAATGTGCAAAACTTGACATCCAAGTGCAGAACGGTGGCTCAGTGGTTAGCACTTCTGCCTCACAGCACTGGGGTTATGAGTTTGATTCCTAACCATGGCCTTATCTGTGTGGAGTTTGTATGTTCTCCCCGTGTTTGCGTGGGTTTCTTCCGGGTGCTCCGGTTTCCTCCCATACTCCAAAAACATACTGGTAGGTTAATTGGCTACTAACAAATTGGCCCTAGTCTCTCTCTATGTCTGTCGGTCTGTGTGTGTGTTAGGAAATTTAGACTGTAAGCTCCAATGGGGCAGAGACTGATGTCAGTGAGGTCTCTGTACAGCGCTGGGGAATTAGTGGTACTATATAAATAAATGATGATGATGATGATGATGAAATATGTTGCAAAACTGTTTTCAAAATTTCGCACATCTCCTGTTCATAATAAAGCCAGTGAAACGACATTGACATTATTCAGCCATTTACAAAACATTTCAGCTGTTAACTTTTTTTATCAAGACGGAAATAACTGTTGTACATGCACTGAAGCTGCTGCCAAGGTAGTAGATAATATATTCATCAGACTTTTTCAACAGACAATCCCGGACTGACAGCCAAGAAAACATAAGACATTGCTATCCTGTAAATTAGCATTATGAATAAAAATGATTCAAATATGATAATATCATAAGTAGAAATATATATATATATATAATTTTTTTGAAAATGTTTTGAAAGGTGACTTGTAAATTGTGGCATTAATTAGTTTATTTTGTTTTTTCTTCCAGGGACACGTGTGGGGTACAGATTCCTCTCACGTCCAACGTGGCTATAAAGAGGTCAGAGGAAGTGAGTGTTATGTATCTACCCCGTGACGTCCGGCAGCACCGCCCCCACCACCACGCTATGTAATTGTGACCCCTCTCTATGTTTTCAGAACACGCCAGTGAAGTACATGACGCTGGAGGAGACGCAGCAAATCCTAGACCTCATAGACGTTACTAAAGACAAGTCTGACAAACCTGAAGAAAAAGGGGGCGACCCAGGTACCCTAAAAAATGTCCCTTCACCCTTCCAGGACCATAACAAACAGCCGCTGTGCTGGGCGTTTTATTACTACGTTGTTCCCAGTTGTAAAGCGTTAAGGAATGTGCTGGCGCTATGTAAACGTTAATAATAATAATAATGTACAATTAAAGGTCACATCAGAACGCATAAAACTTTTATTTGTTCATAAAATAACGTAACAACTGTTGCCAGGACAATCATTTAGATACATATTAATGTTCACATGCAATATTTTTTAATTTTGAATATTTTTTTTTTTACATCAGTTACTTAAATAAAGACACTTTCAGTGCATACTGTACAGACAATGCATTTTTGTAGTATATCTTAACAAGAAGACAGTTGTCACTGCATATCTGTGTGTCCAGCAAAATGAAAACATGAGGTATTGGTTCATATTTTGATCAAAACATTTAAGCCTGCATCCCAACATCAAGGGAACCTCATTATATGCAGGTCCTACACTGACCTATATGCTTTAAACACTATTAAAATGCAGTTAAAATCAGATGCACTCACCTCCCAGGTATAGGGGTTTACATCTAGCTAGGGCTGGCTTGTGAGCCACACCCAAATGTGCCTTAAATAGGCTTGATGGACAGCTGCTAAGACAATAAGACAATATTTTGAAACAAAGCCAGAGAAAAAACAAACCCGCGCTCGGTATATCCCACATTATATATGGTACTAGCTGCTTGGCAATAAGCCCACGCTCGGTATATCCCATATTGTATGTGGTACCAGTTGCATGGCAATATAAATCCCCATATATGTATACAAAACAAGAAGACAGTTGAAGACATGAGTTATTAGTTCATATTTTGATGAAAATATTTAAGCTGGGATGCAGGCTTAAAAGTTTTGATCAAAATATGAACCAATACCTCATGTTTTCATTTTGCTAGACACACACAGATATGCAGCGTAAAGGATAAGTGCTGACAACTGTCTTTTTGTTTTGTATACATATATGGGCATTTATATTGCCATGCAGCTGGTACCACATACAATATGGGATATACCGAGCGCAGGCTTGTTTTTTCTCTAGTATATCTTAGTTGCATACTGTAGCTCTGTGCCATATAGCGGCACGCTGGTATAATCAAAGACTCTGCCGTGTCGGTCATCACCTCAGTCAGCACTTACACCGGCCCTGTAGTGAGTGCAAATGCTGAAATCAAACATACTTACGATAAACACAGGACTTCAGCAGTATCTTCATTGAATCGCCCTTGACACGCCCTTACTGCCAATGTTAACCCGCCCCCACTTCCCCGTTCAGCCCCCATTGTAATGCTGGTGTACCAGAAATATATGGGGAAATTATAAAGGGACAATTTGGTTCTAAAGGAAAGTTCTAGTTTACTATACGTCCACCGACACTTAAATAGTTATGTCCATTACAGTTTAAAAATGTTATATTGTGTGGTAGCGTAAGAGTATTTAAAGGGCAGTAAAGTTGGTTTATATAACACAAACAATTATGTAAAAGTTTCTGGAACGTATCACACAGGGTCACAGTTGAAGTTCTGATAGTGGGGGGAGATTTTTTCTTGCACACAGCAGACTTCCTGTTAGTAATCCTACTGAAGGATAATGCAGTTAGTACCGTTTAGCTGATTTAGCTATGGGGATTAATTAATTGGTCCCCCATAGTTCTGTTAGTTGGGAGTAGAAGGGGGTAAATATGGACATATCGTGTAAAGTTGTTAGAATACTCTTCAAAGGCTTCTATTTACAAATGTCAGATTGTAGCATCATCATGTTTATTTTTTTGTATTATAATATTATATTAGCATCTATTTTTTATTATTGTACATTTTTCCCATTTCCGTCACAGATACAGCAGTAATTGTCGCTCAGATCCCAGGCTTCCAGTCAGGGCTATGAATGGGTCCTGTCATGGGGGTCTTGAAGGAAGAATTGTGGTTTAGTTTTCCTTTGTGGGATTAAAACATAAACACCTGTCAGTCATGTATAAATATTTAGGCTCTGTACATTTTCCTGCTGCAGAGGTTCAGGATGATGAGGTAGCGGAGGCCGTTTACAGACACAGAAAGCGCAGCGTGGACTTACAGCTGATACCTCAGCTGACAGATGACACTTTCAAGATGGTTCTCTCCAGCCCCCGTCATACGGCCGTTCTCTTCTACATGAGCTGTAAGTTCTCTTCTACATGAGCTGTAAGTTCTCTTCTACATGAGCTGTAAGTTCTCTTCTACATGAGCTGTAAGTTCTACTCTACATGAGCTGTAAGTTCTCTTCTACATGAGCTGTAAGTTCTCTTCTACATGAGCTGTAAGTTCTCTTCCTTCCGGGAGGTAGAAGTCATCCTGACGTGACAGTGTAAATATATGTCAGAGTGTTTAACTGTGAGCTAATCCTCTAACCCAGTGTATACATCACTTCTACTGAGGGGTCCTCAGATATATGTGGATGAATCTTACACTTACCTCATTGTCTTCTCTCTCTCCTATTCATTCTCTTACTCTCTCTTGCTCTCTCATTCTCTTACTCTCTCTCTTGCTCTCTCATTCTCTTACTCTCTCTCTTACTCTCTCATTCTCTCTCTCATTTTATATCTCTCTGTCTCTTTTTCTCTCTCTCTCTCTCTCTCTCTCTCTCTCTTTCTCTCGATCCCTCATTAAATCTCTTTCATTCACTTACTCTCTTTTGCACTCTTTCTCTCTCTCTCATTCTCTCAATCTGTTTATCTAGCTCTCTCTCATTTTAGTGGGCTCTTTTATCTCTGTCTCTTTCCCTATTTATCTCTATTTTCTCCCTCTCTCTTCCTCTCACTCCTCTTTCTCGGCATCATCATCACCATTTTTTTATATAGCGCCACTGATTCCGCAGCGCTGTACAAAGAGTATTTGTTATTTACATCGATCTCTGCCCAATGTAGCTTACAGTCTAAATTTCCTAACACACACACACACACACACACACACACACACACAGAGCAACTAAGGTCCATTTTTAATAGCAGCCAATTAACCTACCAGTATGTTTTTGGAGTGTGGGAGGAAACAGGAGCACCCGGAGGAAACCCACGCAGACACGGGGCGGTTGCAACGTGATAGTAATCAATTATAAGAATTTTCTTATTCTTTTAATTCTTCCCTTTTTTAGTGATGGACATAGAAATAAGCATCTTGCTAACTGTAACACACACGGACATTTAATCTCATCCTGTCACCTGTTTCAGCCCCCAGTTCTCATTTCTCGGAACTACCCGGCCTGATCCGCGCTCCTAACATCAGAAGGACCCGTCATTTGTCCCTGTACATATGGGCACAATGGCGCAAAATCAATCTTCTAATGCCCCAAACGTTTGGCCTGGCAGCAGTGACATTACCGAGACACGGAATGCACACGTCTCATACGTGTCCTCTACACTGACCCATGACCGTGCTGCACGCTAGTACTAACTATGTATATTTCCTGCTATGACTGTGCTTAGAGCATACGCTGATAATTGGGGTCAGTAAAGCAGACTGACAATAAATCCTATTCCCAATCCTTCTGGGAGAATTCAGTATTTAATTATCCTCATTTCCCAAGGAAATATTTCAGATAAACATGACAGGTTCTGTAGTTTAGTTATGTTGTCTCCCTACACATTACAGTAGTAGTTTTGCTGTCTACCTCTATATGTCACTGTTGCTGTGTTTGTCTATGGAAAGCACTTATTCTGTACAGTATAGAATAAGTTCCTCCCCAATCTACAGATGAGGAGAGATGTAATTATATTGTTACATACTAAACATATTTTTGTGCTAACTTACCGTTTAGATTTGTTTTTGGGATATAACGTTTATTTCAGTATTTGTAATTATTTATTTCCTGTAGGGGACCACGTGTCAGTCACAGTGCTCCGGTCCTTTGTGGAGATGGCAGAAAGATATAAAGGTACATAATGTATTTATTCTTGTACAGACCAGTAATTGGAGCGTCACTGAATGCAAAATGTGTTTACAGCAGGTTTGACTAAGGGATAGATGTTTTACAATCGGCACAGATCGCCGGAGATTGGATTTTGGAAACTTTGCACCTAAAATCACCAGCAATCTCGAGTGATTTGCTGTGATTTTGAAATCGCTGAAAAAAATCACAACTTGATACAGTTATTTACCCCTGGGAGTAACTTTTACCTCCTGGAGTTGAGTTCATGGTGGATTTGCACTTTCTTTTGAATGAACAGAACGGGGAACAGGAATTCAATGCCACAGACCTTGTTCTCTATTTATCCAAATGATTACATGACTAAATTGTCTCACCTTACAATAGATTTCTTTCTGGAAAGTAATAATTTACCTCCTATAAATACATAGGATTAATCTGAGCTATAAAGGATTTTGTGACAGGATTTTACATCTGAAATAATATCCGTCTTGCTTCCGCATGACCTGAAGCACAGACAACTGAATCGCTATTACCAGTCACTTATAAATCATAATGAATGTGCTCTCTCGTGGCGTCACCGCTTCGTTCAGAGAAACTGGCTTTCGGATGCAGCCGGTGAACGCCTTCGCGGTGTAAGTTGGTTCATTTGCCGCACGTGAGATTGGCGAGAAATGACGGTCTTAAGACGCTTGTGAGAATGTCCTGTATACAGTGTCTGGGCTCTGTTTATCTGAGTCATATACAAGATCTGTTTAATGACCCATCTGTTTATCTGAAACAGAGTAAGATGTAATTCTCCATGATTAACACAGGTTCACATCCACTCTATACCGTTACTGACGCTGGTTATTCCTGTGCGGTACCGTATAGCGTGACAGTAGGGCTGAAACACGTCATTGAGCTGTTACACATTCATATAAGTTACTAAAAGTAACTTATAATTAGGCAGATGTCTCAGTCCGTTTATAAAATGTACATTTTCTGAACTAATATTCATAGGAGTACAATCTATCAATCTACTAGGTAGAGAGTCATAGATATAAACAGGCCTCATGAATATTAGTCAAAAAGTGCTTCAGTGATTCATAGTGAATATACCAAGGTGCTGTTCAGGGGCAAACGCAGGATTTGTAGATGGGGGTTTCCACACCACGCCGCCAGTGGGCGTGACCAGCATGCATGGGGGCGAGGCTATAATTTTAGATAGTGCTTGGCTGCTCTCCAACTCTTCCTATCCCTATAATATACATGGGCAATGCTGCGTGCACTACTGTTAGGTGCAGCTCTATCTTTTCAAGCAGAGCCGTGTGAAGCAGGAGCAGGGTCCAGCCACCTCAATTATACAGTGCCTCAGGCTTGGAGGGGGGTTTCCAGGCACTAGGACCCCCCCCCCCCCTCGGTTTGCCTGTGCTGTTTAAAGTAGCACTAATTGTACCTTGCAGCGTACGCTCACTAAGGTTTATGTGTACTTAATTTGTTGTATAATATTACAGTATATTACAGCATTCATGCCTAATTGTCCTCCGTGTAGGCAGACAGTTCCCTACTCTGTATGGGGTGATTGCTAACTCTTGTGACAGTCCCACCGGTTCCCAACGCACAACTCACAATGGCCATATCTCCTAACCTTACCAATTTAGGCAGGACGGTCCTGAGGAGCAGGCTCTGTCCTGCCATCCCAGTCGGGGCAGCTTTGTCCCACGGCTGGGAAATTTGGGAGTCTTGTGTCCATTCAGCAGTGAACGGGTGGTGTTTGGAGGGGAATACGGGGGGCACCCTAGCACCTCAAAAGTGATGGACACGCCCCAGAGGTGGCCACGCCCCCATCACAACATAGCCACACACCCTGCTCCAAAGCCGGATAACCTAAATGTTGGGAGGTACGCAGTGGCTCACACGTACATGGGAATATAATCATAGAGAGCACACCAAGAATGGGGGTGATCATTTGGGTCATTCATCCCTATAGTGACCGGACCACACATTGCGCAAACTTGCAACAAATAGTTTATGTTACAGTGTGATGAAAACATATATACACGATAGATGAAGGGCAGGTGAACCTGTAACTGAATGCCTGTTTCCATAGTTAGGGCTGATTGACACCTAGGGGTACATTTACTAGAACCTCTAAAAAGTAAAAGTGGAGGTGTGGCCTATAGCAGCCAATCAGATTCTAGCTGTCATTTATCGAGTACATTCTAGAACATGAAAGCTGGAATCTGATTGGTAGCATGGTCACAGATCTTATACCGTAATAACTCTACGCTCGCCTCACATAGAGGTACCTGTGTCACCAAAGCAGCCAATCACAAGGCAGCATTACAGAGTACACCTGTGTCAGGTGTGAGCGCGCACTGAAGTCCTCATTCCCACGCGTGGCATTGGGAAATTAAATTCTGCTCTCGTGGCGCTCCAGTTGTTGTGAAACCATAAGTCTGCGTTGGTGGGTAGGGCATGCTGGTTATTGTAGTTCCTCCACAGTTGTAGAGCCTCAGGTTGTCATGATTTAGGGACGAGGGGCACTGAACCCTCAAAGTCATGCTAACAAGCCCAGATTGGTTAGTACATTAGCCAGTTATACCAGGGGAGTGGGACATTCATAATTATTAATAATCTGTTTTCAGATTATTTTGTTACAAGATATTATGCAAATTGCACTTATTTAATTGATGAAACGGACAAAATAGACTGTAGTCTGAATATAGGAAGTATTCTTCTGAATGGTTTGCATATATCTGTTTTACTATTAGCGTGAATATGTATTTATAGATTACATGCAGTTTACCCAATGTAAGTCACTTAATAGCATTAGGTATCTTAATAGTCAGAGAGAAAATGACCTTAGCCAGAGATTTAATAAACATATTCTACAGTACGTCCGGGAATGCAGCCAAAATCTGATGGGAAAGTTGTGCAGCGTTTTATAGATGATTTCCTGTCATATTTGTGCAGACGTGTTTTCAGTAGTTTTGTTCATTACCAAAGTTACTAGAATAATGCTGAAAATACCCTGTAAAATCTAACGTTTTACTATATAGTAATTTGCTATATAATGACTCTTTCAAGAATATTTAGTTTTGGGTGGAATTCAAGGAATTAGCATTGAAACTAGAGATGCTCACTGACCCCCGTGAACTGGTTTTGGATCTGTATTCGCTTCGTGTTTTGGTTTTTATTTTGGTAAAAATGCCCTCGTATGTTTTGGTTTTGGATCTGTATTTTTTTTTTTAGAAAAAAATCCTAAAATATGCTAAAATCACATAATTTTGCTCTTTTTTGTTCCTACATTATTATTACCCTCAATAGCACTAATTTCAAGTCATTTGCAGTCAATTTTGACCACCTCACAGATCACAATATTATTTCCATACACTTTCGGACAAATACTGCAGCGACCTGGCTGGATGGTAAGCGACAGAGCAATGACACAAACACACGGCAGTTCCTAGCACATCTAGGACACATTGGCACACAGCAGTGGCAGAAAAGAAAAACGGGGGTCCGCCCTCCCTCCCACCCCTCCCTATGTTGGATCTTAAAAAGGAATTCAAAACTCACTCAAAGGTCCTGAATATGTATTAATATGTGATAACAATTGTGGCCTCCACAAGATATCATCATTGTAAATTATTGGACATAACTCCAGAACAATACAAAACACTTGGAGGTATATTTACTAAACTGCGGGTTTGGAAAAGTGGGGATGTTGCCTATAGCAACCAATCAGATTCTAGCTATCATTTATTTAGTGCATTCCACACAATGACAGCTAGAATCTGATTGGTTGCTATAGGCAACATCTCCATTTTTCAAACCCGCAGCTTAGTAAATATACCCCTTGATCTCTCTTTTCCTTTAATGTAAATCTATTTTCTGGGTTTTCTCCTTTTTGTAGAAATCCTGGATGTGTCTTTGGGCAGAGTGAACTGCGCTGACTGGACTTATGTCTGCACTAAGGAGAATATCACTATTTTTCCTACGGTAAAGCTATACCAGGCGGAACTGGAGCCAATTGTCTATACGGGTATGATGGGAGCGGAGGAGTTGGCCAAATTTCTCATGTTGTAAGTACATAGGTGTTTTAAAGGGACTTTACACTGTAACATGACTTGTATATAAAAACAACACAATGATTTACTCTACTAAATGACCACTGGGGGCACTGTTCTGTAAAAGTCTATTTTATCTCGGCCAAGTAGCCAGAATGTCAGCTCCTACTTACACATATAACTGAGAATGTACTAAGTAATGTGACTCACTCTGCAATGGGATTTTTACCGGACATTTAAAAACAATCTCACGTTATGTGTCTGTAATCTGTGTATCTCATTACAATGAAATGAATGAAACTATCCTAATAAACATTGTGTAAAATACGTATTTCTCTGCCAACATTTTTAATTACAGAGTGTTTGATTTGGGAAGCATAATAATGCAGACCACATGTGAAACGTGACTGGGCCTTTACATATATAATCACACGTAATTCCTGATGTCTGTAAGATGATATTCCGCTCTGATTGTCATCATGATCAGCAAATTAGGGGAAGTTGAATAAGGCAGTAATAAAATAAGGAAGTAGAAAGTGATAAACAGAGTTCTGGGTAAATGCAGAATTAAATAGCGATGGTTTAAAATAGCATCATGCTTTGATTCAGTATACTAGATTTATTTCATTTTTAGCCAGAAATTCATTGCATCAGATTTATCATGAGTCATAGTATTATTTTTCTGTGCTGATTTATATAGCATTAATGTTAGTAGAATATTATAGTTGTATAATATTTATTGGAACAGTAGTCCTCAAAGATGCTGCGTGGATACAGTTGTATCTGATGAGCAGAGATGTGTCGTATCCGGGGGCAATAGGAATGAGCTGCCTGGCCGGATTATATAAATGCATGGCTGAAAAACACAGCAGTGGGCCAGTGAGATGAAGCAATATGCCAATACAGTCATATGAAGGTGAAAACCCCTTTTAAATATTTACGTTTCCACCTCACCTTATCTGTCATCCCAAAAATAAGCACTGTGGTTCAGTGGTTAGCACTTCTGCCTCACAGCACTGGGGTCATGAGTTCGATTCCCGATCATGGCCTTATCTGTGTGGGGTTTGTATGTTCTCCCCGTGTTTGCGTGGGTTTCCTCCCATTTTCCAAAAACATACTGGTAGGTTAATTGCCTGCTATTAAAAATTGACCCTAGTGTGTGTGTCTCTCTCTCTCTCTCTTATCAAAATGCGCAACGCTATATATACACATTCATTTACCACAAATGTAATGATTTTTTTCTGAGTACAGACACCACATATTTGGTACAGTAACAGAAGGAAGAAACAGGCGGTTTTGTTTTCTGCTTTAACATTATTATTTATTTAAAGCTTTTAGCAGTCAGAGGAGACTTCAGGTGGTCTCCACTATTGTCAGCATTTGAGTGTACCCACTAAGCAGCCGAGATGTGTTACTGCTGGTTGGCCCTAACCTAACCTGGCTGTCTTTGTGGGAATGTCTAAGTGGTATCAGTCCAGGAACCTTCGATTGCCAGTCCAGGAACCTGCGATTGTCAGTCCAGGAACCTGCGATTGTCAGTCCAGGAACCTGCGATTGTCAGTTCAGGAACCATTCCTGACCAGGTCTGTCAGTGTTATTAGCAGCCCACTGCCGGCGGAGTGCACGGCAGATATGGGACTTCCACAGTCAGACGGGGTAATAAGCATGAGGGCAGTTGTACATATGCCCCCTGTGTGTACAGACTTTCCAGTGTACGTGATGCCTACATGCAGTGTGAAAACCTGCTATGCTTAAACTACGTAAATACTTTTGTGACGTGGCGGAGATACAATACACCTGTTGTGTTTGCAAGATCCGTCTGCGGTAAAATGCTTTATGAATAAATAACCGGGACATCCCTCAGGCACGGCACATAACTCTTTTCTTCCTTTTGTCTTTATTACATTGTATGACTGTTAAATATTCATGTGCGAGTGTGACAAGTAGCGTTAGAACAGAGGATCTACTGGAATAGACACTAAATCCATTTCAGAAATCTAGATCCCCTCCCCCCCTCATTATGCCTATTTGGGAGTGCACAAAGCTGCAATGTTGGCACAGTAGTTAGCATTGCTGCCTCACAGCACTGGGGTCATGAGTTTGATTCCGACCAGGTCCCTATCCGTGTGCAGTTTGTATCTTCTCCCAGTGTCTGTGTGAGTTTCTTCCCACAGTCCATTAACATACCGGTGAGTTAACTGGCTGCTGACAAAATGCTCCTGTGTTTAGAAATTTAGATTGTAAGCTCCGAGGGGGCAGGGACTGACGTCAATGATTACATATTCTCAGCGCAGCGTAATGTGATTGGCGCTATATAAAAAATAATAAGGTTATAAGATGTTATGTTTTACCGTAGACCTCAGTTGATGTTTCTTGCAATGTAATGAATGAGTAACTATTAAATAATTAATATAATGTAGTCTGTGGCAACATGGCTTGAGATGATTAATCTGTAGAAATCGAGAGACCCAGTGAGAGCTGAGATTGATGTAACCTGCCGGGATGGATCAACCGTTTCCCCGGTGAAGTCAGACAAACAGCGGATATATTAACACATTGCACCTGTAAATTCATGAATTTAATAGTGACTAGTTTGTCATATACAGATTTTCATATACATTAAACAATGCTTGTATTTCAGAGAAATGCTCCGTATAATTATCCTGATAATTGTTACACCCTCATCGTTACATTATTACCCTGTGTTTGCCATTAGGAGTCTTGTGGACCGTTCTGCCCGCTGTAGTTGAACTTTGCCAATATTAATGCCAAATTATTATTTTACTTTTTTAGGATAAAGTTGGAATGCCCCCTGCAGTTACTGACTGTGGAGGATTCAGAAGACTATATAAGTGGGAAGATGCACAAGGATTTAGTAGCCTATCATAACCTTTCCATACTAGGAATATTTACTCCCACTTTGAAAGAAGGTACCAGACATACAGATAGAGAAGCTGGACAAATTGTATCTGTTATTTTATATTCCTATAATATGTGTCTGAATGTGGGGGATATTGGGGAGTATAGAAAGGGGTTGTTCTTGCATCATTTTAGCATTTATTTTAAGTGTTGTAGTTTTGTTGTAGCATTGTGACCTGTGCTGAAATTCTGATTAAATTAAATGTTGATGAACTGTATTATTGGCCACAACACGGATGACCTGATTTAATAACTTCTGAAAATTAACGTGGATATGACTGAACTGCTCTTTTAAATCAAAACTAAAGCCAAAAATACCCCAAAAAATTGTACACACACTTGGAAGCACTCGCTGATTTTTCCCTTTGATTCTTAGCTCTTATTAACAAGTTCAATGCTCCTGATTATCTTCCCCCTCACCCTCTCTATAGCTCCATATTGTGTCTGAAGCCCTGCCCCTGGATTGCATCGGTGACCTGAGTTGACAATCACTATTTACAGGGAACAAATGTTTTATACGTTGATCTGAATTGCACCAGTGACTCGAGTCTTGTTGGATGTTAAGAAACATAAATGTCTTTGTTTAAAAACAAAAAGTTAATAACTTGTTAATGATCTTAATTCTCCTCTTTTTTCCTTTTTAAACGTAGCAGCCGATGAGTTTATCAGTGCCGGGAAAAATCTACGGGGTTTTGCAGTTGTGGGAATTTACATAGGAGAGAAAACATCTGTCCTGTGAGTCAACTTTGTCTTCATTATTTTCTTGTTAATACTTGTGCATTGGTGCAGAATTCAGAAGTCGGCCCTTTTTATATTAAGTGGAAGTAACTTTAATTGTACCATTAGACAGTGGATACAATGCCTTTATTACTCTTAAGGGAATAGCTGGAAGACAATTCCTGTGCTGGCAACACATCAGTTAATAGTCTATACACATAAGTATCACTATATCTAAAAGTAATATAACAATAAAAAATGACTAAAACGTTCCTTATGCTTCTTGTATATAGTAAATATGTCATCATAAGAGATTCTTAAGACTGTTTCTTATATAAGCCCTTACAATACTCCATATATAGATGGATCAGCGTATATTTTTTCCGGGTTTCCGCGTAGGATAAAATCAGGACTCACTGTGGCCCTGTTAATTGGCTGCTATCAAATTGACCCTAGTCTCTCTCTGTCTGTCTGTCTGTCTGTCTGTCTGTCTGTCTGTGTGTATGTTAGGAAATTTAGACTGTAAGCTCCAATGGGGCAGGGATTGATGTGAGTTCTCTGTACAGCGCTGTGGAATTAGTGCCGCTATATAAATAAATGATGATGATCACATGACCTCACGGCAGAGAAGAAAAGTCGCCTGGGATCTGTTACATTTGACATTAATAACCCCTATTAGTTTTGAGAAAATCAACAGCAATAAAAATATAAAAGCCATTTGGTGTGAATTGTTATACAAACTAAGTAATCTCTGTTTATCAAGTTCTCCCTGATTATGGAAACTTTAATAATAATCTTTTAATTTTACAACATTTTTTTTATGTAGCATTAATGTTGCACACACTATAACGACTGCATACTTTTAATTAGACAGTATCAGTTAGCTGCAATGTGATTGACCTTTCATTATATCATTGCGTCTTGTGCTCCACTTGTGGCTTCATTCGTGGCCTCCTGTCTGCAGGAGATTTATTCTCTGATCATCATGTTATCATGAGGTCTGATAACATCAAGTAACATGAATGATGTTATTACCTCCGTGTTAATGATGCACAGAAGTCAAAACAGAGCTCTCATTATGACTTAGACATCACATCGAAGGAGCTCTGCGGGTTCCACTGTACGTGTACACAGCAAAAGCAACTTGCGGGCTGGGTACTTGACCTATAATTGTTATTTGGTTTCTTTCTAAAAGGCAGGAAATTATTTGATTTTGTTTTTTAATTGAAGTGAACTTTTCCTCATTTTGCAGAAGTTGTTTTTTCCTGCTGCCAAAAGATGAATAAACATGATTAATGTCTGTAATGGAGAAAGCGTAGATCGCATGACAATGTCTGCAGCAGCTGCAGCATATGACTTTCCAACATCCTCTTTTCTGCAGATCACAGTGTAATTTGGAAGTCTGGTTCCTCCTAATTGCCGGGCTCCTGAGCCTGCATTCCATGTGTTTGAAAAAACCCAGAATGCTATAGATCATATAGCCGTGTGAGGGCCTGAGAACGGAGGGTGGGAGCTCGAGCGAAGCTCCTTTTTGAAGAGTGTGGTGGACTGATTTTCTCTTTCTGTGTTAAATCTGGGAAACGGTGAATCCGTGGCTGCGGTTTGCAGTGTTATGTTACCGATGTACAGTTTTGTGTCATGAACTTTGTTCTCTCCAAATATGAGTCACTCTGACCTGACCTAGGCTGTAATTCCTTCTACTTAGTCTTACTGACCACAAAAATTAAGAATCCACAGATTTTGGGGTCAGTAACCAGGGCCATCGTCTGCAATGGATCATTTCTGAATTTTAACACTCTGCTAGAGTCCCACGCGGCACTCCACTCTTCTTTTCCGGCTCAGCCTGTTTGAAACAAGCTGACAAGTTGTCAATGCCCCTCCCCTTTTAATGCCCATGCTGGTGACTAGGAAAATCACAAGATTGGGGGTAATGGGGTATATTCTACACACCGACTTGGTAGAGAAGTGTGGAGTTATTAACTTTCTCCACTCAGTCTATTACTCAGCATTTTGCAAAAGTTGTAAAATCAAACCCCAAAGTAACCAACACACCCTAAAACTTACTGCCCCCATCTAAACACTTTTAATGGATGGCTTTACGACACTGATGTGGTCCAGCAATATTTATTCTCTAAGGAAAGGTCAAGTAATTTTTAACACCAAGAACACAACTTTCATATAAAAAGTACAGGGCTTATATATATATTTTTTTCTTTCAAGAGTATAAAATATTTTGCAACATTTATATTACTACTCGTATTTTAGGATAGGTTTATCCGTAATTATGTCATTAATCTTGAACGTGGTTCCTATGTTCAAGATTTCTTTTTGTATTTGTGTTTTCAGGTTTTTTAAGTACTAATATCCATTGGTGAGCTCTGCCATCCTTATCAATGTCCTATTCTCAGTCTCTCAATATCACTGTTATGATGTGTGTGTGATATAAGGGTATATAATGGCAGAGTATTGTAAGCAAGCCCGATAGAATTTCTCATGTATTATATCTTTATTGTTATTCGCTTTGTTACTTATGTGAAAAAACAAAACATTTACAAAAAAAGGAGTGTAAAATAACATGTAAACATGAGAATTAGCAACAATGTGTTACATCACCAATCAATACAGTCCAAGGCCCAGGATATATATATAATCACTTCAACGTTCGTTTACCCTTCTCCCCTAATCTCCGCAGATTTATATCTGAGGCAGGTTGACGTCATCTTGCATCCTCCCTCCATTGACCTTTCCGACCCCCCATCCTTCCTGTCTATAGAACTGTCCATTGATCAGTACATTCTGGACCCGTGTCTGGAGATTCACTAATGACCACTTGATTTGCTACCTTCCTCTAAATGCAGAATGGGCCATTTTGGAATCTTACCTGCGGGCGTTAAGGCATATAGAGACTTAATCATGGACTTGGCACAAACGTGGAAAAATGTGGTCCAGATGTGGGTCCAGAGTACATCCCCACCCAACCCAAGCATTGTTTAGGGAGAAACTTTTCACATGTTCCTTATTTTTCGATACTTGCGACATAATTATTGATATTCCCTCAAATTCAACCATGGAATGAATTTGGTGACTCTTTCGATGTACCGTATGGCATAAAAACACTCGTGTGCAAATGACCCACCCATCAATTTCTGACTTGGATAAGAGATATCGGATCTTTCAGAGGTGGTTCCCTCGTTCCTCATAACAAGGATCGACGAACGGCCGTCATCTCCGTCGCTGATTTGTTTGAATTGTTTTTGTGTATTGTGGAACACACCTCGTCTGTGTTGATTGATATGTTCCTCAATACATAAAAACATGATTTAAAAAAAAAATACAACATAACTTCTACCCCCAACTAGGGATAATTCTACCCAATAGTTTACCCGTTTCTCTTAACATATTATAACAGTCAGATATAGAAATAGGAGGGGGATTATATGGCGGTATATAGACTCAGATAGTCCCGTTATCTTGTCCGACTCTCTTCACACTTTTCCTTGTGCTGTTTTCACCAATGTCCTCTAGAGTCCTCTTCACCACTTAGTAACGCACATCCTCGCAGTTACCCACCCTGCAAACGTCCTCTCTGATGTGTGTCAGGCATGTATTACTTTATATAGATACATTTCTGTGCCCCTTTGGATGTTTCCTAAATGACGTTCCTGTGTATATAAACTGGACACTACATCACTTCTGGTTGTCATACATATATAAGCATAGTTATATGTTCATGCCCCCGGTTGCACTTGACATAACCCTGATACCTCTTAGGACTCCTAAGTTATCGACTCTAAAGTTAGGAAAATTAACTTAGAACTTATCGTAACAAGACATGTGTGTTCACTGTATGTTTGTGCTACTTAGAAGATTAATATGTTAACAATTTATTTCCCTTGTTTCAGGGCAGAGAAGTATGGGACGCTTCCCCCCGCCGTGCTATTCTCCAGACACGATATCCAGAAAGTGCGCGCCGTCTCTCTCCAGAACGCTCCTGCGGGCGAGATCCTCCCACTGCTAAGACGGGAAATACTTGGAGAGTTTGTGAGTGCAGCATGTTTAATAAATAATCAAGAGTAAATAATGGAGACTTCATAGGAAAGTGTGAATTAAAGACGTGTATCCTCCAGCAGCATAGGGGTTCCATCGAATACCTGGGTGTTACACTGTATCCTATAAATACACAGAGATACTGAAGGATATAAAGCAAGTGGTCCGTGTTTCTGGATTATATTACACAACGGTCTGTAATGTAAACAGAACTCTCGCTTTCATTCAGATTTGTTTGGACAGAGTAACCTAAACCTCACCAAATATATTTCCTCTAGGATTTTAACCATTTATACGACATGCATCATATATGGTGTCGGGCATCGGAGTTAGAGGGATAGTAGGTATCGTACTCTTTTCAGCAGACCCTCGTGGTCATAAGTCAGTTTGCCCAGTGAAAGTTCAGTTCTCTGTGTTGATTAATTGACATAAATGGAAACTGACAGTCTGATTCCTCGGTCGAGGCGAAGTAAAATATTTTTCACAGGTGCTCATTACCGAAGCACGAAACAGCCGTCGCCCAGCGCAAATACCACTGAGGGTCTCGATTTGTGCAAATACCCCAATATTGCCACAGAGGGCGTATAGGTTAGCGGAGGTAGCAATATGCAGCGGCCATTGTGCCCCTGCCACCCCCAAATCCCTAACTGGCATCAGGGCTAATTTACAATGTAACATATGCAGGATATCCCTCTGCAATAGTAACAACTAACCCTAGTCTGGCTCAATGGAGTGGAAGGGAACAAGGACCAAAAAAAGTAACCCAATACCCCCCCCTCCCCCCAAAGGCTGCCGCCATTTTTTCTCTCTCTCGCCATAAGACACTTGTAGACAATAAGATGTTGAACTGTTGGTACAGTATTTATAAACTTTATGTATAATATTGACAGGCGCGATGATCTCAATGTATCTTGTAATGTGATTATTTATTCACCCACTGAAGCCGGTAATTAGGTTGTCTCACCACTGATGTATAAATGTAAGAAAAAATGAGATATACAATGGTACAATTAAGAAGTAGACGTATGCCAAGACCTTCATTAGAGGAAGTTATTACGGTGCGTCTAGCGTTTGCCAAGAGATTCATTAGAGGAAACAATTCCGTTCGGCCAGTCCTCATGGGCATATCATCACCAGCGATACTGTAAACCATGTCACAGTTGGCGTTCGTTAATAAGTTATTCTTAGGCCTTGGTTTATTTTCCATTTCTTATTGCTGCAATATAAAAGTGATCTGATCTTATGATCCGAAATATCTATACAATATCTAAGTGTCTTTTTCAAGCTAACGTATACAGACTCTCCATTTACACTGACGCTAAATATATAAAGCCCCCATCCCTCCCCTCTCCTCATCTTATAGTGAAGCAAACAGAGGCAATTGCCTTGGGTACGAGGATTTGGGAGTTAAGTCTACTGTGTTCTAGTTATATGTGCACAATACAACTTCTCGTATTCAGTGTTCTACATCTGACTCGTGTATCCTAGTTCTGTATGTATAGAGAACAGCACAGTACAACTTCTTTTATTCTGTGTTCTACATCTGACTCTTATGTATCCTAATTCTGTATGTATAGAGAACAGCACAGTACCACTCCTCTTCCATATATTGTGGTTACAACTGTTATTATCAATGTAGGAGTAACTACACAGTACCACTTCTCATGTAAGTCATGGTTCATGGAAGGAAGATGTATGAAATGCAGCAGAAGTTTAGAATTCTGTCCAGTACTGATGTTATGTTGGAGGTTAAAATGCGTAATGTCTGCCTACGGCGTACCCCATGTAACATGCATGAATACATCATAATCCTGTATACATACACACAATGTATTGCGCTCAATTACCAAAAAATGCAAGTATACACTGATCAAATGTTAGTGGGTAATAAGTGTAAGTACATGTAGACCAGTACTAATAATAAATATTCACCAGAATGCAATTAAGACTAATGTTGTCAAATATAAACCATAAACCATTCTATTGGGATTCCCTGTGTAAGGGTTCATTCTGGAACCCTCTTGGACTCTAAGATTGACTTTTTACTGATATTCTTTATTTTAATGTACTACTGTTTTTATTTTGTGGAAACTTGATGTTTCATTGTTTTATTTTAATCCACCTCAGTGTATGACCATCTGCTGATTAAACCCTTGGTCATTACCATTTAGACTGGTTTTATTACATCTCATTTTATTCTTTTTGGATTTGGTCTCATATTCTAGTGGCCCCTCAGTAACAGTCACCTAATTTTGAGACATATATTTGACAACATTGGTCTTAATTGCATTCTGGTGAATATTTATTATTAGTACTGGTCTACATGTACTTACACTTATTACCCACTAACATTTGATCAGTGTATACTTGCATTTTTTGGTAATTGAGCGCAATACATTGTGTGTATGTATATGTTGTGATTCACAGGAAGGGATTCCTGAGTATTGCTGCTCTTGCCTGTTTTGGGGTTGAGCGCAGCCCTCCTATTGTGTCATTCATAATCCTGTGCCTGGTTATTGTAATTAAAGCTATGCTACGCTTTTTAGCCGCTAAACTACAGAGGCCAAGGGTCAGATGATATCTCCGGTTTACATAC